>NC_092141.1:86657456-86961244 GCF_043159975.1 Macaca nemestrina
TCGTGGCAAGCCGCCTGCCTTGGGGCCGGAATTTTCCATGGTAGTAAATCCATCTCTTCTGAGAGGTGGTAGCACAGAGGACATGAGCGAGGTGCCAGCGTCAGTGCGGTGTTTACTGCACAGATAGAATATTTACAACTCCATCTTTGGTATAAAATGTGGCTCTTTCAGACCCCACGAAGGTCACTAGAATGTCAGGGAATTTATGGATGTTTTATAGCACATTGTGCTGGGAAGCGAGATAACAGGATTCTGTTCCTCTGTACCCAGAGCTGAGAGACACCCAGGGTGGGAAAACAGTGAGCAGCTGGCTGGGAATCGGCTCCTCCCGCCCGCTCCACCCCACCCAATCCTGCTCATTTATGCTCATGTGTATTCTATTTGTCCGTGTGCATGTAAAACATATGTTACTCCAGGCAGGGGAGGGGAGGTTCAAGTGTGCAGAAGGGAGAACAATTAGAAAAATCATGAATCACGAATCTGTTTCTGCTTCTACTGTTAGGGCTAATTATTTCTTGGTTTTACATAAGAGATGCTGTCTCAATTAAAACTGGTAAGGTCCTGGGTAGATTACAGTTCTAGATTTTAGAATCACAGCAAGGGGCAGGGACCTTAGAGACCATAAAATCCATCGTTGGCATTTTCAACGAGGAAACCAAAGCCCGAAGAATGTTTGCTGAATGTGCTTTCGTGTTATCTGAGTTTTGGGGGAACGATTTTGAACGTTACCTCTTGTGCAACTTAGAGGGGAGCTGAGTTTGGCTGGCTTCTCTGGAAGTGGTCCCTAAGAATCCTCTGCAGTTGGTACCTAGCTAGTTAGAAACCAGTAACCAGCCAATAGAAAGCCGCGCACTTTCTATTGTTACACACACTTCTTGTCGGTTTCTTCTGTCCAGGCACTGGTTGGATCCTCTCGAATTTAAGTCATGTGTTTATTCATTCATCTGCCCAACATGTCCCTGGGAGGGCATCCTAATTAGAGAGCCTGTGACGTGGCTTTGGGGGACACAGATGGGAACAACACAAAGCCAGAGCCCAAGGAGTTTCCATCTCGTAATAAGGCACTGGAACCACTGTTGCTAAGACACAGCCAGCAAGTCCCAGTGACTTCAGAGAGCTCTGCTCCCGGGGATGCTTTCCCGGCTACAAGTACCAGGCTAGGAGCCCAATCTCTGCCGTGGTACCGTTCCTCTTGGCATTTCCCTTCTCTCTTTTCAGCTTCAGCCATGCTATCTATAAAAGCATTTTGCTGAATTAAGTGAACTTCCATAATTCTGGGTTGTTCTAACTCTAAGGAGGAAGTGGCCAGCCATCCTGAAAGACATGTTCGGGTTGAGACTGTTGCTGATGTCTTCAGTACGGGGTTGGCATGGAGGGGAATCTGGAGATGACGGAACATTACAGGGAACAGAAGTCCATGGAAACACACAACTGAGGGCAGGGAAACCTTCATGGTAGGATGCCAAGGAATAAATACAGAAGGGATGATGGAGCGACAGACAGGTCACCAACAGATGCTGACATTGGTGGGTGAGAGCACTATTAAGATCAGGGTATTTATGCACCTCCAAGCATCTCCTCACAAATTGTTTATTAGATACAAAGAGAAGAGAGTAACTTCATTGTGGAAACACCTGGCAGACAGCACCTGAACCACATGATTAAGGCTAATTTCACCAATATGATGACACAGGGCCAGGTGCCTCCAGATACGACGCACTGGGGAGGACGCAGTGTCACTTCCATGGTGTTCCCAGAAAAAAAAATGCCTGACCTGAATCTGATTACCGAGAAACATCAGGAGAACCCAAATTGCGGGATATTCTGCAAAATAACTGGCCCATGGTCTTCAAAAACGTTATGGTAAAGGAAGGTGAAGAAAGACTGAGAAGTTGGTTCAGATTGAAGGAAGTTAATGAGAGGGGCCAATGCAGCTTGTCGCCAGTTTGGTTCTGGACCAAGCAGCTCATTGCAAGCAAGGATATTATTTGGATAATTGGTGAAACTTAATATGAACTGTGGGGCTGGGAGCGGTGGCTCACATCTGTAATCCCAGCACTTTGGGAGTCCGAGGTGAGTGGATCACCTGGAGCTGGGAGTTCGAGACCAGCCTGGTCAATATGGTCAAACCCCGTCTCTACTAAAAATACAAAAAATTAGCCAGGCTTGGTGGTGGGTGCCCGTAATCCCAGCTACTTGAGAGACCAAGGCAGGAGAATCACTTGAACCCAGGAGGCGGATGTTGCAGTGAGCTGAGATCACGCCACTGCACTCCAGCCTGGGTGAGAGAGTGAGACTCTGTCTTGGAAAAAAAAAAAAAAAAAAAAAAAGAATAGACTGTGGATGAGAAAATAATATCTTATTAATGGTACGTTTCCTGATTTTGATTGCTGTACTTCAGTTATGTAAGATAATGTCTTCATTCTTAGAAAAGTGCACCAAGAAGAAGAGATGTGATGTCTCAGACTTATTCTCAAAAGGTGCAGGAGTAAAAGACTGCGCACAAAGGGCCGGGTGTGGTGGTTCACGCCTGTAAACCCAGCACTTTGGGAGGCTGAGGCGGGCGGATCATGAGGTCAAAAGATCGAGATCAGCCTGGCCAACGCGGTGAAACCCCATCTCTACTAAAAATACAAAAATTAGCTGAGTATGGTGGTGGGCGCCTGTAATCCTAGCTACTCAGGAGGCTGAGGCAGGAGAATCACTTGAACCTGGGAGGCGGAGGTTACAATGAGCCAAGATTTTGCCGCTGCACTCCAGCCTGGGCGACAGACTCCGTCTCAAGAAAAAAAAAAAAAAAATGCACAGAGAAAGCGAGACGGTGATAAAGCACAAATGGAAATCCGTGGAAACGGGTGGAGTATGTGGGAGTTCCTGCTGCTATTCTTGCAACCTTTCCTAATTTGAGACTATTTCAAAGTAAAAATTTACCAAAAAAAAAAAAAAAAAAAAAAAGTAAAAGCAGCTCAGTACATTGTGGAATTTAATAAGTTATTGGTCTTAAATCAAAACCTACCTGATTTGAGATTGATCTGTTCATCATGACCATAAAAACCTAATTCAAAGGAGCCAGTGCAATTAACCAGGCCACTGAGGCTCTTGGGTCATTTGCCCTTTCTCTGGTGAGTATGCAGGTAGCAAAAGAAACTCAGTTATTTGTTGCTTCTACCTGGCCAGTCAAAAAGTTGTCCCAGTCACAGACTGAATCAGTGATATTTCTTTTCCTTTCCTTCTTCCTTTCCTCCTTTCCTTCTTCCTTCTTTTCTTTCTCTCTTCCTTACTTCCTCCTTCTCTTCCTTCCTTCTTTCTTCCTTTTATTATCTTTCTCTTCAATTTTCATTTCTTCTCTAATACTGAATTACCAACATTTTCTTTCTCCTTCTTTACCTCCTCCCTTCCTCTCTCCCTCCCTTCTTTCCTCTCTCTCTTTCTCTTTTCTTCTTTCTCATTTAGCCTCCAAGTCAATAATTACTTTGATGTGAAAAAATAGCTTCTTCCTTCTTGCTTTCCTGGTTTCCATTTTTCCAGATAGAAGTGGAAGAAACAGTCTTGAAAAGTGCTCAGTGAGAAAAAAAAAAAAATAGCAGAGTTGAAATTAAATATTGTAATGATGTAAAACAGTAAGCAGCCCTGCTTGACAGCCCTGACAGCTATTTGTTCTAGAAAACAGCATTTATGATGTCAGTCCTATACGGGAGTATGTTTGAATTAAAATAATTATGGCTGATAGCACAACAAAGATCCCTGGAAGTCAATCATCCTTCACAAATACTGCAGATAGAACCTTCCTGGTGGCGGGAAAAGACTCTGTCAATAGATGGAAGCAACAAAGGACTTGCCAGAGATCCCTCCAGAAACCCAGATGTCCTCTGGGAAGCCAGAATGCCTCACCTCTGAGAGAAGCCCATGTTCGTGACGTGGCTTCTGAGGCCACGGTGCCTATAGGACTGAGCAGACAGGTCACTGTCACTCCTGGGATACACTGCATCCTTCTCAGGTCAACTGTGTTGACTGAATTGACATGCTGCTGCTGCTGCTGCTGCTGCTTCTTCTTCTTCTTCTTCTTCTTCTTCTTCTTCTTCTTCTTCTTCTTCTTCTTCTTCTTCTTCTTCTTATTATTATTATTATTTGAGACAGGGTCTTAATCTGTTACCCAGGTTAGAGTGCAGTGGTGTGATCACGGCTCACTGCAGCCTCAACCTCACGAACTCCAGTGATCTTCTCACCAAGCCTCCCCAGTAGCTGGGACTACATCCATGCACCACCACACCTGGCTAATTTTTAACGTTTTTTTTTTACAGAAGGCGATCTCATTATATTGCCCAGGCTGGTCTTGAACTCCTGGCCTCAACTGATGCTCCTGCCTTGGGCTCCAAAAGTGTTGAGATTCCTGGTGTGAGCCACGGTGCCCAGTGACCCACTGTTTTGGTGATATCATATGGACAACCCAAAGTGAACGTCTTTGTCTGCTTTCTCTATTGCAGTTTTAAATTTGAAATTACCAATACTGCTGATTCAATTTTTGTGCCAAAAAGAGGATCATTGAGGATCTGGCTGAGATGGCCTGATGCCCAGAAACACTTCTTGACCCACAGTAGACCCCCTTCCAGCTTATTCCTGTTGTTTAAGATTTAATTCTTGGGCTGGACATGGTGGCTCACTCCTGTAATTCCAGAACTTTGGGAGGCTGAGATGGGTGGATCACCTGAGGTCAGGAGTTCAAGACCAGCCAGACCAACATGGCAAAACCCTGTCTCTACTAAAAATACAGAAATTAGCCAGGCGTGGTGGCAGGTGCCTGTAATCCCAGCTACTCATGAGGCTGAGGCAGGAGAATCGCTTGAACCTGGGAGGTGGAGGTTGCATGTGAGCTGAGATTGTGCCATTGCACTCCAGCCTGGGCAACAAGAGTGAAACTCTGTCTCAAAGAAAAAAAAAAGATTTAATTATTTCCAGAGTAAAGCACCTCCAAGGGGGTCGCAGGTTGGCACCCTTTAGGCTTAAGGGAAGTTGTTGGGTTTGGGACTGAAAGCTACTGGGGCTTGAAGGGGTAGGGAAGGAGTGAGAGAAGGGTCGGGGGGCAGGAGATAAGCAGAGAAATGGGGGGTTTCCTGGGGCCCAAAGCTGGGCCCTGGTAGGGAGGAGCCTCATCCCCTCCACTCCTTCAGCTCTGTGAGGGCGGGGCAGGGCAGAGCTTACAGATCTTAGCCTGGGTCAGAGACCCCCATGAATGCTCCACTCCTTCATCCTGCTTCTTCCTTCTCCCCCTCCTCCACATTCTGGACCTGCTCATCCCAGCCCAGGCTGTGAAACTCTGTTCAGGCTGATCAGTTTCTCTGCATGAGCTTGGGACTGGGGGGTGTGGAGGAACTCCCTCTTCATCTCCATACTGACCTCCCTCTGCACTGGGGCGGAACAGTGTCACCCCAGAATTCATGTCTGCATGGAACTACAGAATAGGGGCTGGGTTTGGAACAATGGTCTTCACAGACATAATTGAGTTAAGGGTCTAGATGCAATCACCCTGGATTTAGGGTGGGCTCCAAACTGAATAACTGGGGTCTTTGCAAGAGAAAGGAGAGGACATTTGGGATGCACAGACACAGAGAGGCAGATGGGAGCAATGTGTCTGTAAGCTAATAAACCAAGGATTGCCAGGAGCCACAAGAAACTGGGAGAGAGGCCTGGACAGAGTCTCCCTCGGAGCCTCCAGAAGGAAATAGCCCCCACCTTCATCTTGAACTTCCAGACTCCAGAACCATGAGAGAATACATTTCTGTTCTTTGAAGCCACTCGGTCTGTGGCAATTTGTTACAGCAGCTCTAGAAGACTTCCTTTCTTACTGGTGCAAATATTTATTGAGCGGCTACTGTGTTCCAGGGGCTCTGCAATGTCCTGGAAGCAATACCAAGACCAGGCAACCTGTGCCACAGCAGAGCCCTGGGTAGCAGGCAGGTCTATTGGGACTAGAATGCTAGATCCCATAGATCAGGGGACCCCAAGTACCTGTTAGGAACCAGGCCTCGAAGCAGGAGATGAGCGGCGGGCCAGACAAGCAAGTGAAGCTTCATCTGTATTTTCGGCCACTCCCCACTGCTTGCATCACCGCCTGAGCCCTGCCTCTTGTCAGATCAGGGCAGCATTAGATTCTCACAGGAGCGTGAGCCCTACTGTGAACTGTGCATTCGAGGGATCTGGGTTTCAAGCTCCTTATGAAAATCTAATGCCTGATGATCTGTCACTGTCTCCCATCACCCCCAGATGAGACCATCTACTTGTAGGAAAACAAGCTCAGGGCTCCCACCGATGCTACATGATAGTGCAGTTGAATAATTATTTCATTATATATCACAATGTAACAACAATAGAAACAAAGTACACAATCAATGCAACGTGCTGGAATCATCCCGAAACAACACCACCCACAACTCTCCATCCTTGGAAAAATTGTCTTGCCCGAAACAAGTCCCTGGTGCCAAAAACGTTGGAGACCCCTGCCAAAGACCATCCCATTTTCCTTCTCCAGACCTAGGCTGGGTCCACAGCGAGTAGACAATGCACCATTTGGCATCCTCTAAGAGGACTGCAGCCACTGAGGAAACTGTAGCATTATCCTGCTTATTCTGATGCCAGGACACATGTTCTTTCTCTGGTCGTAAACTGAACTCCAAGTGTTTTCATGTTGCCCAGCTCTCAGCTCCGAATATGAAATGCTGTTCTTTTACAGAGTCAGGGAAGTTGCCCAGGAAGACCAATAAAACTGAATAAAAGCTGGGCGTGGAGGTTCAAGCCTGTAATCCCAGCACTTTGGGAGGCCAAGGCAGGCAGATCACCTGAGGTCAGGAGATCGAGACCAGCCTGGCCAACAAGGTGAAACCTCGTCTCTACTAAAAATACAAAAATTAGCTGGGCATCTTGGCATGTGCCTGTAGTCCCAGCTACTGGCAAGACTGAGGCACAAGAATCACTTGAACCAGGGAGGTGGAGGCTGCATTGAGCCGAGATCAGGCCGCTGCACTCCAGCCTGGCAACAGAGCAAGACTCTGTCTCAGAAAAAAAAAAAAAAAAAAAAAAAAAAGAAAAAGAAAAAGAAAAGAAAGAAAACAGAAGAAAAAGAAAACATAGATTGGATAGGAGGTGAGCTCCAATCAAAGAGCTTGAGAAACTGTGCTTTGGATGAAGAGTCAAGAAGGAAACCGGCCAGGCGTGGTGGCTCAAGCCTGTAATCCCAGCACTTTGGGAGGCCGAGACAGGCAGATCACGAGGTCAGGAGATCGAGACCATCCTGGCTAACCCGGTGAAACCCCGTCTCTACTAAAAAATACAAAAAAACTAGCCAGGCATGGTGGCGGGCACCTGTAGTCCCAGCTACTTGGGAGGCTGAGGCAGGAGAATGGCTTAAACCCGGGAGGTGGAGCTTGCAGTGAGCTGAGATCCGGCCACTGCACTCCAGCCTGGGTGACAGAGTGAGACTCCGTCTCACACACACACACACAAAAGTAGGAAAGTAAAAGAAGAAAGGTACCTAGGGGAGCCCCACAGAGGTGGGCCTGTCCCTGGAGGGAGCAAGGCAGAGCCAGAGCCCCCAGTCCCCAGGGGTGAGCCTTCTCTCTGACGCTGACGATGCTGGCCGAGACACCGCCCTTGGCACAGGGAGAGGGAGGAGCTGAGCAGAGGGCTTACCTTTGGGGCTCTAGACGCCAGCCGGTGGGATCTCGACTTCGAGGTGACAGCCGACTGGTAGAAGCCCTTGGGCATCACCAGGAGTGCCTTTTGGGGCCACTTTTCAAGCACATATGGGGCTGAGCGCTTTCCTGCTTGACATCATTTGTTTCTCACTGAGAATTCATAAGGGTGGTGTCAGTATCCCCATTTCACAGATGGGAAGACTGAGGCCTACAGGAAAGTAATACCTTCCTGAGGTTGAATAGCTAGTAAGTGTAAGCTGCCTGGTGTTCTGTGTCCACAAGCGTAACACATGGTGAAATGTATGGCTAAGTTTAAAAGGCCTCTTTTAATAACTGGAAAATGACATGATAACTAAGAAGAAAGCATGGTGTCATATGTCAATCGGTAGCGTTTTCTCTCTTTCTTAATGGCAGAAATAAATAGGTGCATTTTATAATTGATGGTGTCTTAGATTCCACAATACACAGTATTTAATGTTTATTCATTCAACAGGCATTTATCGGTGCCTGCTGAGTGCTAGGCTTGGCACCAGGCTGTGCAAACACAAGTCTGAGAAAGTGCCTGCCCTCAAGGAGCTGATGCGTCATAGGAGAAGTTAGGCAGATGACTGAAATATTTATAATGTAATTGAGAAGTCCCTTGAGAGGCAGGCAAAGTGCTTCCGGGTGCAGAGTATGACAGGTTCTCCAGATGGGACAGTGTTTACGAGGGTAAGGACTTAAGAGGGAGGCAGAGACAGAGAGCTGAGCAGGGCACTGTGCATGCACTCTGACGCCATCTCCATCTGATATGGTTTGGCTGTGTCCCCACCCAAATCTCATCTTGAGTTGTAGCTCCCATAATTTCCTCATGCTGTGGGAGGACCCAGTGGGAGGTAATTGAATCACGGGGGCAGTTCCCCCATACTGTTCCTGTGATAGTGAATAGGTCTCACGAGATCTGATGGCTTTATCACGGGAAACCCTTTTCCCTTGGCTCTCATTCTCTCTCTTGTCTGCTGCCATATAAGATGTGCCTTCCACCTTCTGCCATAATTGTGAGGCCTCCCCAGCCACTTGGAACTGTGAGTCCATTAAACCTCTTTCTTGTAAATTGCCCAGTCTCAGGTATGTCTTTATCAGCAGTGTGTAGACAGACTAATTCACTATCTATCCAGATTTCCTTTCGGGTCTGGTTGCCTGATTGCCCAGTGAGCCCCAGAGGGCTCTGGCCCTATATCCGCAGCCTCCAGTGCAGAGCTGTGTGGGGAAGCCTGGAATGAAGGCTGTGAGGGTTCAGAGAACCACTCACCTCTATGAGCTGTTTGTCTGGTGAGAGGTGGTAGAGGCAGGAGTGGGGGGAGTGCATTATGAAACACACACATATGGGAAAAACAGGAACTGTATCAATCAACTTATCAACATCAGTTAAAAGGAATGGGCTTGTGCTAAAGGTGCGAAGGCTGGGGAAGCATTGGCTGGTCCAGAAAGATTATGGCTCTCACATTAGCACCAGGGCTGGGCTGGGACTTAGCTGCCTGTCCAGAGTTCTAGGGAAAAATTCTACGGGCAAGCTCCAAACATCACCCACCTGGGTAAAGAGTTTTAGATTCCACACTCTGATGCATGGAATTGGGGTCAAATTCCTTCTCCCCAACTATCTTCCCAGCACACAAAACCCTGTCCACAGCAGCGAAGTGGCGTGGAAGCAAAGCTCTGATGATTTAGAAGCTAGTCAGCCTCGGAGAGTGATTCCCTGGACTCGGGTTCTTACTAACTAGGAAGGTCATTCATTCACTCTTCATTCATTCACTCATTCATTCATTCATTCATCACTCTTCACTCATTCATTCATTCACTCATTCATTCATTCACTCTTCATTCATTCACTCATTCATTCATTCACTCTTCACTCATTCATTCACTCACTCATTCACTCACTCATTTATTCATTCACTCTTCATTCATTCACTCACTCATTCATTCATTCACACATTCATTTGCTCAAGACATGTTTTCTGAGTTCCTGCACACACTGGGTGCTGTTCTAAGCATGGAGATCCAGCAGGGAATAGGACAGGTGTTTAGATTTTATTCTGATAGGGATGGTGGGTCACTTGGGATTTCAAGTCAGGAGCACGGGGCTGGGACTGGGGATATAGAGGTGAGCACACCAGCCACGCACCGAGGGGAGAAGGTCTGTGCCTGTTTATGTGTGGGTGTCATGGAGCGAATGGTTTAATTATAGCAGCACTGTGCTGGCTTCCCATTAATAATGCAGTGAATTTCAGCAGCAGATTAAATCCTATAAAGGAGTAATTGCCCAGGAAAGTGAAGTAACGTCGTGGTTGAGGACAATCAGTACATTATAGGTCTTTGATTAGATAGAAGCCCACGGCAGCGGGCAGATGGGCTCTTAGTAACGCACACATATGAGAAAAACAGGAACTTCATCAATCAACTTATCAACATCACTTAAAAGGAATGGGCTTGAGCTAAAGGTGCAAAGGCTGGGGAAGGATCAGCTGGTCCAGAAAGATTATGGCTCTCACATTAGCACCAGGGCTGGGCTGCGGCTTAGCTGCCTGTCCAGAGTTCTAGCTAATGGGCCTTTAAGAACTTTACTTTTATGAGCGGTGTTAGAAGCATGCCATAAAACAACGTTAGGGAGAAGAACTGGCTGTTTCTTGATCTGAGTGGCTTCTGATGCTCAGCCAGCAGCTGCCCAGAGCCCTGGAGGGAAGGGCTAGAGCAGGCCTGCCTCTTGGCCTGAGGAGGGTAAACCCAGTCTAAGCAGCTCTGGTAAATCCCTACTGGCCTTGGTTCCAACTTGGAGGGAATTCTAACAAGGTGCAGGGGGTGAGATGTGCTGGGCTCGGCCGCCTAGCTGGCAGGCAGGGGCCAGGGGCTGGTAGGTGGGGCTGAACATGAAGGGGTGCCAGCAAGTCAGCCCCCTAAAGGCAGCCGTGTTTGCCTGCTTTGTTCACTGATGTCTCCCTACTCCAGAGCTTATGCAGAGCACCAGGAAAGCTTCCTACGGTCTTATACTTTCTTTCCTTCTGATCTTAGTCTGCATGACATACCCTTACCCTGAAATCCTACATGGCCCAGCCAGGCAGAGGCTGATTCAGCCATTCAATTGGCAGTTCTGTTTTGTGTGTCCACGGTCTTAAATCAATAGCTTTCCCCATGGATGCGTCTTGTACCTCTGGATTTTAAGCCCCCTGAGGGCAAAGGATGGTTTCATTCCCATTGTGTCCCAGGGCAGGGGTCTTGGAGAGGGACACACGTACTCCAGGGGCCACGTAAGAGCATCCACTGGGGATCAGGCAAATAATGTTAGGACTTCTAGTTATATTTATTTTTTGCTATCATTATATTTGTCCATTCTCGCACTACTATCAAGAAATACCTGAAATTGGGTAATTTATATAAAAGAGAGGTTTAATCAGCTCACGGTTCTGCAGGCTGTACAGGAAGCATGGCTGGGGAGACCTCAGGAAACTTTCAATCATGGCAGAAGGCTAAGGGGAAGCAGGCATGTCTTAAGTGGCTGGAGCAGGAGGAAGAGTGTGAAGGGGAAGGTGCTCCACACTTTTTTTTTTTTGAGACAGAGTCTCTCTCTGTCGCCCAGGCTAGAGTGTGATGGCACAATCTTGGTTCTCTGCAACCTCCACCTCCTGGGTTCAAGCAATTCTTCTGCCTCAGCCTCCCAAGTTGCTGGGATTACAGGCAGGAACCAGCACGCCCGGCTAAATTTTGTATTTTTAGTAGAGATGGGGTTTTGCAATATTGGTCAGGAAGGTCTTGAACTCCTGACCTCAAGTAATCTACCCATCTTGGCCTCCCAAAGTGCTGGAATTACAGGTGTGAGACAGCACACCCAGATGATGCTACACACTTTTAAACAACCAGATCTCATGAGAACTCACTCACTATCATGAGAATAGCAAGAGGTAAATCTGTCCCCATGATCCAATCACCTCCCACCAGCCCCTCCTCCAACACTGGGGACTACAATTTGACCTGAGATTTGGGAGGGGACACAGACCCAAACCATATCAATCATGCTTAAAAACTTTCCATTTTGTGTATATGTTTTCTAATGTGGGCTCTGCCAGTTATTCTAGGCCAGTGATCCTCTGCGGGGAAGGATTTTGCTCCTAGGAGACGTTGGGTAATGTTTGGAGGCATTTTTGATTGTCATAGTTGGGATAGGGGGTTGCTACTGGCATTTAGTGGGTAGAGGCCAGGGGTGCTGCTCAACATCTTCCAGTGCACAGGAGCACCCCACAACAGAGAATGACTGGGCCCCAAATGTGGATGGTGCTGAGGTTGAGACACTGTGGGTCTAGCAACTATTGAATTCTCCTCGTTCCTTGATTTTAACATCTGTAAAAACGGTATAAGAGTAGTGCCTATCCCATAGGTTTTTATGAAGTGAGCAAATACATGTGAGGGATTTAGAAACAACATTAGCTCTTACAATTGTACTTGTATTTGTTTATGAATAACTGCATATATATTGTGGGTGGTGCTCAAAACTTTATTCTGATAGAAATATGCCATAAAAAACATTTGAAGCACCGGAATACATAGATGGATAGATGCTGAAATTAGTGATAACACCAGATAACATTTTTTTGAGTGGCAGAAATTTGCTAAGCGTTCTTCAAAAGCTTGGACTCGCTGGCTCTTTCAATAATCCCATGGGGTAGGTGCTCAATAAATATCTGTGGCTGAACAATTAATATTAGGCTAAATACCAATGCGTTAGGCTTGACACAGACAACACTTGCCTTGAAGATTTGGAGGGGAGATTAATTTCACTTGTTATACTCATGAAACACTCCAGGAAGAACCAGGGTTAGAAAAGTCGATCTGAATTCTACAGGCACAGGGAAGTTTGGGGGTCATATGGAGTCTCAAATGCCAGGCTAGGTGGTTTAGATTGTAGCCACAGATAGTATGAGCTTCAGAGGGTTTTTTGCACAAGATTTGTAAACCATGAAGAGATGATAGAATAGTAGGTAACCCTAAAATATCCTAGGGTTCCATGTGGCCAAGTCTCTTCCCAGAATCACAAAGAATAACTCAGTATCTAAGAATAATTAAAAATCTTGACTTGCGTTTCTCAGAGTGTAACACAGGGAATTCTGCTTGTGATCTCGGCTCCGCTAGTTATGAGTCCAGCTTCATGAGTGGAGCTTCAGGAATCTCGTTCCTGTTTTATTCCAGCTGGGGGAGATTTGGAGGGAGTGGAGGAGGATGTGCTGGTGAGTGTGCCCGGAGGTCATGGTTTCTAAATGCCTACCTAGATGGCGGGATGAGCATCTTCCCTCTCTGGATCAAGGGCATCTCCATAGAAAATGCAGTCAGCAATATCACCTAGGAGGATTCAGGGCCAGCCTGGTATGTGTAGTGTGAGCGCAAATGCCCAGCCTGGTGTGTGTGGTGTGAGTGCAAATGCCCAAGCAGCTGACTCCGTGGGGTGGGGAGGTGATCTGTGAGGCAGTCAGGAATTGTGAGGGGTGATGGGAGACTGTGAAGTGCCCCCCAGGCCCAGAGCTTGTTTCCCTGCCCACTTTCTGAGAGTTAGAAAGTCCATCCATAAAGTTTCTTGCCTTCAGCAGAAAGTTTCTATCCCCATCTCAATACAACATGTAGGAGCCCTTTAAGGCATAAAGCTTGAGCTGTTTTCTTTCTTCCCTTTTGCATTCAGGAAATACTCTCTGAGTTGCTGAACACTTAGTATTCAGCCCCTTCTCCTAAGGAGGAGCCACACAAATGAAGAACTGTGGGCCTGACCTCAGATGCTCTCTCTTGTTGGAAATTGGCACGCAAACCACAACCACGATGGCGGCTTCTGAGAGGTGGAGGAGAGGGGCGTGGCAAAGCAGTAAGGAAGGGGTCTGGGGTCCAGCCCAGCTGGGATGGTGAAAGCTCCCTGTTCAAGGGTAAGCTGGCCTTGGTCACCTGCTTCAGGTTTGTGGCAGATGAACCGATAAAATGCAATGAAAGACAAGAAGCCCATGTCAGCACGTAACATGAGTCTTTGATATATGATCAGGAGCAAAATCATGGGCAGCCCAAGTGGCTGTTTTAACTCAGTGTGGGGACAGCTGTAAGGAGCAAAGGTGATTGTTTTATGTATTCAGCCATTGGAGAGCCTTGCTTTCAAATGTTCACTTTCTAATTAAGAAACAAAGTATCCTGTTTGATTGGCAGCCACAGTGGATGAAGTCCCCAAGAGGGAAGTAAATGCCACCTGTGATCTGGGAGAGAAAGAGAATCAAAGGACGTAGAAGCTGCTGCCTCCTGCCCTCACCACAGCCTTCCTGGGAATATCGTTTGTTTATTTAGTCTTTAGATCATTCACTGGCTGATTCAGTCATTCCTTGGTTCATTATGCATGCATTCATTCATTCATAACTCATTCTTTGTTTCTCTCATACATCGACTAACTCACAACTTGCCTTACTCACTGTGACAGCTGACATTCATTGAGATGCTGTGTGACAGACACAGGCATTGCAGATGAATTTTATAGTTTGTACTAAAAACTACAAACATTGCTGAGAGAAAATAAAGAAGGTCTAAGTAAATGAAGTGAGAGACCCTAATTTTGAATTGGAAGACTTAATATTTTACTATGTCAATTACTTTTAAATTGAGGTGTAGATAAAAATGTAATCCCAATTTAAATCCCAGTAAGATTTTTTTTTTTGTAAAAATTGATCAACTTATTTTGAAACATTTGTGGAAAGCCAAAGGGCCTACAATAACCCCAACAATCTTGACAAGAACAAATTTGGGAAACATTTTCTGATGGCAAGATTTTTTCAAGATTTACTAATAGGGTGAGTACTTGTGTGTAGCCTGTCGCTCCACAGGAGTCCCTATAAGCTGGTGTGGGGGAAACAATGCTGTGTGTGAAATAAAGATCAAGGCAACAGCCATGCCCCTCAGTAGGCTCCCAGGTGCATTCATTGTTCTCTGAGCTTTCGTCTTCCCCGGTTGAATTCTAGCCCTGTAGCCAGTGCCCCCTGCAGCTGCTGGGAGTACCCCCAGCGCCATTTCCCCCACACCAGCTTATAGGGACTCCTGTGGAGCGACAGGCTACACAAGCACTCACCCTATTAGTAAATCTTGAAAAAAATCTTGTCATCAGAAAATGTTTCCCAAATTATTTGTTCTTGTCAAGATTGTTGGGGTTATTCTAGGTCCTTTGGCTTTCCATATATGTTTTACAATAAGTTTATCCGAGGCAGTGGAATAATCCAACCAATAAAACAACTGAGGCAGATGCAAATGTGCTGATATGAAAAGCGATCAGGCAGGTTATTTGCAAAGGATGCAGAGTGGTGTATAAAGATACACAAACGTATATGAATACATGTACACAAGGAACTTCTGGAAGGATACACTAGAAATTCTCAACAGTTGCTTCTGAGGAGGAGGACTTGGGGGCCTGGGGCAAATGTTACTTTTTCACGAATAAAATATTCTTTTTTTTTTTTTGAGACAGCGTCTCACTCTGTCGCCTAGGCTGGAGTGCAGTAGCGCAATCTGGGCTCACTGCAAGCTCCGCCTCCTGGGTTCACGCCATTCTCCTGCCTCAGCCTCCCGAGGAGCTGGGACTATAGGCTCCCGCCACCACGCCCGAATGGTCTTGATTTCCTGACCTCGTGATCCGCCTGCCTTGGCCTCCCAAAGTGCTGGGATTACAGGCGTGAGCCACCGCTTCCTGCAAGTTTATCCATTTTTACAAAAAAAAAAAAAAAAAAAAAGAAATTGCTGGAATTTTAATTGAGATTGCATTTTTATCTATAAATAGATTTAAAAGGAATTGACATATCAAAATATTAAGTCTTCTGATTCAAAATTGTGGTCTATTGCTTCATTTATGTAGACCTTTATTTTCTCTCAGCAATGTTTATAGTTTTTAGTACAAAATACAAAAATTTAGCATTCTTACACATCTTTTGCAAATTTATTCTGAAGTATTTTACAGTTTTGATCCTATCATAAATGAAATTGTTTTTGAAATGTCATTTTCTTACTGTTTCCTGCTAATATATATTCAATTGATTTTTATGTATTAACTTTATATCCTAATGCCTTTATAAATTCATTCATTCAATCTGATAGATTTTCTAAAATTATTATTCTTTGGGATGTTCTATGTAAACAATCATGTCTTGTGTTGATGAAAAACAGTTTTCCTTATTCCTTTTTAATCTGATGACTTTCATTTCTTTTTCCTGCCTTATTGCACTGCCTGGAAATTTAAATAATACAACGTTTAATTGAAGTAATGAGAAAGGACATCTTTGCCTTGTTTCTAATCAGATTTTCACCATTACATATAATATTAGCTGAAGTTTCTTTGTAGAAGCTTTTTTTTTTTTTTTTGGAGACAGAGTTTCACTCTTGTTGCCCAGGCTGGAGTGCAATGATGTGATCTTGGCTCACTGCAACCTCTGCCTCCCAGGTTCAAGTGATTCTCCTGCCTCAGCCTCCAGAGTAGCTGTGATTACGGGCACCTGCCACCATGCCCAGCTAATTTTTGTATTTTTAGTAGAGATGGGGTTTCACCATGTTAACTAGGCTGGTCTTGAACTTCTGACCTCTGGTGATCCACCCACCTCAGCCTCCCAAAGTGCTGGGATTACAGACATGAGCCACCACGCCCAGTCTGTAGAAGCTTTTTAATAGGATAAGGGAGTTCCCTTCTATTCCTATTTTGCTGAGACTTCTGATTATGAATTGATGTTGAATTTTGTCAGATGCTTTTCTGAAACTATTGAGGTGATCATATGATTTTCTTTCAGCCTGTTAATAAGGGCATATTATAAATTGCTTTATGTCAATAAACTTGACAACTTTTAAGAAATAGATAAATTCTCTGAAAAACACTAACTACCAAAGTTTATTCAAGAAGAAATAGATGCTATGAATAGAGTTAATTATGTTGATTGATTTTAGAATCTTAACCCATCTTGCATTCTTGGGATAAACTCTATTTGGTCAGGATGTGTAATCTATTTTATATATTAATGAATTCATTTTGCCAAAATTTAAAAGAAGTTTTTAGCATCTGTGTTCATGAAGAGTATTGGTGTATATACTTCTTTTACTATAATATCTTTTTTGTGTCAGGGTAAGGCTGGTCTTATAAAGTGAGTTGAAAACTATTCCCTTCTCCTAAATTTTCAGGAATAGTTGTCCTTAATAGGTATAGTTTCTTAAATGTTTGTCAGATTCACCAGTGAAGCCATCTGGGCCTGGATTTACTTGTTTTTATTTTTAATTTTGTTTTTAGACAGAATCTTGCTCCCATCGCCCAGGCTGGAGTGCAGTGGTGTGATCACAGCTCACTGCAGCCTCAACTTTTCAGGCTCAGGTTAATTCTTACTCCTCAGCCTCCTGAGTAGCTGGGACTACAGGCACGTGCCATCATGTCCAGCTAATTTTTAGTAGAGACATGGTTTCACCACGTGGCCAGCGGTGGTCTCAAACTCCTAGGCTCAAATGATCCTCCTGTCTCTGCCTCCTAAAATACTGGGATTACAGGTGTAAGCCACCACACCTGGCCTGGATTTATTTTTGAGAGAAGGTTTTGACTACAAATTCAACTTTTAAAATACAGATAGGGGCCGGGCGCGGTGGCTCAAGCCTGTAATCCCAGCACTTTGGGAGGCCGAGACGGGTGGATCACGAGGTCAGGAGATCGAGACCATCCTGGCTAACACAGTGAAACCCCGTCTCTACTAAAAAATACAAAAAAAAAAAAAATAGCCGGGCGAGGTGGCGGGCGCCTGTAGTCCCAGCTACTCGGGAGGCTCAGGCAGGAGAATGGCGCAAACCCGGGAGGCGGAGCTTGCAGTGAGCTGAGATCCGGCCAGTGCACTCCAGCCTGGGCGACAGCGCAAGACTCCGTCTCAAAAAAAAAAAAAATAAATAAAATAAAATAAAATAAAATACAGATAGGGCTATTCATATCATCTATTTCTTTTTTTCTTTTTTCTTTTTTTTGAGATGGAGTCTCATTCTGTTGTCCAGGCTGGAGTGCAGTGGCGTGATCTTGGCTCACTGCAAACTCCACCTCCCGGGTTCACACCATTCTCCTGCCTCAGCCTCCTGAGTTGCTAGGACTACAGGCGCCCGCCACCACGCCCGGCAAATGTTTTGTATTTTTAGTAGAGACGGGGTTTCACTGTGTTAGCCAGGATGGTCTCGATCTCCTGACCTTGTGATGTGCCTGCCTCGGCCTCCCAAAGTGCTGAGATTACAGGCATAAGCCACCGCGCCCGGACTCTGTTTCTTTTTGAATAAGCTTTGGTAGTTTGTGTTTTTCAGAGAATTTGTCTATTTCTTACAAGTTGTCAAATTTATTGACATAAAACAATTTATCCACCTATAAAACCCTTATTATATTTTTAATTTCTGTAGGATCTATAGTGATGTTTCCTCTTTCATTCTGATCCACATTGACAATCTGTGTTTTATTTATTTATTTTTCCTAATCAGTATGGCTATAGCTTCTTTAAAAAAATTTTAATGATATTTTAAAAAATCCAACTTTTGGTTTCTTTAATTTCCTCTTTTTTCTATTTCATGTAATTCTTTTCTTATCTTTATTACTTCCTTCCTTCTGCTCACTTTAGGTTTCATTTGCTTTTCTTTTTTTTCTTAAGATGGACGCTTAAATCATTAGTTACAGACCTTTCTTCTTTCTAATGTTATTAGCCCTTAAATACTGTAAATTTCACTCTAAGCACAGCTTTAGCTGCATCATAGAACTTTTGATATATTGTGTTTTCATATTCATTCAGTGCAAAATCTTTTTAAGTTTTTCTTGTAATTTATTCTGTGACTTACCTGTTAGAAGTGTATTATTTAATTGCCAAGTATTTGGGGTTTTTCTAGATATTTTATGCTGTTTTTTACTTTAGTTCCATTGCTCTCAAATAATACACTTTATATGACTTCAATATCTCTTCACTTGTTTTTTGTTTTTTTTTTTTTGGCTTAGAATATGGTATGTCTTGGTCAATGTTCTGTGTTCACTTAAAGAAATGTGTTCCCTTTTGTTGTTAAAAGGAGTGTTACATGTTAATTAGATCAAGATGGTTGATAGTGTAGTTCAAATCTTGTATATATCTACTGATATTCTGTTTGTTTCCTTGTTCTATCAATTATTGTGTAAAGGGTGCTGAAATCTCCACCTATAATTGCGAATTTGTCTATTTCTCCTTTCAGTTCTATTCTCAGGTGCTTTGAAGCTCTGCTGTTTGGTACAACTGGATCTAGTATAGTTATCTCCTTATAAATTGGCCCCTTTATCATAAAATTCCCCTATTTTTTTCAGCAAATATTCCTTGTTCTGCAATCTACTTAGTCTGATACTGATATTGATACAGTCACACTTGCTTTCTTTTGATTTGTGTTTGCTTAGTATTTCTTTTTTCCATTTTTAAAAACTTTCAATGTATATGTATCCTTTACTCAATGTGAGTTTCTTTCAAATACTGTAATAATTATATTTTTCTTTTTTGATCCAATCTGACAGTCTTTGCCTTTTAATTGGGGTGTTTATATGATTATCATTATGGATTAAAACCCACTGTATTGCTATTTGTTTTCTATTTATTGAATTTGCTCTTTATCTATTCTCCCTTCTTTTTCTGACTTATTTTTGCTTGAATATTTTTATGATTTAATTTTATCTCCACTATTAGCTTATCTGCTTCTCTTTCTCTCTTTCTCTTTGTAGTGGTTATTCTATAATTTATAATGTGCATCTTTAAATTATTACAATTTACCTTCAAATTTTATTATATCATTTCACATGTATTTTAAGAACTTTACAACTTTACAAGTTTCTGTTTCCTTTTTTTATTTTTTCATGCCTTTGTTGTCATACATTATATCTCTACATGCATTGTAAACCTCACAATACAAAATATGAATGTATAAACATATTTAAAACTACTTATTTTTACCCACTTATTTACCATTTATAATATTCTTCTTTCCTTTGTGTAGATCCAGATTTCCATCTGATATTTTCCTTTTGCCCAAAGGACTTTTTTTTAACAGTTCTTATTGTACAGGTCCTCTGATGATGAATCATCTTGGTTTTTGTTTGTGTTCATTTTTTAAAGATACTTTTACTGGGTTCAGAATGTTAAGTGGACTTTTATTGTTTTTTTCAAGACTTTAACGACCGCTCCATTGTCTCTGTCTTGCATAATTTTATGTGAGAAGTCCGTTGTCTTATGTTTGTCTTTTTCCCCAGCTTTCAAGATTTTCTTTCTTTTTTTGTTATTTTCCAACGATATGTTTGTATTGTGCTTAGTGTAGTGTTTCTTCTGTCTGCTCTTAGTCAGACCTCTCGGATCTGTGGGTTTTATAGTTTCATCAAGTTTGGAACATTTTCAGCCATCGTTTGTTTTCAAATATTTTTCTCTCTTCCGCTCTTTCTCCTCTCCTCCCAGGACTCCAATTACATGATGGTAGAGCATGTAATATTGTTCCACAAGCCACTATTGCTCTATTCATTTTTTTCAGTCTTGTTTTCCTTTTGTTGTTGTTGTTGTTTTGATAATTCCTATTGCTGTTACTTTAATTTCATTGATCATTTTATCTGATGTGTCCAATCTGTTGTTAATACCATCCAATGTATCTTTACTTCAGATATTATACTTTTTTATCTCTAGAAGTTTGATTTTTGACTCTTCTACATTTTTCATTTATCTTCTTATCATGTTCATGTTTTCCTTTGCTGGCTGTTTTAACATCCTATTTGGCTAGTTTTATCATCTGTGTCATTTCAGGGCCTTTTCCCCATTTCTTGATTTTTCTCCTGGTTGTGGGATATATATTCCTGATTATTTGCATGCCTTTTAATAAGATGCTAGACATTTTCATTTTACTGCCTTTCATTGTATTCATTTAAGTTGTTGAACCATGTTCTGGAACACTGTTAAATTACTTGAAATCAGCTTGGTAATTTGGGGAATAATTTTTAAAGTTTTGCTGGTGTTATAAGTATTTGTTCATATGTATTCATTTTATAAGCCTTGAACACATCCAGAGTACATTTATTCTGGGGCCAGTTTGGTGCCAGACGACCCTAAGACAGTGCTGAAGGGTGGAGTCATCAGACATAATTTTATTATTTATGTTATTTTACTTTATATTTAAAAGGTATTTTTACTAGATATATAATTCCAGGTTAACAATTCTGTCTTTCATTCCTTTGAAGATGTTATTCCTTTATTTATTGGCTTCTAGTTTTTGTTGTAGGAAGTCAGTGTTGATTTTTTTTTTTTTTTAAATGGAGTCTTACTCTGTTGCCTGGGCTGGTGCAGGGGTGCAATCTTGGCTCACTGCAACCTCCACCTCCCAGGTTCAAGCAATTCTCCTGCCTCAGCCTCCTGAGTAGCTGGGATTACAGGCACATGCCACCACACCTGGCTAATTTTTGTGTTTTTAGTAGAGATGGGGTTTCACCATGTTGGCCAGGCTGGTCTCGATCTTTTGACCTCATAATCCACCTGCCTCAGCCTCCCAAAGTGCTGGGATTACAGGTGTGAGCCACAGCGCCTTGCCCAGTGGTGATTGCTATTGAGTGATTTTTTTTTTTCGTGTATGCAGTTAATTTTATTTTGACTGCTTTTACATTTTTCTCTTTATCTTTGGTTTTCAGAAATTTGACTCCAATATACCTAGCGGAAGTTCCTTTGTGTTTATCCTGTTTGAGGTTTGTTGAGATTCTTGGATATGTGGATTGACGCTTTAAATCAAATTTGAAATTTACAGTTACTACTTCTTCAAATATTGTTTTCTGCCCCATTTTTTAAATCCTCTCTGTTTGGGACTCCTGTTACATGTATTTTAGATTACATAACATTGTTCCACAAATCACTGAGATTCTATTAACCTTGTTCACTCCCACTTCCCTTTGTACTTATGTTTGGAGAGTTCCTATGGGCCTGCCTTCAAGTTTACTGATGTTTTCTTTTGCAAGGTATCTGCTGCTGTTACGCCCATTCAGTGAATATTACAATTTCAGATATTTTATTTTTAAGTTCTACAAGTTCCATTCAGTTTATATATATATAGATAGAGATATATAGATAGATATATTATATATAGATATATAATATATATCTCTATATTGTATCTATCTATATATCTCTATCTATATATCTCAAAAATTAGCCAGGCGTGGTGGCATGTGCCTGTGTATATATAGATATATATTATATATCTATATACTATATATATACACACATACATATATATAGTGTCTATTTCTCCATTGAGATTCCCCTTCTATTCATTTTTTACATATATATTCATTTTATACGTCATGAACACATTTATAAGGGCTGTTTTAAAAATCGTGCTTGCTAATTCCAATATTTGTGTTATCTCTGGGTTTCTATTGACTTGTTTTCTATTGACTGGGTTTCTTGACTTCTATTGACCCAAATACTCTTGGGTATTTTGTCACATTTTCCTGCTTCATATATCTAGAAATGTTTTACTATATTCCAAGTATTGTTGACACATTATTGATCATTTGGATTGTTTTGTCTTTATTTAAAGAGTGTTGGATTTTTTTCTGGCAGGTAGTTAATTTGTTGGTGGATCAGCTGAATCTTGTCTTGACTTGTTTTTAAGCTTTGTTAACGTGGATCTAAAGTAGTTATTACTCTAAGGCTACAGTAGCCCTATTCCTAAGGTGTGGACTTTCTGAAATCTCAACTAAATTTTTGAATGTTCCGCAATGTGTCCCCACTTTGGCTGGTCAGAACTTCAATGTTTCCCAGCACGGTGCCGGGAGACATTGTGCTTTAGAATCTCCATTTAGCTCACAGTTCTCTAATAGCTGTTCTGTGTCAGGCCTTATGTAGTCTCCTCCTAAGCATAACCTGGTTAGTATTTGACCAAAAACTCAGGGGAACTCCATGTCAATCTTGGGACATAATACTATGCATAGCTCTTTCTACTCTGGTATCCTGCCCTGCAAATTCCAGATTCCTCAGCAACCTTGAATTCTTTTTCTTTTTCTTATTTTTTTATTTATCTAGAGATGCAGTTTCATTCTGTCACCCAGGCTAGAGTGCAGTGGCACGATCTCGGCCCACTTCCCGGGTTCAAGCTATTTTCCTTCCTCAGCCTCCCAAGTAGCTGGTATTACAGGCACCTGCCACCATTCCTGGCCAATTTTTTGTACTTTTAGTAGAGATGAGGTTTCACCCTTTTGGCCAGGCTGATCTCAAACTCCTGGCCTCAAGCGATCTGCCCATCTTGGCCTTCCAAAGTGCTGGGATTACAGGCGTGAGGTACCACTCCCAACCAGCAACCTTGCATTCTGTTTTCTACTTTGTCCACCCAACAATAGGGCTTTCTGTTTGGGTTCTACTTTCCGATGCTTCAGTTTGGAAATGCTCCCACGCAAAAGTCCTAGGTAGAAATGGATCTTACCTTGCATGTTTTCATCCTCCCATGGATCTCAGCCCTGTGCTGTATTCTGGCCGAAGCCTGATGTCAAAAGCCTGCCCGAAGTAAAACGGCCCCTTTACTTATTTTATCCACCTCTGTAGTAGTCTGCAGCAGGGTGGCATGTCTGCTGCCCATTATTCTACCATGGCAAAACTGCTAAATCTCTCTCTAGTTATGGAAGTGCTACTTCTCAGAAGCCACCTTCAGCACCCCCACCCCGGCTTTATTGTACTTATCTTTATAATCTAATTGGCATCACAAGTGCATGCCTAAAACAGTCATTGACAAGGTGAGTGGAATCACCATGATTAATTTTGACTACATCAAGCTCCCCCTTGGGCTGGGGGAGGGGATTCCCCCCCCTCCAAGCACAGGCATGTCCAGGATCTTGACATGATCAGTTTCCATTACTAAGGGAGAAGGGGACAATGAGTGTGGGTGGCTCAGGGGTCCTGCCTCCCTTGTCCTCCAACTTCTCAGTTTCTGGACCCCATCTCAGGAAGCCCAGCTCTGCTCTTATGTTGGTCCTCAGGAGTTTGTGTCTTCATTGTAACCTTCTGCACTGGGCTGAATTGTGCCCCCTCAAAATTCATGTTCACCCAGGATATATGAATGTGAGTTTATTTGGAAAAAGTGCCTTTGCAGGTGTAATCGGGTTAAGATGAGGGCACACTGGATTAGAGTGGGCCCCAATCCAACGAGTGGTCCTTATAAGAAGAGGAAAATTTGGGCACCAAAACATACACAGAGGGAAGACAACGTCAGACACAGGGAAGGAGGCCATGTGAAGACACGGGCAGAGGGTGAAATGATGCACTGATAAGCCAATAAATGCCTAGGACAGCCAGCAACCACCAGAAGCTAGGGGAGAACATGGAGCAGATTTCTCCCTCCAAGCCTCCGGAAGGAACCTACCCTGCCACTACCTCGGTTTTGGACTGCTGGGCTCCAGAACTGTAAGAGAAGACACTTCTGTTGTTTTAAGCCTTCTGTTGTTTTAATATACATTCCAATAACAGGCCATTTTGTTGAGCTGTTTTGAGCAGCTTTCTGTCTCTTTGCTTAAAGCAAAGGAAAGTCATTCACCATCATGCTCCTCTTCCTCTTTCACCTTCTTGGGAAATACCACTTCCTCCTGACCTGTAAGTCTGTACAATGCCCTCACCAGCCCTCCCTTTCTCTCACCAGGGACCGGCTTTTGCTCTTCATATGCCCTTGGCCCTCAGCCGCATGACCTCTATGGGTTATGTTGCAGACTCTGAGGGACATCTGCTCTGTCTTCTCCCAGTATCGGGGTCCCACTGTCAGCACCCAGAGAGTAGAGATACTGCTGTGTTACACAGTGTGTGATGGACGGGCGCTGTGATGGATAATTTTATATCAACTTAACTGGGCTAAGGGATGCCCAGATAGCTGGGAGAACATTATTCTGGGCAGGCCTATGAGGGTGTCTTTGGAAGAGGTTAGCATTTGAATCAGTAGTCTGGAAAGAGAAGATCCACCCCCACCAATGTGGGCAGTCATCTCTCAACCCTTTGAGGGCCCAGAGAAAACACAAAGACAGAGGAAGAGCAAACTCTGTGTGTCTCCTTGATCTGGGACATCCATCTTCTCCTGACCTGACCCTGGAGCTCCTGGTTCTCAGGGCTTTGGACTCCAGGACTTGCCCCAGCAGCACCAGGTTCTCATAGGATTTCTCAGCCTCCATGATCATTGAGCCAATTTCCTCACTTATATCAATATTAACATCTATATCCATATCATCTATTAACATATAGGACATATCTATGTCTATTCCTATACGATCTATTTCTGTCTGTGTATCCGATTGTCTATCTGTCTGCCTGTCTGTCTGTCTATCTATCTATCTATCTATCTATCTATCTATCTATCTATCTATCTATCGCCTATTGATTCTATTTCTCTGGAGAACCTGACTAATGTGAGGCAACTATTGGGAGTGGTTTGGAGCTGGGGAAATCTCTGTGAATCTGAAGCCAGTCAACCAGACAGAGTCTGGAGAGGCCGCGCCCTCAGCGCCAAGACCCGCTCCCACACTCCAGCTCTGCATTTGGAGCCAAGGCCCTTCATCTGCTAAATGCAAACCCAAAGTGAAGGGCCCCAGGGACCCCGGATTATGGACACTCATAACTAATGCCAAATAAACAAGGCAAAATTATTTGTAATTACTCCTAAAGTCATTTACTTGTATCAGTAATTGACCTGTGCATTCTTTAATCTTTAATGCTCTTTTAAAATTCAGCCTCAGGGAGTCATCATGCTTATTGACATTTGTCCTGGTGAGGACTCTGGAGGCACGAGGCTTTGGTTAAGATGTCTTAGAAAGAAATAACCAATTTAGGAAGACATGGCTTTCACACATCAGGGTGAAGAGGCACAGGGCGAAGGGCTGTAGCTGCCTGTGTTTTCCCGGGTCAGGACAACAATGGTAGTGACAATGATGATGATGATGATGATGATGATGGCAGCACTAAGATTTATTGAAGGATCTGTATGATTTTAATTAATCCTCTTAAGGAAGCTTTAGAATAGGTGCTATTATGAGCTTCATTTTACTGGAGGAAACTATGGCATGGAGAAGCTACATCAATTTCCCTGAGACGCACTTTGATTAGATGCTGAAGGCAAGCTCGACCTCACATCTGTGGAAGCCTCACACCCTCATCCTACTGCCCCTGATAGGGTGGCCAACAACCACTACCTTGCAAAGCAGCTGACTGAGGATGCCATACCTGCAGGTCGCCTTGGGAAATTACCTGTCTCATCTGTGGTTTTCTTGTCTGTAGAATGGGCATCGTTGTTCCCACGTTATTGTAGGTGGTGAGAACTGCATGAGATTACACGAACATGGCTGCTTCACAGACACAGCTCTCTTAGCTTCCTTCTGTGCAAGACTGGAGAAAGGGGTCTGAGTTGAGTGTATATGGGGTTTTCTCCCCCCTCATCTTCTGAAGACAGAAATGTGGACAGACACTTTGCTAACTCTTTATTTTATCCCTCTCTCAGTGCGGCCAAAGCCAGTGTTTAGCATTGCGAAAGAAACCACACAGGGCTAGTTTGCTGTGGGAGTTACAAATCTCCCTTGGAACAGATTTGAAAACTGGTGACATCAGAACAGTTGCCCCTGGGGTCAGCAGCTGGGCCACTCTGGGGCCAGACACCACCTTTAAGATTCCCGGTGACGCCTCCCCTCCCATCCTGGTTCCAGGTTCTGCCACCAAGGGCAGGAGAATGCTGAGGAGCATTTCTGGAACCTCTAGAACTCTGACTCCCTCTCTCTGAAGGTGTGCTTTGAGGAGGGCTAGGCAGTGGAGGCTCCACCTAAGTGGTCCTCTGAGGCCTGAGGTTGGGTGAATTCTGGAGTCTCCAGACCTTACCCAAGAGCCCCTGTCTGTCCTCTTCCCCATTAGTGTCCCCAGCGGGCCTTCCTGTCCAGTGCAGTAGCTCCTGTGGAGACCCACACTGGGCCATCTCCAACTACATTGCTCCTGCTCCATCCCCAAAGCCCAAGCCCTCCTCCCCTTCCCAGCCATGGGTGCTGACACCCCCCACACTCTTCCTTCCAGCCTGAATCTCCACACTTGCCTTTCTTTGGGGCCTCAGCTCTAATCAGGTGCAAGCTTTGCTCACCCTTCCTATGAGTGACCTGTTGCACTCCTCCTCCCTCCTCGTCCCTCCTCCTCCCTCCTCCTCCCTCCTTCCTCTTCTGTCTGAGATTCCGCATCAGCTCCATCCTAGTCTCTAACTGGCCTCTGGATGAAGAAGCCCAGGTGAGCCCCTCCATTTACTGACTCCTCTCCCGGCTGTGGACCCTGCAACCTCCTTGAGCTGGTCCCCACCCACCCACATCTTCTTCCTCACACTCCCCAGCACTGAGCACACCCCAGCCAAAGCTATGTTGTCGCTGAGCCAGACCATGTCACACCCAGCCCAGGCTCCTGCCTTTCGGATGTTATTTCACAGTTGACATCCTCTGCTTATTTCGAGCCGAGCTGAGCTTTATTTCGAGCTGAGCTGCCCCTTCAGCTCTCAGCCAGGTTCCCGCATTTGCAGCTCTGGCTTCCAGGTACCTCTCCCCTCTGCCACACTCCCTGGGCGGTCCACAAGAACCCAGCCCCATGCCCCCTCCCTGGAATTCCTCAGGAACATGGAGTCTGTTTCACATCGGCCACTTCCCGTGTTCCTTAAACCAGCCGCCCGATTCCCTTCCCTGGACGGCGAGAGCCAGGAATGTGCCATCCGCATTCCACTTTATCTTGATCTCCCTCGACTCCCAGCCTCGCGCTGGGCGAAGAGTCGGCACTCAATCAACGCCTGCCTAATGAATTGGCTGAATAAATTAATTTGGGGTTCATTTTCACGACCTCCTGCTTGGCTGGGGAGGCTGCCTCCCTGACCTGTGGGGTGAGGCCCCTGAGGGCGGGACAGGACTGTGCACTGCCCAGCACATTAAACCGGGTCTCAGATTCCATTAAATGGAGGGGGAGGGAGTGCCTGCCGAGGAGGCTCACCCCAGAGGCCCTGCACGCTGGCTCGGGCTATTGAAGGAGGTTAAAACGAGAGGAGAAGGCTCTGCAGCTAATTGTCCTTGCGCGTTAATCACAGCGTGCTGCGGGGGCGCCTGCTAGAACGTGTTAATTTGGTAATTATCAAGGAGGGGGGGCTGCTCTGTAACCCTCGGCCTTTGTCATTATTTTTTAACTGAAATATGAAATGGAAATGGAAAGAGTGAGAAATTCCAGCCAGGATTTAAACCCAGACGGTGGAAATTCCCATCCGTTCTTGTCCTCCTCTGCCGCTGCTGGAATGCCCCACGCAGGTGTCTCCTCTTCGTTTCTGCCCAGCCTAGATGTCTTTGCCCCCATCAAGGAGTGGACCCTTTTGAGCTTCTGGGTCCCAACACTGAGAGGGGCCCTGTCGCCTTCTGTTTCTTGGAGAGACAGGAATGGAGGCCACACTTTATGACAGATATCATAATAGTCCAGTGATTCCAGACCCCGGGGCTCAAGCACTCCTTGCAGGCCTGGCCTGTATCCCCTACGGCCTTCGTTAATGGGCCGGGGGCTCCCCACTCCCCCAGATGGAATCTTCTTCCCATCTCCCTGCTCAGGCAAGGCTTGTTTTTGCCTGTTGCACTAATTATGGTCCTGGTTTCATCTCTCTCCTCCCTGTCTCCCCATCCCAATCACACTCAGACCTCAAGCTGCTGGAAACAACCAAGACCCAGGAGCAGCTTGGTGCTGGGTTATTGTTTGCAGAGTCTTAAATGTGCATAACAGCTGTGAAATGGTGTTGCAGAGCCATGCACGGAGCGGACATTGCAACCAACCAGGACTGGGAATTCCATCTTCTCTACTTTCAAGAGCTCAGGCATGGTTGGTGGTTCTACCTCTCAACTATCTCTAGAATCTCTGCTTTTCTCCTAATTCCATTGTTGCAAAGAGTCTAGATGAAGACCTTGCACTTTTGCCTGGACACCTCCAGTGTTCTGATGAAACCATTCCCTTCGGCCAGGCTCTGTTTCCTCTGAGCCTGGGTGGAAACAAACAGAGCCTGGTCACCCAAGGACGTGAGTGTTGGGAACTCAGACCCGGATGAAAATCCCAAAAAAAGCCAAAGTCCTCCCAGCGGCTCTTGTCCTCAGTGGTCAGGCCTCATTGCTGCTGGGACCTCTCTCTGCTCCGGCCCTGCTGGCTCCTCTGCTGCACTGGGCTCGTGGACACCAGGATATTTTTATTTAACTCCCCAGGCAATTCTAACGTGCAGCTGGGTGGTCAGCCAGGATCTCCAGGAGAAGTTCACGTCCTTCTCTGTGCATCTCTAACCTGGCCTGGGTCTGTGGTCCTGGCTCCTCTCCCTCCCCTCCCTGTCTTCCTCTCTCCTCCCAGCCCCCCACGCTTAAATCATGTCAAACCACAGCCCGTTCTCTTTCACGCCTCTGTGCCTTTGCACTTGCAATCATTTCTGCAGAAAAGAACCTCTGTTAACGTTTTGGGATTTCCTCCAGGCTGGGCAGCCTCCCGTCATCTCCTCAGTGGAAATGTATCGACCCCTTCTCGTTTACTGTCTTACTTCATCTTTCAGCTCCACAGAGCAAACTGTGTTTATCTCTAATAGTCCTCGTTCTGCTGCATTTTAATCATTTGTTTGCTGGCTCTAAATGAGGAAACACAGGGCGCTTCGTGCCAGCAGACCTGGGTCGGAATGCTAAGTTCTACCACTTACATTCTGTGGCTTTGGGTAAGTCACAAAACAGCTCTGAGCCTCAGTTTCCTCATCTGTGAACCACAAACCTTCTCTCAACCCATTTTTTATTGAGCACCTACTAAGTGCCATGCATGTCAGACCCATCTTCTCATTTAACTTTTGCAGCACCCCTGCGAGCTAACACATGGCATTTATGAGTCCAAGCTGGGGAAGGGGCCACCTCCATCCTGGCTGGCCATAGACCTTGGCCAAATTGTACAAGACCACACCCCTTCCCCACCAACTGCTGTCCCCAACCCTGGATGCCCCATGTTTGTCTCTGGTTCTGTGGGTGAGACACCTACTCCATGGGGATGTTGTGAGGGTCATGTTCAATACAGTCATGCGTGGCTGAACACTGGGAAACGTTCTGAGAAATTTGTCGTTGTATGGACATCATAAAAGCTACCTACACAAAGCCAGATGGTACAGCCTGTGGTATATGGTATATGCTTATGGACCCAGGCTATAAATCTGTACAGCATGTTACTGTACTGCAGTACCGAATGTTGCAGGCAATTGGAACTCGGTGGTAGGTATTCATGTTTCTTTTCTTTTTTTCTTTTTTGTGTTTTTTTGTTTGTTTGTTTTTTGAGTTGGAGTCTTGCTCTGTCACCAGGCTGGAGTACAGTGGTGCAATCTCAGCTCACTGCAACCTCCCCCTCCTGGGTTCAAGCAATTCTCCTGCCTCAGCCCCCCGAGTAGCTGGGACTACAGGTGTGCACCACCATGCCCAGCTAATTTTTATATTTTTAGTAGAGACAGGATTTCACCATGTTGGCCAGGATGGTCTTGATCTCTTGACCTCGTGATCTGCCTGCCTCGGCCTCCCAAAGTGCTGGGATTACAGGCTTGAGCCACCACGCCTGGTATTCATGTTTCTAAACATGTCTAGACATAGAAAAGGTTGAGTCAAAACACAGTGTTATTACCTTATGGAGCCACCATCATCAGTGTGGTCTCTGTTGACTGAAATGTCGTTACACGGTGCCTGACAGCAGCACCTGCTGAGTACTGAGAACAAGGAAGCCCTCAGTGCACATTAGCTATCACTGCCATCACTGTCTCCTCATCACCTGCCAGTTGGAGAAATGGCTGTTACACCTTCAGTCCTGTAGGATCGTTCAGAAGATTAAATGAGATAATAGAGTAAACTTCAGCATACAATAAATTGCTTAATAAATGTTCCTTTCCTTCCTTCCCTCTCCCCTGACTCCACTACCTCCCTTAGGGACTCGCTTCCTTGGACAATGATCGCATCCTTTATGCTCTGGCGCCCAGCAGAGACTGATGCACAGTTGAGGCTAAACCCATCTGAGGGTGATGAAACTCCCATTTCTGACGCCGTCAACTTGTTTTCTGTAATGTTAGCACTGCCACATTCCAGCCCGAGAGAGTTGAGCAGCCCCAGGAGGTGATGGTATTTGGCCATCAGCCATGTCCCCTGCAGGGCCAGTCTCTGAGGTGCCATGAGACATTCTGTGCCCGGCAAGCCCGGGCACTTCGGAGAATGGTGGCTGCTTGGTTTCTCAGGGGAGCAACTACATTCCTAAGTTGGTTGGGGGTCGCTTGATTTCCCCCGTTCGTTCATCCATCCTTCCATCCATCTATTCATTCATCCAGCAAATTGGACCTCTCTCGTGTGCCAGACACTGTTCTTGGCAGAAGCACCTACCCTTGAGGAAGTGACACTCCAGTGGGGAGAGACAAGGAAGTTCACAAAGATCTACCTGCAAAATCAAACCCCAGGTAGTGATCAGGGCCACGAACGAAAATCAAAACAAGTAAAGAGATGTAAAATGATTTCCTTCCCCAAGGACAGAGGATTCTTTCTAGTAGATTGTTTGGAAAAGTTCCCTCTGAAGAGGTGACATTTGATCGTTGTTAAAGTAACATGCATCACTGTGAACATTTCACACAACACAGAAGAACCGAACGCTTTCACACAAACCATCATCTAGAAATCACACCATCTCAACATCTTGTCTTTTTAAAAATTGATACATAATAATGGTGCACATTTCTGGGGTCCCTGTGATATTTTGATACATGCAGACAATGTGTAATGATCAAATCAGGGTAATTAGGCTATCCATCACCTCAAACATGCATCATTTCTTTGCCAACGCCTTGTCTTTTGTCATCTTAAAGTACAATTTGCATCATGCTTTTTAAAATTTAACATTACACTATAATTATTTTGTAGCTGTGTTTATGCTTTTCTGTTTTCAATGTATCAATATATCGTATGGATTTTTAAAAATTGGTACCGTAAATGTACTTGAAGTTTTTCTGTCTTTACAAAAGAAATGCCTATTGTTGTACAAATTCTAGAAAATCAAAATAAGGAAGAAAATTAATAAGGAAGAAAATTAAAATCCTTCATAATCCTACTCATTGAGCATACTAGTCTACATCTTTCCCATTTTTTTCCCTTCCTTATAAACATTTTACCTAGAGCGTGTTCAGTTTGTGTCTGGCTTTTTCATAATCATATTTTAAAACTGGGAGGCTGGTGGCTTCAAGTGGCTGGGGAAGCTTACCTGACAGGACGCAGCAGCAGAACCCATGGACTTTGGCCCACTCTGCCCCTGACTTTAACGTTGCCTAGTCATTTAATCTCTGAGTCCCAGGTTCCCCATGTGCAACGGGGAGTCATAAGTCCTCCCTGGATCTCAGGCCTGGGCTAAGAACCGGAGGAAGGGAGTGGCCCTACAAGGTCTCAGGGAGGAGGGGTGCCTCTATGACTTCGCCCTGGTGTGAACATGCAGAGTTGACTTGGGAAAGACTCCAAGCACCTGGGGATGGGGTCATATGAAGCTCCTCCAAGACATGGTGGCTCATGCCTGTAATCTCAGCACTTTGGGAGACTGAGGCAGGCAGATGACCTGAGGCCAGGAGTTTGAGACCAGCCTGGCCAACATGGTGAAAACCCATATATGCTAAAAATACAAACATTAGCCAGGTGTGGTGGTAGGTGTCTGTAATTCCAGCTATTCAGGAGGCTGAGGCAGGAGAATCGCTTGAACCCAGGAGGCAGAAGTTGCAGTGAGCCGAGATCACACCATTGCACTCCAGCCTGGGCAACAAGAGCGAGCCTCCGCCTCAAAAAAAAAAAAGAAAACATTGATTGAATCTTTGCTTTACGTTTTCTCTTTTTCTTTCTTTCTTTCTTTCTCTTCTTTCTTTCTTTCTTTCTTTCTTTCTTTCTTTCTTTCTTTCTTTCTTTCTTTCTTTCTTTCTTCCTTCCTTCCTTCCTTCCTTCCTTTCCTTCCTTCTTCCTTTCTTTCTTTTATTTTCTTTCTTTCTTTCTTTCTTTCTTTCTTTCTTTCTTTCTTTCTTTCTTTCTTTCTTTCTTCCTTCCTTCCTTCCTTCCTTCCTTCCTTCCTTCCTTCCTTTCTTTCTCTTTATTTTCTTTCTTCCTTCCTTCCTTCCTTCCTTTCTTTCTTTCTTTCTTTCTTTCCTTCTTTCTTTCTTTCCTTCTTTCTTTCCTTCCTTCCTTCCTTCCTTCCTTCCTTCCTTCCTTCCTCTCTCTTTCTTTCTTTCTTTCTTTCACTCCCTTCCTTCCTTCTTTTCCTTCCTTCCTTCCTTCATCCCTCCCTCCCTCCCTTCTTTCTTTCTCTCTCTCTCTCTTTCTCTTTCTTTCTTTCTTTCTTTCTTTTCTTTTCTTTCTTTCTTTCTTTCTTTCTTTCTTTCTTTCTTTCTTTCTTTCTTTCTTTCTTTCTTTCTTTCTTTCTTTCTTTCTTTCTTTCTTTCTTCTTTCTTTCTTTTCTCAGAGTCTCACTGTGTCACCTAGACTGGAGTGCAGTGGTGTGATCTCAGCTCTCTGCAACCTCCACCACCCAGGTTCAAGCAATTCTACTGCCTCAGCCTCCCGAGTAGCTGGGATTACAGGCACATGCCGCCACGCCCAGCTAATTTTTGTACTTTTTAGTAGGGATGGGGTTTCTCCATATTGGCCAGGTTGGTCTTGAACTCCTGACCCTGTGATCTGCCTGCCTCGGCCCCCCAAAGTGCTGGAATTACAGGTGTGAGCCACCTCGCCTGGCCCTACATGTTCTTCTTTAACCCTTGCAGCATCTCTTTGAAGTTGGCATTACTGAGCCCGTGGGACAGATGAGGAAACCACCTCAGCCAGCCTAGGAAACCCGTCCTGAGTCCCACAGTTCAGGAGCGGTGTGGGGATTTGCACCAGGATCCATACGGCCCAAGGCCATGCTCTGAACTGTTCAGCTGTAGAAGATAAACTGTCCTGGCGTCTCCATGAAGCGGTGCAGTGGGCAAGCTGCCCAGAGTGTCCTGGGAAGAGCACATTCTGTTTGCTGTGAAACTACTCAAGTTAAATTGTGAGAGAGAATCCACTAAATGAGTCCTAACATTTCCTTCTCTCTGAGTTGACACCGAGCCCTCCTGGAAACAGAATTCAATGCCAGAAAGCTGTCAACCAGAACGATGCATTGGCTCCCCTCAGTCCCCCTCCGCTTAATCCATGTATGCCTGAGGTTGCAATTTTTTGAATTTTTGCAATCAGACCTTGGTGATGACCTTGAGCAGTAGGCTATAAATAACTCCCACATGCTTAATGTTCCAATAATGGAACACTAGGCATAAACAGACCCAAGGACTGACATATGCAGCCAGGGCCTGAGAAGCCCTGATTGAGACAGGGAGCACATGTCTCTGATGAACCCGAACTTATTTAGAAAAAAATTAGAGACCAGGCATGATGGCTCAAGCCTGTAATCCCAGCACTTTGGGAGGCCGAGACGAGTGGATCATGAGGTCAGGAGATCGAGACCATCCTGGCTAACACGGTGAAACCCCGTGTCTACTAAAAATATAAAAAATTAGCCGGGTGTGATGGTGGGCGCCTGTAGTCCCAGCTACTTGGGAGGCTGAGGCAGGAGAATGGTGTGAACCTGGGAGGTGGAGCTTGCAGTGAGCCAAGATAGTGCCACTGCACTCCAGCATGGGTGACAGAGCAAGATTCCGTCTCAAAAAAAAAAAAAAAAAAAAAATTAGGAATATTTTCTTCATGAAAAGGTAACATTTTCAGAATATAACAAATTAATTAGTGACAAAAAATGATTTAAGGGTACCTCTCCAACTCACCCCAGGCCCCCAGGTCCTCCTCCTCAGAAGCAACGTTGAGAATTTCTAGTGTATGCTTCCAGAAGTTCCTTGTGTACATGTATTCATATACGTTTGTTATCTTTATACACCACTCTGCATCCTTTGTAAATAACCTGCCTGATCTCTTTGAATATCAGCACATTTGCATCTGCCTCAGTTGTTTTATTGGTTGAATTATTCCACTGCCTCGATTAGACCCTGGTTTACCTTTTTTTTTTCAGACGGAGTCTTGCTCTGTCACCCAGGCCAGAGTGCAGTGCAGTGGCATGATCTCAGCTTACTGCAACCTCTGCCTCCCGGGTTCAAGTGATTCTCCTGCCTCAGCCTCCAGAGCAGCTGTGACCACAGGTATGTGCCACCACACCCGGTGAATTTTTTTTTTTTTTTTTGTACTTTTAGTAGAGATGAAGTTTTGCCATGTTGACAGGCTGGTCTCAAACTCCTGACCTCAGATGATCGCCCACCTTGGCCTCCCAAAGTGCTGGGATTATAGATGTGAGCCACTGCGCCTGGCCTGGCCCTGGTTCATCCAACCAGCCCCATGCTGATAGGTGTTTTGGGGGCATTTTACAGTTTTCTACTCTTTATAGATGCTGCTGCAGTAAACACTCCCGCACAGGCGTCTTTGGACCCTCATATGGTTTGGATCTGTGTCCCCACCCAAATCTCATGCTGAATTGTAAACCCCAGTGTTGGAGGTGGGTCCCAGTGGGAGGTGATTAGATCATGGGGGTGGTTTCTCCTGGTTAAGCACCACCCCTCACCCGGTGCTGTCATTGCGATAGTGAGTTCTCGTGAGATCTGGTTGTTTTAAAAGTGTGTAAACCGCCCCCACCCCCCACCTCGTCTCTCTCTTGCTCCTGCTCTGGCCAGGTAAGACATGCCTGCTTGTCCTTCCCCTTCTGCCATTAGTGTAAGTTTCCTGAGGCCCCCGCAGAAGGCAAGCGGATGCCAGCATTATGCTTCCTATATCACCTGCAGAACTGTGAGCCAATTAAAACTCTATAAATTACCCAGTCTCGGATATTTCTTTACAGCAGTGAGAGAACGGACTAATACAAACTCATATCCAAATATGCCTAAAAGCCACAACAGATTTTATTAGTGCTCTGCAAGTCCTAACAAATGGAATAGAAAATAAGAAATAAAAATAAGAGATATACATATTAGAAAGGACAAGACAAATCTTATAATCTTATTACTTGTTGTTATTTGCAGACAATAGAATCTTCTTTTTTTTTTTTTTTTGAGATGGAGTCTCACTCTATCACCCAAGCTGGAGTGCAGTGGCATGATCTCTGCTCACTGAAACCTCCACCTCCTGGGTTCAAGCAATTATCTGCCTCAGCTTCCTGAGTAGCTGGGATTATAGGCACCGGTCTACCATGCCCAGCTAATTTTTGTGTTTTTAGTAGAGACAGGGTTTCACTTGTCCAGGTTGGTCTTGAGCTCCTGACCTCATGACCCACCCGCCTCAGCTTCCCAAAATGCTAGGATTACAGGCGTGAGCCACTGCACCCAGCCGACAATAGAATCTTCTACATAGAATATACAGTTATTTGTCAACTGACAAATTATTAGAGCTAGTAGGAGAATTTAGCAAGATGACTAGATAGAAGCTCAACATAAACAGAATCAATTGTTCTCACACACTCCAGCAATGACCAATCAGAAAATGTAATAGGAAAAAGAAAGGAGTGAAATTTCTGGGCCAAAATACCCTCTAAAGCAGTGGTTCTCAAACTTCAGGCTGTATCAGAATTACCCGGAGGGCTTGTTAGAATGCATATTCCTGGGCCCCACCTCTAGTTTCCAACCAGCAGGTCCTGATTGGTGCCTGGAAATCTGTATTTTTTTCAAGCCCTGAGTGAGGCTGATACTGCTGGTCTTTAAACCCTGCTTTGAGGAGCAAGGATCTAAAGATATTATTCCTGTTTCCACTGTGCCTATTCCCAAAAAGCCTTTGCTGTTTTCCCAGTCGGATGGGTGAAAAATCTTATTTTGTGGTTGTAATTTGCATTTCTTTCATTATGAATGAGGCTGAGGCTCTTCCCACATGTTTGGCCCTGGCCTTGATTTTCATGCCACCAGATGTTAAAGGGACAGCTATGGGTGGAGGCGAACTCACATCACCAGATGGCAGTGCCATCCCCCGTTGGGTTCTGCCCACCTCTCCAGCTATGAATTCCCATTTATAGTGAGAAGAGACCTTGAAGGCCTCGCAGGCCAGTCCCTGCCTCCAGGAGGGCTCTGTTCCATCCATCCAACTGGGGGCCGGGAGCCACTACTCACAGCCCATGTAAGAGCATTTTCTAACATTGAACTCTCTTTTTGGCGGAAAGAGCAAAGAATTTGAAACCAGAAAACCTAATATCTCAAGCCACGACATCTTCACTGAAAATGCAAAGTGACGCCAGATGGGCAAGTAAGTTGAATTGCAGCAGTGCTAGCATCTCAAGCAAGGGCTTTGTTACATATTTAAAGCAACGCTTTGACACTCAGGAAATAGCAAGATGGATCTGAGGAAGCTAGAGAGCCACCCTGTGTGAGGTGGGGGTTTTCATGCCATTTAAATTGTGCAATTTTAGCAATGCATCCTGGCATGTTTGTTAATAAAGACACAGAGCCGAGGCAACACATAGTGTTTTTGTTTCAGCCCATTGTCTATCTCCAGAGAAATGTTATTGGAATCATATTGCATTTTCAGGTCCGATGAAGCTGCAGTAATATAAGCATTTTATGCAAATGTGTTGTGGTGGAAAGAATGGCATGTCATGTGCCATAAATCTTAAGGTAACCGCAGCCCTTGTTACTCCTCAGTTTTAACACATCCTGATAGGAGGCAATTATTTCGGACCAACAAACTGCCTTTCACAGAAGTTTGTCTCTGTTTGAAGCCAGAGCCTGTTTACTAGTACAGATTTATGAGGTCTGATGACAGGACAGCCCAGGTGGCCATGAGCATGGCCATGGAAGGAGACGAAGGCCTGCCCATTCACCATTCACATATGCATCCCTCCCTCCCTCCATCCCTTCATCCCTCCATCCATCACCCCATGCCTCCACCTCTCCACCCCTCTATCCCTCCATTCACCAATCTATCTGTCCATACATTATTCCATCCATGCATCCCTCTATGCTTCCTCCATCAATCCATCCATCCCTCTATTCCTCCATCCATCTCCCCATCCATCCACTCTCCATCCCTCTATTCCTCCATTCACCCATCTATCTGTCCATACATTCTTGCATTCATACAGCCCTCCATCCCTTCCTCCATCTATCCATCCATCCCTTCATCTGTCGCCCCATCCCTCCACCTCTCCATCCTTCTATACCTCCATTCACCCATCTATCTGTTCATACATTCTTCCATCCATGCATCTTTCCATCCCTTCCTCCATCTATCCATCCATCCCTCTATTCCTCCATCCGTTGCCCTATCCCTCCGCCTCTCCATCTCTCTATCCCTCCATTCACCCATCTATCTGTCCATACGTTCTTCCATCCATGCATCTCTCCATCCCTTCCTCCATCTATCCATCCCATCCATCCATCCATCCGTCCATCCATCCCTCCACCTCTCCATCCCTCCATCCCTCTATCCATCCATCCATCCATCCATCCATCCATCCATCCATCCACCCCTCCACACATTCTTCTCTCCCTCCATCTATCTATTCTTCCACCCATCCCTCCATCCACCCATCCCTTTGCCCTTCTGGGAGATAGAATCAAGTCATGGGAAAAAGGGCTCTGGCCTGAGGCTCTAGGTCTAGAACAGCTGAGATAGAGTCTTAGCTCTGCCACTTACCACCTGGGTGATCTGGGGCAGAGGTCTTAACCTCTCTCAGTTTCAGTTTCCTCATCAGCAGTTGTCAGAATCAAAATGGAGTCCACGCTGACAAATAAATCTGAAGAAGACCATGAAGAGAGGGTTATTATGCATAAATGCCTGATAACAAAAACTGTCCAAAAGACCCTGCAAAAAACACAACCTTGTACAAAGGTCATCACAACCTTGCACAACAGATACATTCTGCAGGGACACCTGCTCAGAAACTGCCTGTCCACCCTGGCATCACCCTTGTTATTGGTCTTTGTAGCCAAGGATAATCTTTTCAGAACAATTATGTAATCCTCCTTATTTTATTTTATTTTCCCTTTAATACTCTTTGTCTTCCTTTACCTCCCTCACATGCATATTGTTTACTACAGCACACGTCTTCCCATTGCGATGCCCTATTCATGAATAAGTATCTTTTTCTTCTAGAGAGCTGCTCTCTGTTTGTTATTTAGGTTGATGGCATAATAGAGATGACAATAGCTGTTGGGAGGATCAAGTGGGGCAATGCATGTCAAATGCCTAGCACAGTGCTTAGCGTTCTTCATTCTCTGCACACTTACCTATTATAACGTTTGTTAAGCAATTTAACAACAACAAAGCCACTCGGTGCCCACTCCTTAGAAGGCCCAGATGAAAAGAACTGGCTGAGAGTAGGGGCAGGAGTGGGACATGCTGGGGGTATGGGAATGCCCTGCAGATTGGAAAGGGCTCTGCAGGCTCTCAGAATGTTGTCTGTCTCTGTGCTGTGTCTGTGGCCTTCTGTGTATGTTGCCCACAAAGAGTTTGCAGGGATTTTTCAAGGGTCAAGTAACTCTCCAGGTCACCTCTGTTCTACCCCACCAGCATCCTTCACTTGGAGATGTGAGACACCTTCCCGGACTGTGGAAAAAGAGAAACCACCACTCCAAGGCGGTCTCCCAGTTTGACCTGGGACCAGGGGCTTAACCTCTCTCAGTCTCAGTATATTTTGTTTGTTTGTTTGTTTTGAGACGGAGTCTCTCTCTGTTGCCCAGGCTGGAGATTGTGCAATGGCACAATCTCAGCTCACTGCAACCTCTGCCTTCCTGGTTCAAGCCATTCTCCTGCCTCAGCCTCCATAGTAGCTGAGATGACAGGCGTGCGCCACCATGCCTGCTAATCTTTGTATTTTTAGTAGAAATGAGGTTTCCCCATGTTGGCCAGTCTGGTCTCGTACACCTGACCTCAAGTGATCCACCCACCTGGGTCTCCCAAAGTGTTGGGATTACAGGTGTGAGCCACCACACCTGGCCCTCAGTTTCAGTTTCCTTAGCAGTATCGTGATGCTGCTGCACCTGCCTTGCTGCTCCCCAATGCCCCTCCCACCCCTGCCTGAGCTCACCCTGGCCCTGGGACCAAAGGGGCTTCCCTCGGCATTTTTCACCCCACTTGGAGATATTTATTGAAGGCAGCAGGGATGACTCAGAGGCAGACAAGAGCAACCCCTTCCTGCCAGGAGCCAGCAGTCCCATGGGAATGGAGAGGTGGCCCAGGTGACTGTGACCCCTCAGGTGTTCGGGGGAGTGGAACCTTGAAGGAAAGATTGGTTTTGCTTTCTCCACCCATGACGAAGCAGAGATGCCTGGTGTTCCATGGGCATGGTCCCGCCCTGACCTTGTTCCATGTCCCTCTCTGGCTCCACCACCAAAACTGAGGACCATGGATATTTCATATAAATGGGATCAGGCCGTATGTGGCGTTTATGTCTGGGCTTCTTTCCCTGTGCGTGTTTTCAAGGTCCATTGGCATCGTTGCGTGTGGCCACCGTGTGGATTCATCATACTGGGTTTGTCCATTCATCAGTTGGGTTCCTTCAACCTTTTGGCTATTTTGAATAGTGGTCACCATTTCTTAAAATGTGACTGATGCTTTGTTGTCTGACTTCTCTGCTGGACGGAAGGCTTCAGGGGGCCGGGGTGGGAGGGGTTGGTTTTATGGCTGTTTTATCCCTCGGGCTCACAGACTGTAACAGGGAGCCCCCAGGGGATGCAGGTGGGCCAGGTGAGAGGAGACACCCCCATGTCATTGCAGAATGATCCAACTCCTGCCCAGCACACCCCCTGCCGATCCTCCTGCAGCCCCTTGCTGAGGAAATAACAGCCTCCCTGCTCCCCTGCCCCAGCCTTCCCCTCTGCTCCCTGCTCCCTTGGGTACCTGGAATAAAGTCAAAGGAGACAGGAACAGAGCAGATATCCACCTGCCCACCTCTCCAATCAACTCTTCGTGGGCTTTTGCTATGAATGCAGCCCTGGAAGGGCGTAAATCAACTCCCTTCCCCCTTCCACCCACCCACCCACCCATCCATGCTTCCATCCAACCAATCCCAAGAACAATGATGAGCAAGTGCTTCCCATTTTGCAGACAAGGAGACTGAGATTCAGAGTGGAGAAGTGAGCGCCAAGCCCACTCAACCCATTTTACAGACAAGGAGGCTGACATTCAGAGTGGAGAAGTAAATGCCCAGCCCACTCAGCTCCCCAGGGCCAGAGCAGCCAGAATGGGTGCCAAAAAAAAAAAAAAAAGAATAAATAAGACCTACTATTTGGTAGCACAATAGGGTGACTATAACCAATAATGACTTAATTGTACATTTTACAATAACTTAAAGAGTGTCTTTGGATTGTTTGTCACTCAAGGGATAAATGCTTGAGGGGATGGGTACCCTACTCTCCACAGTGTGTGTATTTCATATTGCAGCCTGTATCAAAACATCTCATGTGCCTCACAAATATATACACCAACCACGTACCCAGAAAAAATAAAAATAAGGCTAGGCATGGTGGCTCACGCCTGTAATCCCAGCGCTTTGGGAGGCAGAGGCAGGCGGATCATTTGAGGTCAGGAGTTCGAGACCAGCCTGGCCAACATAGCGAAACCTCTTCTCTACTAAAAATACAAAAAATTAGCTGGGTGTTGTTGTATGCACCTGTAGTCCCAGCTACTCGGGAGACTGAGACAGAAGAATCGCTGGAACCCAGGAGGCAGAGCCTGCAGTGAGCTGAGATCATGCCACTGCCCTCCAGCCTGGGTGACAGAGTGAGACTCTGTCTCAAAAAAATTAAAAAGAAAAGAAAAGAAGCTCTCCAAAAACTCTGAGCTCCATGTACTACGACATGCCCTCCCTGGAATGAAGAGGCCAGATTTTCCCTTTCCAAGCCCTGAAATAGCTGCATTGACCACTCCCATTCCAGGGACCAGGGTCTGAGACGTCTGGGTAGCTGTCTGCCAGGCAGACCCTGTAAAATGGGACAGCCCACCCTGCTCCTGCCACGTCAGGCCACTGGGATGGGAAGCTCTAAACAGCCCCTGCCCCACCAGGCTGCAGCTCCAGAAGGGGCAAAGCATCTTTCCTTGCACTAAGTTGCAGTGCAATGTGCTGTCCGCCTCGTGGGCACACGGAACATACACAAATTACCCCGCCAGGGCGATTCACTGTTTGTCCAGGCTAATTGTCGGTATTAAATCTTGCTCAGTCACAGTTTTAAAGCTTAATTTAAATTCTCTATCTTTAAGAAATCCATACTCCCTCCCACCACGGGAGAAAAAATAGATTTAATGGGTTTAGTCCATTTCCGTTTGTAGCAACCCAAGTTATAATTAGGCGTGTGCAAAGTGGATGTTTCGGTGGGCGATGAGCCTGCAGACCGGCTCCTCTCCTTCCCGGCAGGGCCGGTGCTGGTGGGGAGTGCCCTTGTCTTTGTTGCCCTAGATAAATTCTGAATTAGGAGTTATTGCTCAGAGACCTCTGAGCCTCCGTGGCAGCCCCTCCCAATTATGGCATTAATCTTGTCAGTGTGCTTAAAGGTGGAGAAAGAATTCATCCTCAAGGGTGGAAGGCACAAGAGAGCAGCCGGGAAAGCCCTCTGCCCAGGAGCCAAGAGCTCGGGGGAGCATGGGATGGAGACGGGTGGGGGAGCTTCCCCTCATGCCTTCCTGAGACCACTGCCCTGCCAGGTGCCCCCTCGCCCCGAAGGCTGATGCTGCCATGGCAGCTTATCAGGAATGAGGACCCTCCTTCCTCTCCTCTTTCTTTCTGTTCCCAGATACCCCCTTAGAAGCAAGTTGGAGCCAGGAAAATGCAGACAACTAAGGCATAGAAGTAGAGGATGCAAACTGAACAAAGCTACTGAAAGTCCCCACACTCATCCCCCTTAATGTCCTAGGGGGGACTGAGACCCAGAGAGAGATGTGACTTGCCTGAGGGCACACAGCTGGCCTGGGTTGCACCTGACTCCCAGGGGACTTGGCACCCATTGTCTTGCTACACATTCATGACCAGGGTGAGGTGCAATTCCTTGCTCAAGGGACACGCTTGGAAGATGAATCTTCATCACCCTTCCTAATTCTATGCATCATCAACACCAGGGCGCGTATGTTTACATCCATTGTCCCTCACTGGGCTTGCACCGTGCAGAGGGTGGCCTGGGGGAGCAGAGATGGCAGGGAGGGCAGCTGGAAGTCCAGGTCAGAGAGAGGAGAGTGTGACCAGGGTGGCAGCAGGAGGCATGGAAAAGACGGATGTATGGCGAGGGATGAACAGCAGGGGAACCAGGACTGGGGTCGCCCAGACTCAGACACTGGGGAGGGCAAGGGAAGTGTCAGTGACAACTCCAGGGTCTGAATCTGAGGGGTGAGGAAGCAGGTGGTAGCAGTGACTGCCTGGGAGTCTGAGGAGGGGGCGGGTTAAGTGGGGAAGGTGAGCGTGACACCAGGTGTGCTGGCTGCAGGGGACAGCAGGTGTGCAGACTTCTCCCGGGGGCCCCTAGGCTCCTGAAAGGTGGGGCCCTGCACGCCAGCTCCATCTCGTTGTCCCTACCCCTGTCACAGTGGCCAGCAAGGGCCCAGCACTTAGCAACTGTCAAAGAATTGGCAGATGTGTCCAGGGGGAGCTGAGGCAGGAACAGGGACAGGGACAGGGACATCAGGCTCGTGTGTTGAAGGCGCAGGCCTCCCACACCACTGCCCTCGGTGTTGTGTAACTTGAAAATCCACGTGTAACTTTTGACTCCCCCAAAACTTAACTACTAATAGCCTGCTGTTGACCAGAAGCCTACCGAGAACATAGTCAATGACACGTATTTTGTATGTCATTATGTGTGTTTTATTTCGTAAGTTATATGTTACTGCATTCTTACAATAAAGTAAGCTGGAGAAAAGAAAATGTTATTAAGAAGATGATAAGGGAGAGAAAACATATTTACTCATTAGGTGTAATTGGATCATCATAAATGTCTTCGCCCTCCTTGTCTTCACGCTGAGGAGGCTGAAGAGGACAAGGAGGGGTAGGTCTTGCTGTCTCGCGGGTGGCAGAGATGGAAGGAAATCCGTGCATAAGTGGACCATGCAGTCCAAACCCAGGTTGTTCAAGGGTCACCTGGAGTTGAGGAAGGTGCCATCTTTCTCCCAAGGCCCAGGGTTTTCTTTGCAGAGAGCCTCCTGATTCAGCCCTCTGGAGAGGAGGGAAGCGAGGCCAAGCTCAGCCATGTGTCATGGATGTGTTGTTTGGGCCCCAGGGCATGAGTCACCTGCCCTAGTTTTTTTTTTTAAGGGCCTGCTATTGGGTGGATTCACATTTTCAGTATCAGCCTGGGAGATCCTGAGTGGTTCGGCCCCTGTTCTGTTGTGTGCAATCTGTGTACACGTGCACCCACCTCCCCTCCTTCAAGGTGCTTGCCCTTCCAACACCCGATGCGCAACAGGGACGCAATTTAAGACGCACACAATTATTTCTGCAGGTCCCTCGAGCTCAAAGTCACCTGAATGTGAGCTGGAGTGAATGTCCCCAAGTGGTCCTGGCAATACAGACCACCCTGCTGGAAGCCAGTGTGGCTGGGAATTTCACTCCCCCACTGACGGCGGAGCCTGGGAGTGCCCATGCGTGTTTTCCTCGGTGGGACAAAGAATGCCATTTGGTCCTGTAATGGCTGCCCTGTCATGGTGGGAAGTTAGAAAACGAACTTGGCAACCACACCCACCTTGACTTCCCAACCCTGTGAGAGAGCTTCACACTAGGACCAGAAGAACAGTTCTTGGGACCTTTCTCTTTCCACCTGTTTCATCTTTCCACCTTTCCACCTTTCTCTTTCCACCTGCTTCATCTTGCACTGCTGCCCCTGTTTCTGTGGTCTGCAGCCGTCTGCAGGTTTCAACCCCTGACCTGTCAGAAGCCCACCCCAGGGCTGAGACCACCTTGCTCTGCTGCCAGTCCCGCCCCCACCCCCGGCCCAGGGTCACACGGATGGGGATGTAGATGGTGCTGACTGGTCACGAATGACCTCCAGAGCAGGAACAGAGGAGGGTTTTGCAGTGGGGCGGCCCCAAGGTGCCAGCGCAGGGAAAAGTGGCTGCCCCAGCCATTAGGTAGATGTATTATTGTCCTCAAAGTCTGCGCAGGATCCTGGGCCAACTGGGGCAGCTCTCAGTCTGGGCTTTACCAGATCAGAGAGCAAGGCCCCTAGGCTGCTCCCACATGGAATGCACGCTAAGGCATCCTCCCTCATCTACTCTCTAGCCTTTCACAGAAAAACAAAAAATCAAACCTGTTCTCGTCTCTATCAAAGCTCATGTTGAAGATGACATAGTTTCTCATTTCCTCGACTCTCTGAAAATATGTGAAATTAGGGGCAATGAAGAGAAGAAATTGAAATAACAAGTGAGGCTGGAGAAGAACCAACCTCAGAAACAGAGGTGCCTGGAGAAGGTGGAGGGCGGGTTGTGGGAGGAGGAGGAGAGGAAACTCAGGGCTGGGGATTTCGGATGAGGCAGCTGCTGGCTCTGGGGAGGGAGAGAAGCCACCATCTTTGTCTGCCCCCTGGGAAAGGAGGGAAGGACCTTGGCCAACGGGGATCTAGGAGCATGAAGAGCAGGAGAAAGCAGGGGGGTGCCTGATATGGTTTGGCTCTGTGTCCCCACTCAAATCTCATCTTGAACTGTAATCCCCACATGTCAGAGGAGGGACCTAGAGGGAGGTGATTGGAGCATGGGGGTGGATTTCCTTCATACTGTTCTCGTGAAAGTGAGGGAGTTCTCCTGAGATCTGACGGTTTAAAGTAGGGTACTTCCTGCCTCACTCTCTCCTACTGTCACGTAAGACATGCTTTGCTCCCCCTTTGCCTCCACCATGACTGTAAAGTTCCTGAGGTCTCCCCATCCATGCAGAACTGTGAGTCCATTAAACCTATTTTCTTTATAAATTACCCTATCTCAGGTAGTTCTTTCTAGCAGTGTGAGAACAGACTCATACAGTGCCACCATCCCATCCAGCACCCTCTTTCTTCCCTGGCTCTTGCAGCTCCCCTGCGGGTGCTCCCCACCCACCTTCTTCCCAGAGGAATCCTCCAGGGAGGGGTGAACTCTGCACAGCCTGGACACCCTACCCTTCTCCCAGCCCGTGCAGAAGCTTGGGAACACCAGAACTGGCCACTCCTCCCCCACCCCTCAGGCAGTCTCTGCTCTGGGCTCCCACCTGCTGGCTGGGGCTTTCTGTTAGGCTCTTCCTCCCAGGCCTCCTTCCCTCCCGACTCCCTGCACAGGCTGGTCCTGCATCATGGAAGGAAACTCCTCCTGCTCTCTTTTCTTTCTCCTTCACAGACATTTCCCTGCAACAAGTCTTGTGGACATCCAATCCATTCCTGGCACCTGCTTCTCAGAGGATCAGAAGACCCAAACCCACATTCCCTTGTGGCTCAGAGCAAGCGGCTCCTGTGGCCCTCCCCGCCCTGACTCCCTTCCACCCCCAGCAAAGGGCCTTGCTCTCATCAAGCAGCCCAGCCTGCAGCCCACCTGAGAGCAGCTTAGCCCCTATCAGGCTCCGAGGGACCCTGCCAGGGTGGGGTGAGACAGGTGGAGCAGGTGGGCATTTAAGGCAGCGACAGATATGACCCCTGCCTCCTACTGTGGCTTCAGCAGGTCACAGGTGCACACATAGAGAGGAAAAGCCCTTTTCTGCACCTGAGGGTGCCTCTCGGGTCCTGGGCTGCCAGCTCCATCTTCTGTGCACCAGGAATGAGGAGTGCCGACCATGCCGGGCCCCAGGAGGTGGCTGCCTGGCCACCCTCACCCTCCCACTGGGGAGCCCAGGGGAGAGAAGACTGCAACTGCTCTGGAAGCTTCCAGCCTTTCTCTGGCAACGAATCTGGGGTGTGGGGGGCCCCCAAGGCCTGGGCCTGGACACTTTCATGCCGGGGATCTTAACATTCACCATCTGGGTGGGTTCTGCTTCCTGGTCTTGTCTGTGGATGGATCTTGTCAGCCTCCCGGAGGAAGGGAAGAAGATGCTCCATTTTCCCGGGGATGCTGGGACACAGATCCACAAACCAGGCAGCTTGAAGTGACAGACATTATTCCTCTCCCAGTTCTGGAAGCCAGAAGGGAGAAATCAAGGTGTCGGCAGAGCTGGTTCCTACTGAGGCTCCGAGGGAGAACCTGTGGCAGGCCCTTCTCCCGGATCTGGGGCTCCCAGCGATCCTTGGCGTCCCTCGCATGGCTCCAAAGTCTGCTGCTGCTTCACCTGGATTTGCCCGTGTGTCTCTGGGTCTTCATACTTGTTTCTTGCCAGGACCCTCTCATTGGATTTAGGACCCACCCTAATCCAGGATGACCTCATCTCCATCCTTACCTTAATCACATCTGCAAAGACCCTATTTCCAACAAGGCTGTATTCTCAAGTTCCAGGAGGACATGCATTCACAGGTTCACGATTCAGCCCAGTACAGGATGACCGGGAGGAGAGCCAGGATCCCAGAAGTCCCTGGGGGCTGATGGGGCCCAGCAGGGAAGTAGGGATGGGCAGGGTCTTCAGGGCACAGAGGAGGGGTGCTGTGCCCCCGCCCCCTTCCTGGGCTCCCCTGGTGCAGCCCCTTCTAGGACCTTCCACCCTCTCCATGTACCTACTCGCCCCTGCTGATGTGGGGGCGCATGATGGCACCTTTTGATTTAACCAAGTTATTATGAGTAAGTGATTCGGGAGCTCTTCTTCAGGCAGGTGATCAGGGATGAGCAGGCAGCTGAGAACAAAAGAGATGCCGCCACCGTGGGAGACGCCTGGGTTGGCGGAGCGGTGGGGGGAGGGGAGGATTGCGGGGGTTCTTCTGCCAGAGTCAGGCAGGGGGAGGCGCCGCCTTTCCCTTCCCTTCCCTTCCCTTCCCTTCCCTTCCCCGGGAAACAGCGGCGGCGATTTAATATGCAAAGGTGGAAAGGCTGGCATTGGGCGCATCGCCCCGCATGCCATATTTCAAACAAAGAATACACAACAAAGGGCCGGCCGGCGCGGGGATTTGTCAGAATTCGGCTGTGGGAGAGATTTATCTAAGCTGAGTGGAGGGGCCTGTGACCTTGGGTTTGAGAGCTTTAAAAGGAACAGGCGGCTGTTGAAGACGAACAAAGAGATGCTTGTGATTATCATTATTTAATATAATGGCCTTAAACTGTTAGGAGGGGGAATTAGGTGGCACAAGAGAATTGTTTTTTTATTCCAGGAGATGTAAGAAAGATGTAATGGACAGGAAAAAGTAGGGGGGAGGCGGAGGGAGGGAGAGGCTGGAGAGATTTCTCAGATGAAGGAGGAGAGTGAGTGAGCCTGGAGAAGCAGCAGGCGGTAAACAAGAAACGCTCCCCTCCCCTCTCCCTTCTCCTCCTTCTTCCCCTCTTCTCTCCTCCCCTGCAGTCCCCTCCCTTCCTGGCAGGTTCAGCCTCAGCCCCAAAGACAGGACAGTAGCTGGGAAGGAGGTGACCACCCTTACACCACGAAGGGGCTGGGCAGAAAGGGACCGAGAAAGGAGGACGGGGCCTGGAGGACTGTCAAAGCCGGGATCAGGATGCGGCAGAGCTGGCAGCTTCCCCAGGCTGGGGGGCCAGGGCTGCCAGAAGACCTGGGCATCCTATTCAGACAAGCCTGGCATGGGGGAGCGGTGTGGGCTGCCCCCGGGCAGTGAGGGTCTGGGAAATGGAGGCTGGTACGGTTCTTTCACTGGGGTCCCCAAGAAGTTGGATTGTGAGCCCTCCTGCCAGGATTGGGTCCTGAAAGTGCCGATGCTCTGAGCTGCTACACACAGGGGACAGTGGGGGCGGGAGGAGGTGGCTGGCCTGGCCGCTTTGCTGCAGGGTCGACCTAGGACCTCTCCCACCTGGGTTGAGGTTTGTCCAGGTGCCTGCCGCTTCCCAGAGCCTGAGCAGAGATACAGCTGAAGCCCAGGAGCCTCCTCTCTTTCACGGGGCCTGGCTTTCTCTTTTCATTTGTAATTTCGTAATCTTTTTCTTAAAAAGCCCCCTCCCAAATCTGCTGAGTGTCAGCTCCCACTCAGGCAAGACCAGCTAGGTGGTCTTCACAACCCGTAGTGGGGAGCGACTGCGGTTCTCCCTGGAGAGTGTGGAAGCCGGGTTTCCAGGTGGCTGGGGGAGGAGGGCCCTCCGTAGAGCTGCAGAGCCAGGCAGGAGTGGGAGGTGGGTGGGCAACAGGAGCCAGCTTTGTCTTGGCAGCAGGGATGCCAGGCGGACACCCAGGTGGCCCAGGAGGGCCCCACACTTCCTGCCCTCAGGTGGTCAGCCATCAGGCTGTGTTCCCCCAGAAAGGGGAGCGGCTCCAGCCACAGGTGGACTCACGTCTGAGATCTGATAAACCAGAAGAGGAGGAGAAAACAGTTAGGAGTCAAACTGGAGAGGATGAAGCCGTGCAGGACGAGAGGATGTGAGCTCTTGGAGCCCGGTGCCCAGAAGCCTTACTCTCTGGCCGATCTCAGGAGGCAGCAGAGGCTCAGAGGCCCAGGGTTAGGGGGCAGGAGGGGACCGTGTGGACACAGCCCAGGTGCCATCTGTGGGGCACTCACGGGCTGAAAGCTCCAGGAGACCCAGACACAGGCAGCATGGGTGTGTGGGGCGACACGGATCACCCTGTGGAGGGACACCCCGTGCTTTTGGTCGGTGACAGCCTTGGCCAGAGTTAGGGCACCTGGGCCAGCTCTGCCACCCGCTTGAGGCTTGGCCCTGGGCCTCAGTCTCACCTTCTGTAAATTGGGAGCAAGGAGAGGAGCCACCGTGGGCTGACTGAGGGTGGGAGGAGGTGTGTGTGAGAGAGAGGGCCCTGGAGGATACAGAGGGTCTTCTCACCCCATCCTGTCACTGCCTCCGTCACCCACAAAAGCACCCCCCTCTATGAACCTGGAAGGAAGCCTGGCTGGGGGAGCCGGGGGAGGGGTATTTAACCACAGGGGATGCCTGCCTTCGTTTTTCCTAGATCACTGATAACCTCTCCAAGGCTCAGGTTCAAAGCCATCAAGTACTGGCTGGGAGATGTCTGGGTTGTTGTCAAAATGTTTTCAGTTGGCAAAACTGATGGTTCAGCCAGAAATAAGCACTCACATCTCTCTGACCCCATCTCTATGTCCCTCTCCTCCTCTGTGTGCCCAGGGCATGGTCCGAAGGCTGCCAGCCAGGCTGTGACCTCAGTAGTATTTGGTATTTTTAACTGTTCTCTTGGCATTGCCCTGGTCCCTGGCACAGACGTTCCCTCCAAATGCGGACTGCTCGCCAGACAGGCCATGAAACCTCCTGCTTCTGGAGCATGGAACATTGAGCATGTTTGCAACGCTCTTCTCCTACTGGAAAATCCTTCTTCCCATCTAACCTAGATCCTTTGTGCTGTGGTTTAAACTTATTTTGTGTTCTGCTTTTAATATTCATTCACTTCTCTATTTAATGGACTCTGATAGAAGGAGTTTATCAAACTCTTAATTCTGTCTCTGGAGCCTTTGTTCTCTCTCTGCTGCAGGGGAACCTCAGCCCATCAGGGCTGGTGCCCAGGCACCCTAGGTGAAGCCCTCAGCTCGGCCGCCACACTGGCCTTGGCCGGATCCAGGCTCTGAGGTCCTCTTCTAGAGGCTGGGTCCTCTCTCATTTCACTCCACGTCATTATTAAGAGATGATGCAGGTCTTGGAGCAAGAACCCTTTGGCTCTGGAAAAATTATGTGTGACACTTCACATATGGATCAGGTAATTAATGGACGCTCGGATTTCCTCCGCCATCACATAAAGAGGGTGAAGACGGCGCTTTAATTCCAGATAATTAAAGAGCGATCGGTTCGCGAGTGCTGCTCGGGGAGTGCTGGCTGCCGTCATTAACACCACTGAGCCCGCTCCATTCCCCACACCTCACTGCAAACTGCGGGGCCTCCTGCTCCCCGGGGGATGCTGAGCCATAGAGCCCACTGCACCGCTGTGTAATTGAAGTGGCCACATCTGCTGCACCGAGCTTATGGAATGGGAGTGGGTGTGTGCACACGTGCACGTGCGTGTGTTGGGAAAGGAGCTGCAGGGTGGCCAGTCTAGAGTGGCCACACACGACCTTAGAGACCTGGCCCTAGGGAACGTGCAGAGCTCAGGTGGCCGTCACTGGCGCCAGGGAAAACACGGTCTCACTGTGCAACGCATCCTTAATGAGGGCACAGCTTCCCCACTTCAGCTCCAAGAAACTGTCCCTTGTCCTACCGGGTCACAGGAAACTCCCAGGACATCGAAGGGGCTGTGTCTTCCCCAGAGCCGAGTGTCCCTGGATTTCAAAAGTGACAATAATTGGCTGGACGCCGTGGCTCATGCCTGTAATCCCAGCACTTTGGGAGGCCGAGGCAGGCAGATCACGTGAGGTCAGAAGTTAAAGACCAGCCTGGCCAACATGGAGAAACCCCGTCTCTCCTAAAAATACAAAAATTAGCTGGGCGTGGTGGCGTGTGCCTGTAATCCCAGCTACTCGGGAGGCTGAGGCATGAGAATTGCTTGAACCTGGGAGGCGGAGGCTACAGTGAGTTGATATGGCACCACTGCACTCCAGCCTGGGCAACAGAGCGAGACTTCATCTCAAAACAAACAAACAACAACAACAACAAAAAACCAAAAAACCAAAAAAACAAAAAGGAAAGCAACCATAATTAGTATTCCTTAGGATGAAGATAATCCCATTCCAGAGGATCATCTTCTCCTGCTGAAGTCCAGGGTCACGGGCAGCTGCTCCTCCTGGGAGAAGGGCAGGGGTGGGCGGACATCCCACTGCAAAGACGGACATCCCACTGCAAAGGCAGAGCCCAGAGTCCTCAGTGGCCTCCCTGGGAGAGTAAAGCAGTGGCTTATTACGGCCAAGGGGGCTGACGGGTCTTCCTGGTTCACATGGCGCATCTGTCACATTTCCTGATAAATATCAGGCCCTTGCACTGTCAGACAGAGCCTCTGAGGGTGTCCACACTTCTTTGCCTGGCTCTGCTCACTCCTGGTTAGTGGCTTCCAGAAACTCACGTGTGCTGATTCCCACAAATATTTACTGAGTGTCTGTGAGGGGCCAGGCAGGCACTGGGCTGGTCTCGGGACGTGGAGGTGAATGAGAAGAGGCTGTTGTACAGAAGACGCATGTGGGCACCCAGGAGAAGGGATGGAAAGAAACCCAGGCTGCACAACAGCAGGGGTGCAGGCATGACCCAGAGCTGGGGACTGCTGGGGCTGGGGACTGCTGGGACTGGGGACTGCTGGGGCTGGGGAGGCAGGGAGGCCGGGGAGCCTGTCGGAGGACTTGTCCTTTGCCTACCAGGCAGGGAAGGGCAGGAACGGGAGGGAGCTCATGCAGGGGCGTGCACAGCAGCCATGGTTTAGCATGCACCTGGATCTGTGGGTACACAGGCCAGCATATGCCACGGTGGCTTTGCTGATCGATACCTTCTGTCTGCCTCATTAATCTGTCCTCTGCCTCACCTGGTTGTGGTCATCCTCCCTTCAGGCACTTAGCCACTCCTGCTGGGAAAAGATCTGTAAGAAGTCTCCAGGGATGGCTGTCTGGCTGGCAATCGCTGCCTTCTTTTCTTTACGGTTTTAGGACAGAGTAAAGTTTTTTTCCTAAAACTCCCCTTTCTCTAAGCCTCAGTCCAGGGTGCGGGGGCTGGTGGCCACTTAAGTTGCATTTTTATTTCAACCTAGACCTCTTTCTCTCAAACCCTAGACTCTGACATCCAATTACCTACTCCACATGTCCACATGGATGGAATCTCAAATGTAAGGTCAAAACTAAATGCCTCTTCTTCATCTCCTAATCTGTTCCCTTCTCAGCTGATAGCACCTCCACCCTTGCAGTGCCAAGACAAACAGCTTGGGGTCGTCTTTCATTCCTTGCCTTCCTGATTGGCCAGGAAATCCTTGTGGCTGTACCTTCAAAATAAATCCAGAAGCCAACATTAGTGGAGAACCTGGGGAAATCCTAATAAAAGTTCGTAGTTTAGCGAATGGGATTGTGCCAATGATAATTCCTCAGTTTTGCTAAGTGTGCGGTGGCTGTGTGAGATAACAGGGAAAGCCAGGGGAGCACAGTGAAGGCAACATTCTGGAATATGTTTGCAACTCTTCTCTTAATCTAAAATTATTTCCAAATAAAAAGTTCGATAGATACATAAATACAAGCATTCGTTTGTTAAGGCTGCTGTAACAAAGCGCCGCAAACCGAGTGGCTGAAAACAATAGAAATGTATTCTCACCCAGGGCTGGAGGCCACATTGGAAATCAAAGTGTCTGCAGGGCAGGTTCCTCATGAGGGCTGTGAGGGAGGAGCTGCTCCAGGTCTCTCTCCTTGGCATGTGGATGACATCTTCTCTGTGTGTCTCTTTCAAATAACACTGTAACGCTTCACAGGTAGTGTGAGCACCTTAACATAACAAAACCATCCTAATTCCTCCCTCTTATGCCTCGCATCATTGTGTAACAGTAAAACAGCAAGAAACTAACATCACTCACTCCATTTTTCTTTAAGGGGCGTTTACCCCTTCCTGCACGTAGGCTAGGATAATTTTAGAGCACTGAGATGAAATGCGAAACAGCAATCATGTAGTTTTTGAAACTAACTCTGGGATTAAAGTGTGTATTAGTCTGTTCTCACATTGCTAGAAAGAACTGCCAGAGACTGGGTAATTTATAAAGGAAAGAAATTTAAATGACTCACAGTTCTGCATGGCTGGGGAGGCCTCAGGAGACTTACAATCATGGCAGAAGGGAAGGCAAACACGTCCTTCCTCACATGATGGCAGGAAGGAGAAGTGCTGAGCAAAAGTGGGAACAACCCCTTATAAAACCATCAGATCTCATGAGAACTCACTCACTGTCACAAGAACAGCATGTGGAAACCACTCCCATGATTCAATTACCTCCCACCAAGCCCCGCCCACCACACGTGGGGATTTTGGGAACTACTATTCAAGATGAGATTTGGGTGGGGACACAGCCAAGCCATACCAAAGGGGAAGTTTGTAAACAACTAAGTATGTTTTGTTGGAGATTTACAGAAGCATTGTGACCTAACCAAGGACAAAGAAGTTCCCAACCTCCTCACCCCCTCGCTGGCACCCAAATGTTTGTGGTCCTCAGTCACCTCTTGATCCCAACCCGGTTTCTATGAATTCGACTGCTCTAGGTACCTCATATCAGTGGACTCTTATAGTAGTTGTCCTTTTGTGCCTGGCTTATTTCACTCAGCATGATGTCCTCAAGATTCGTCCGTGTTGTAGCATGTGTCAGGCTTTCCTTCTTTTAAGACTGAATCATAATCTACTGTAATGTATACATCACACTTTGCTTATCCATTCTTCTGTTTGTTGATGGACACTTCGGTTGTTTCCACCTCTTAGCTATTGTGAATAATGCTTCTAGAAACATGGGTGTACAAATACCTCTTCACATAGCTTCCCATATCCCCCTACCCATAAAAACCCTCTGGCCAGCCTGAAAAACTGAAAATGGTACTTTAGAATGCTGGTTCACCATCCTCTTGGTTTGACTGGCTTTCCAAATAAACCTGCTTTTCCTCCTACCACCCCTTGTCTCCAGTGGCTGGCTTTCAGGCAGTGAGCAGGCAAACCTGAGTTCCATTACAATTGCTGCCATTCAGTTCACTTATAGATCAGCATACATAAGCACGATATATACATAAGACACTACCTAAGCATATGTAACCGAATACATCTTTGCTATTATTATTTGGAACCAACTGCTGTCTGTTAGGTCAATTAAGAATAAGAAAAATAAAAGTTTGTATTTTACCTTCACTTTTCCTTTCTTTAATGCACTTCCTTTCTTTATGTAGATCTGAGTTTCTTACCTATATTGTTTTCTCTAAAGAAATGTTCTTTTTAACGTTTTTTTTTTTTTTTTGCCAGCCAAGTCTACTGGCACCAAATTTCCTCAATTTTGAGAACGTCTTTCTCTTTCACTTTTTCATCCTATTTTTTAATTGGGGTAAAAAATATACATAACATAAAATTTAACACCTTAGTTATTTTTAATTGTACATTTCAGTGGTATTAAATATATTCATAATGTATAACCATCACCACTGTCCATCTCTATAACACTTTCATCTTATAAAACTGGAACTCTATCCTCATTAAACACTGACTTCCTATTCCCCTCTCCCAGGCCCTGGTGGCCACTATTCTACTTTGTTTCTATGAATCCGACTGCTCTACATACCTCATGTCAGTGAACTTGTACAAAAGTTGTCCTTTTGTGTCTGGCTTATTTCACTCAGCATGATGTCCTCAAGGTTCATCCATATTGTAGCATGTGTCAGGCTTTCCTTCTTTTAAAACTGAATCATAATCTACTGTAATGTATACACCACATTTTGCTTATCCATTCATCTGTTGATGAACACGTTGGTTGTTTCCACCTCTTAACTATAGTGAATAAAGCTTCTAGAAACATGGGGTACAAATACCTCTTCAAAACCCTGCTTTAATTCTTTAGAGTATATACCCAGAAGTGGAATTGCTGGATCATATGGTAGTTCTGATGTAGGACAGGCACATCCCAAAATTGGGGCTTATCCCAGGAGGGTTCTTGGCTTCACCCAGGAAATAATTCAAGAGGAAGCCAGTAGTGTTAGACAGCAAGCCTTTATTGAAACAGCTGCTCCTTGCAGAACAGGGCCAACTCATAGGTAGTGCACCTAGAGTCAGCAATGTATGGGCTGTTGGCAACTGTATTTATACTCATGTAAACCCACTTTCAATTACATGCAAGTTAAGGGGTAGGTTAATGCTAAGGGCTCTAATGGATAAAGAAGACAGCATGCAAGAACAGATGGGCCATGTAAGCGGAGACAGAAACCCTGAGAAAAACCAAAAAGGAAATGGTGGCAAACAACAGCACTAACAAAAATGAAGACTGACTTTGATGGGCTTATCAGTTAGCCTGGATAGGGCTGAACAAAGAATCTCTGAGCTTGAGGCTATGTCCGTAGAAACCTCCAGAACTGAAAATGAAAGTGAACAAAGACTCAGGAAAACACAACAGAATATCCAAGAACCATGGGACAACTACAAAAGGTATAACATACAATGGGAATACTGCTATGGGAGTCCTAGGAAACTAATACAATCTGCTGAGAGCCCAAACAATGTTGTATACTATAGTACTGGTCACCATTTGTTGAGTGTGTGTGTACTTTAACCTACCAAGGAAGAGTGTACTGCTGTGCCCTTTTCACAGATGAGGATGCTGAGACCCAGGCTGGTTTTGCATCCTTGCCAAGCCCCTGTTCTAGGAAGAGAAGTTCCAGATCTAACTAACCTGAGGCTGTGTGCAGCTGCTGTGCTCTGCTGCTCACATCTGTAGGCTCTGATGAGCCATGAGATGCTCACTCTAGCTTTGCTGAAGCCCCATGTCCAGACTGGCCACACAGAGACTCACAGGACTGGACATGTGTCTCTGCTTTCAGGTCCAGGAACCTGGCTCTACAGCCCAACCTTAGTGCCAGGCGCTGCCTCAGCTAATGCTGTGCCTGCTGCCCCGTCCTGGGACTCCCAACAGCTGCAGGGGTGCCTCCCACTGCCTCCCCATCCTCTGTACCTTTTCCCCACCCGGCCCCAAACTGCTTGAAACCATCACTCAACTACCAGCCTCTCCCCACCACTGTCTGGAACATGTTGCTGCTGTCAGTGGCTGAATTGCAAGAAGTGAAGAGAAAAAATGGTTTCAGACTCTGAAGCCACTATTGGAGGTGGAGGTGTTCAGATTAACTCTGCAGTCCTTTGGAACAGCTGTTTCTTGGCTGTTCCACTCTAATATGGAAATACCCTCAAGGCTATTCACAGTATCACCTCCACCTTCCTAGAGAAAGACGCTGCAGAAATAAGTCAGGCAAATTGTCTCTGTGCATCCTCATACACAGTAGGTGCTCAAGAAATGTTGGCTGGATTGATCTGAAAATAAGCACGCACGAACGGCAGCCATGAGCTGTTCCCTTCCATCTGCTGGAAGGCTGGCATTGAAACCTTCCTCCTCCTGGTAGTCTTTTGCCAGAGAACCAGGCACGGTTGCCCAGGGAGCTGCCTCTTGCAGGCAAGGCCTTGGAGACTCCTGATACGAAGCAGTCTCAGAAGGCTTATCACAGAGTGTCAGGTGAAAAGGACAAGATACAGCTGCACTTGCAGTATGATCTCAGCCACGTGAAAAATATATACATAGAAAATGCCTAGAAGGGATGCAAAGAAAAAAGAGTTTATATAAGTAGATCCATGAATGCAGGTGGATGCATTTTTTTTTTTTCTGGAAAGAATTACAGAAAATGTTAACAGAAAGAATTACAGAAAATGTTACCTCTATGGGGGAAAGAGGTAGGGGAGGGGTTGAGGGGAAGATGACTTTCACTTTGCCCCCTTTTGTGGTCTGTTTTCTAAATGTATGTGTGTGTGACTTTTATTCATACTTCAATTGTTAGCAGGGTTATTTGGGTAGCACAATTTTGACCCCTTTGTTTGCTTTCTTTATCTTTACCTCTCCAGAGTAAAAAGCATTTTTAGTAATCAATTCATTTTTATTCATGTTGTCAAACAAATGAAATAGAAAATTAAGCAAAAAAAAAAAAAAAAAGACTGAAAACAATATGGCAGATTTTAATGATGGCTATCTCCAGTTAGGTAGATTATTGGATTATGATTTTATTTCTTCTTTATATTTGATCTCTCTTGCAGCCAAAACCTAGACAAGTAATTGTAAAGGGAAAATAAGCTGCCCAGGCAGCAGCAAGCAAAACCATGAATTAGTGACTTTATTTGGGGAGAGGGCACCCAACTGTCCCCTCCCCCACCTGTCATGCTTGTTCTGTCTTCAGTTGCAAATTCCCTTTTGGATCTGGATTCTTAATTTGTGAACACTCCCTTTTGCACAGATCAGGGCTAATGTGCTGTGTCAGTAATAGTTTTTGTTGACTGAGAAAACACAAATTCAAAGAAAAATCTTAATAGTGAATTGTGTCCCCTGGAGGAAGACACTGGACAGACTATCAGGACCGATATAGTTAAGACCACTGCTATGGTTTGGCTGCGTCCCCACCCAAATCTCATCTTGAATTGTAGTTCCCATAATCCCCACGTGTTGTGGGAGGAACCAGGTGGAGATAATTGACTCATGGGAGCAGTTCCCCCTTCCTGTTCTCATGATAGTGAGTTCTCACGAGATCTGACGGTTTTATATGAGATTTCCCTCTTCACTTGGCCCTGTTCTTCTTCTCCCTCCCGCGACGTGAAGAAAGTGGTGTTTGCTTCCTCTTCCACCATGATTGTAAGTTTCCTGAGGCTTCTCCAGCCATGCTGAACTGTGAGTCAATTAAACCTCTTTCCTTCATAAATCACCCAGTCTCAGGTATGTCCTTAGAGCAGCATGAGAATGGGCTACTGCAACCACAGACTCTGTGAGCAAACTCCCTGGAGTCCTTGTCCATTGGTTTACTAGCTGTGTGACTTAGGGCAAATGACTTAACTCCTCTGTGCTTCATGTCCTCATCCGTAAAATGGATATAGTCAGGGTTCCTAACAGATAGGGTCATTTACGAGGCTTCTATGAAGGACAATGGGTGGTACATACGAAGTGCCTACCAAAGGATGGCTGTGATTCTTCTTGCAGGGTGGATGCCTTTCCCGGCAGCTCATCTCAGCACCACAGCCTGGGTGCCTGCATCCCCTGTGCCTTGCATACAGAAGCCAACACCAGGCTGTATCAGTTCCGGGGCCCAAGAGAGAAACAGGATGTCCCATGTGACTTCTGCTGCTTTGGAGTGGGGTCTCCCAGGACTCTTTGTGATACAGTTTGGCTATGTCCCCACCCAAATCTCATCTTGAATTGTAATTTCCACAATTCCCACGTGTCATGGGAGGGTCCTGGTGGGAGGTGATTGAATTATGGGAAGAGGGAGTCTTTCCTGCACCGTTCTCGTGATAGTGAATGAGTCTTGCAAGAACTGACGGTTTTTAAAATGGGAGTTTCCCTGCGCAAGCTCCTTTTGCCTGCAGCCATCCACATAAGATGTGACTTGCTCTTCCTTGCCTTCCATTGTGATTGTGAGGCCTCCCCAGCCATGTGGAACTGTAAGTCCGATAAACCTTTTTCTTTAGTAAATTGCCCAGTCTCAGGTGTGTCTTTATCAGCAGTGTGAAAATGGACTAATACACTTTGGGTGATAGGAAGAGCTGAGGGATGTTGAGTACGTTTCTTCCAGCCCAGAGGTGAGGGGCAGGTGGAGTGGGGGAGAGGCAACTGCCACAGGCTGGACATCTGTATCCGGGCTGGCCCAGGTGGGCTCTGACAAGGCTAAGGACGGCAAGTGGGCAAGCAGAGAGGAGGGGCTGGGAAACTGGCCCTCACCTGGCCCTGATGGGAGGGGAAGAAGAGGGTGGTTGGCTCTGGAGTGAGGGGGCCCTTATATTATCTCTCACAGGAACTCTCTGCAGGCTTTGCAGAAGGGCAAATTTTGAATTTGGAGAATTCAAAATAATAGGAACTTTCAAAACCCATTCCAGGTTAGCCCGTTCCTGGTGCAGCAAAGATTCTGTGGATCAGGGAATGCTGTGGATGCTCATTTAGCATCATAGGGACAGAGGGAAGCCTAACCGCGAGCTTCTGGGGCGGTGTCTGTGGCCCCAGTTAACGTGTAGGGTGCCGGGAGCAAGTGCAACACACGGGTTTCTGACCCGAGACGCCCAGGGGTGTGCAGAGGTGGTGGTGTGCATATCAGTTATAAATAGGCACTGGTATAAGTTTCCCTTGCCTGTCATAATCACATATCACAGTCGGAGTGGCTCAGGAAACAGATGAATTTGCTCACAGCTCTGGAGGCTGAAGTCCGAGATCTAGGCACCGGGAGGGTTGGTTTCTTCCCGAGGCCTCTTTCCTTGGCTTGTAGACATCTGATTTATCGTGTCTTCACATTGTCTTCCCTCTGTGTGTGTCTGCCCAGATCTCCTCTCCTTGTAAGGACATCTGTCATCTTGGATTAAGGGCCACCCTAATGACCTCATTTTAACTTAATTACCTCTTTAAAGACCCTGCTTTCAAATGCAGCCACACTCTGGAGGTACCGGGGGTTAGGGTTTCAACATACGAATTTTAGGAGGAACACAATTTAGCCCCCAACAGCATATATAATATTAAGGGTTTTTTGTTTGTTTGTTTCATGTTTTTGAGACAGAGGATTGCTCTATCACCCACGCTGGATTGCAGTGGTGCAGTCTCAGCTCACTGCAACCTCCCACCTCCCAGGTTCAAGTGATTCTCCTGCCTCAGTCTCCTGAGTAGCTGGGATTACAGGCACCCGCCACCATGCCCAGCTAATTTTTGCATTTTTAGTGGAGATGAGGTTTCACCATGTTGGCCAGGCTGGTCTCGAAGTCCTGACCTCAGGAGATCTGCCCATATCTGCCTCCCAAAGTGCTAGGATTACAGGTGTGAGCCACTGTGCCTGGCCGATATTTTTTTAAACCAGAAATTACCTTCGATATGTCTGCACACATAGAATAAGCTGTCTGTTTGCTTTGCTTTGTCTGGGTGCAGTTGTCCTCTGATGACTCAAGTGCCAGTGACATCCACCCTGTCCTGGGGACCTGCTACCATCCAAGTTCTGTCCCGGGTGTGGGGATGAGTCCCCAACACGATCCATGCCTTCAAGGAGCTCAGGGAGAGGAGGGCCAGGGGACACAGGAGTGTGGACAACAGCCACCATGACCCCACACTGCTTCCCAACCAGAGAGGAGGAAGTGCTGAATTGGTATTGGGAAAATGGAGCGGATGCTGACGCCCGGGAGCAGGCGGAGATTGGGAAAGTGGCCTGGTGTTCCTCTAGCTGCAGAGGCAGAAGAGCTTTCCTGAAAGAGGAGCCACCCTTGGCCAAGGCAGGAAAATGTGACGAAAACCCAGCATGTTGGTTGGATCTCGTTTTGTCTGGCAACGTCGGGGCCCTGTGGGAGACGAGGAGGGAGGGGACACCGAGCACCCGAGGGAAGGGTCTTGCCATCCAGCCTGCAATTAGTTTACCCTGCACAGGAGCGGAGCTGGTGAAGGATGTCAGTCTGGAGCAACACAATCAGACTCCATTTTCTTAGGATAACTCTGATATAAAAATGCATAACTAATTGCTAATAAATAATTTATCAACATTTTTCAAAGCTTGGAGTCTGGGTGGGGGCTGGGTATAAGTCACAGGCTCATTGACCGTGAAGCGAGGAGACCCACCCCAGCAGGGGTTTCTGTCTGCAGAGTCATCTCATCACCACGTGTTCTGAAATGAATGTCTCCTTCTCTGAACTTCAGTGCCCTTAACTGAGGAGTGGGACTGAACACCGATCAATACCATCCATGCCAGCCCTAAAATTGTTAGCTTAGCATAAGAAACTGCACACACATCAAGGGATTCAGGGGAGTAGCGGGAGAGAGGAGCGCTCAGAGAGGCAACACCGTATTTACTTTTAAATACAGGTTTCAGCCAGGTGCAGCGGCTCATGCCTGTAATCCCAGCACTTTGGGAGGCCAAGCTGGAAGCATCACTTGAGCTCAGGAATTTGAAACCAGCCTGGGCAACGTGGTGAAAGCTCCATCTCTACAAAAAATACAAAAATTAGCCAGCCAGCCCTGGTGGCATGATCCTGTAGTCCCAGCTACTTGGGAGGCTGTGGCGGGAGGATCCCTTCAGTCCAGGAGTTCGAGGTTGCAGTGAGCTATGATTGCACCACTGCACTCAGCCTGAGTAACAGAATAAGACTGTGTTTCAATCGGTCAATCAATCATCAACAGGTTTCCATGTGAATCCTCCCCACAGTGCTGATGATAAGATGTTGTGATCTCATTTTACAGATGGGACAATAGACAGCGAGGTTAGGGGACTTGCCCAGAGTTATACAGCTAGCAAGCAGCAGAAGTGGGATTCGAACCCGCGTCCTCCCATCAACCCATGCTGTGTCCCTACTGAGTTAACAAGTCACATCTCTGGCTAGTTGCTGGCCAGTCCTAGCCCTCTCCCATCTCTGCTCTCTCTTTGCATCCAGTCGTCCCTTGAGCACTGAGTGCCAATCACCCTAAAATAACTGACACCTTTTCCCTCTCTCTTGGGTACAGTTGAGTCTGGGTTGTTATTGCTTTGGATTCTCAGGGGCACAGAGGTTAACTCCACTGGAAATCATGAGTAAGGTGGCAACAGAGTAAAGCTCACAGTGATGAACAGATAATGGCCCGATGAAAAATCGCCTCATCTCAGATCATTAGCTACCTTCCCTCAATAATGCGGTTCAGCGGAAGGCCACAGTGGGTTTTCCTCTGTTGTGGTTTATTGGAATCTGTTTCCAAAAAGTACAAAAGTGTGGTGGGCTCCTCACACTGGCTGGTGAGTGCCCAGCTGCCAAGGTGGATATTTGTGTTGAGGGGAAAATCATCCTGGTATTGAAAAACAGGACAGAGCTCTCCAGAAGGATCTGGACACTGATTTTTAGTTACTAGCTAAGTGTTTGGGGAAATCCACTTGTCGTAGGCGGGGTATTCTGAGAAGCAGATTCTGAGACAGAGCTCTGTGTGCAGAGGATTCGCGTCTGTGGGGGCAAAGTATCAGCATCTGGCAAAGGGAGAAACTGAACTCTGCTGAGGTCGCAACAAAGACCTCAGCAGATCCCACGGAAGCGCTGGAGCCAGGATCACTTTTGTAGGAGACTGACCGGTGAATTAAGGGGCATATGGACTGCGTGTGTCCCTCCAAAATTTATATATTGAAGCCCTAACCCTCAGTGCGATTGTACTTGGAGATAAGGCCTTTTCAGAATGAATGAAGGTGAAATGAGATGCTCTGATCCTCTTGTACTGTGGCCTTACATGAGGAGGAGACACCAGAGCTTGCTTGTGTACTCTCGCTCTGCCCTCGACCCCCTGTGTCCCCAGAATCCACAGATAAAAAGCCACGAGAGGACATAGTGAAAAGGCGGCTGTCCGAAGCCAGGAAGACAGCCCTCACCGGGAACCAACTCTGCCAATACCTTGATCTTGGACTTCTAGCCCCCAGAATTCTAAGAACATAACTTTTCTGTTGCTTAAGCCCCCTGTTCTGTGGTTGGTTCTTTGTTATGGCCATTCTTTGTTAATACAGGGGACACGTGACCACCTCTGCTCCCATTTCCTCAAGATTCAATATTGGTTTTGATTTTTCTTCTTTTTTAGTTAACTCTGTTGAGACAGAATTCGCATACAATAAATTTCACCCATTTTAAGTGTGCATTTGATGAGTTTTGACAAATGTAAACAGTAGTGTAATCACCATCATAATCATACTATAGAACATTTCCATCACCTTGAAAAGTTTTCTCCTGCTCTTATGTCATCAGTTCTCTCTCCCTCATCCCCTGCCTCTGCCATCCAGGCTCCCCCGATCTGCTTTCTCTCACTACAGTTTTGCCTTTTCTGGAATTTTATGTAAGTGGAATCATGTAACATGGAGTCTTCTGTATCTATCTTTTTTCACCTACCACAATGCTTTAAAGATTCATCCATGTCATTGCGTGTGTCAGCAGGTCATTCCTTTTTATTGATGAGTAGCACAGCATTATATGGATATGCCAAACATTTATTCGTTGAGTTGATGGACGTTTGGGTTTGCTGTGATTTGAATGTGTCCCCAAATTTCTTGTGTTGGAAACTTAATCCCCAAATTGATATGCTGATGGCATTTGGAGGTGGGGCCTGTGGGAGGTAATCAGGATTAGATAAAGTCCTCAGGGTGGAACCCTCATGATGAGACTGGTGGCTTTATAAAAAAAAAAAAAAAGGAAAAGAGATGGGAGTTGGCACCCTCTTGTCCTCTCATCACATGATGCCCTGTGCCACATGATGCCACAGCAAGAAGGCCCTTACCAGATGCTGGCACCATACTCTTGGACTTGTCAGGTTCCACAACTGTAAGAAATACAATTTTTTTTGTTATATAAATTACCTAGTCTCAGGTGTTCAACTGTAGTAACAGAAAATGGAGTAAGACATGGTTGTTTTCAGTTTGGGAGTTTTATGAATAAAGCTGCCGTGAATATAGCAACATACAAGACTTTGTATGAATGTATGTTTCATTTCTCTTGGTTAAATACCTAGGGGTGGGATTGCGGGGTCATATAAGTGTAGTTTAGTTATATTAGAAACTGCCAAACTGTTTCCCAAAATGGCCATGCCGTTTCAGATTTCCACCAACTATGTATAGAGTTCCGGTTGCTCCATGTCTTCACCAACAGTTGGCATTGCCAGCCTTTTTGATGCTAACCATTCTAGCAGGAGTGTAATGATTTCTCATTGTGGTTTTAATTTGCATTTCATTAATGATTGATGATGTCGTGCATGTCTTCAAGTGCTAATTTGCCATCTATATATATTCTTTGGTGAAGCATTCCAAATTGTTCACCCATTTAAAAAATCCAAATTGTTCACCCATTTTAAAAAGTTGAATTGTTTATATCCTTGAGTTGTCTAATACATGTATGCAAGCCTTTTCTTTTAATCTAAGCATTGCCTTTTCATTTTCTTAACAGTTTATTTTGAAGAGCAAAAGTTTTTAATTTGATAAAATCCAATTTGACAATCTTTTTTATAGTTTCTGGCTTTTTGTTTACTTGTTTTGTTCTAGGAAATATTTCCCTGACATCTTCCATCTTTTCTTCTGGATATTTTAGAGTTTTAGCATGTATATTATTGTCTACAATCCGTTTTAAGTCAATTTTGTATATGATGTTTAAAAATTGAGGTTTTTATTTTCCCATGTGAATATTTAATTTTTTCAGCATCATTTGTTGATAAGGCTATCCTTTCTCCTATTGAATTACTGGTACTATTATTAAAAACCAATTGACCATGTATGTGTGGACTCTGTTACATTGATCTACATGTCTATCTCTATGCCAATATCACACTGTCTTCATTACTGTAGCTTTATAATAAGTCTTAAAACCACATAGTGTAAGGTTCCAACTTTATTCTTTTCAAAATTATTTTGGCTGTTCTAACTACTTATCATTTCCATATAAATTTTAGAATCAACCTGTCCATTTCTATTTTTAAAAAAGCTTGCTGACATTTTGATGTGATTACATTGTATATATAAATCAATTTGGGGAGGATGGGGAGTTTTACAGTACTGCTGCTTTGGATTCATTAACATGGTCTACTTCACTTATTTAGGTACTTTAAAATTTTTCTCAGTAAAGTTTTGTAGGTTTCAATATATAAGTATTGTAATATTTTGTTAAATTATTCTTTTTTTTTTTTTTTTTTTTGAGACGGAGTCTCGCTCTGTCGCCCAGGCTGGAGTGCAGTGGCCTGATCTCAGCTCACTGCAAGCTCCGCCTCCTGGGTTCACGCCATTCTCCTGCCTCAGCCTCCCGAGTAGCTGGGACTACAGGCGCCCGCCACCTCGCCCGGCTAGTTTTTTTTTTGTAGTTTTAGTAGAGACGGGGTTTCACTGTGTTCACCAGGATGGTCTCGATTTCCTGACCTCGTGATCCACCCGTCTCGGCCTCCCAAAGTGCTGGGATTACAGGCTTGAGCCACCGAGCCCGGCCGTTAAATTATTCTTAAGTATTTTACTTTTAGAAGTTCTTGTAAGCAGTATTGTTTCTTAATATAAATATCTAATTTTCTGTTGTAAATATGTAGAAATACAATAGATTTTTTTATATTGACATTGTATCCTGTGACCTCACTCACTTATTAGTTCCAGTAGTCTTTTTTGTACATTTCTTAGCATTGTCTACATAGACAATTATATCATCTGGGAAATAAAATTTAATTTTGTCTTTCTAATCGATATACCATTTATATCTTTTAATTATTTTATTGCCCAGGCTCTGACTTCCAGCAAAATATTAAATAAAAGATGAAAGCGGACATTCTTTCCTTGTTCTTGATCATAGAGAGAGGCATTCAATCTTATGCCATTAAGTATGATGTTAGCTGCAAGTTTTTTGTAGATGCCCTTTATCAAGTTGAGGAAATTCTCTTCTATTCCTAGTTAACTGAATTGGGGTTTTTTTTGTAATCATAAATGGTTTTGAATTTTGTCAAGTGTTTTCTTCACTAGTTATAGAGATCTTTATATTTACATATTCCTCTTGAGTGAGCTTTGGTAATTTGTTTCTCTTAAGGAATCAGTATATTTCATCCAAGTTGTTAAATTAGCCTTTAAAGCTCTGTAGGATCCGTAGTGATGTCCCTCTTTTATTCTTGATGTTAGTAACCTGTGCTTCTCTCATTTTTTTTCTTAATTAGTCTGTCTATAAGTTAGTCAATTTTATTGATCTTTTCTAGGAATCAGCTTTTGGTTTTAGTAATTTCTTGGGTATTTGTTTAAGTTTTATTTCATTGATTTTTGCACTCACCCTTACTGTTGCCTTTCTTCTGCTTATCTTGGGTCTAATTTGCTCTTTCTCTAGCTTTTTAAGGAGAACTTTTCGGTCATTGATCTTAGGTTTTTCTTCTTTTCTAATATAATTATGTAATGCATAAATTTCTCATTAAGCACTCCTCAGCTGCATCCCACAAATTTTGATATATTGCATTTTCTTTATCATTCAATTCATTGCTTTTTCTAATTTTTCTTGTGACCTACATGTTATCTAGAAATCTAATTTAAGTCTTGTTTAATTTCAAATTTGGGGTATTTCCAGATGTCTTTTTGTTACTGATTTTTTAAATTTAATTTTGTTATCAGAGAACATACTTCATATTACTTCAATTCTATTAAATTTGTTAAGGTTTGTATTATGATCAAGAATATGATCAATCCTGGTAAATATTACATATGCACTTAAAAGACTATGTATCCTGTTGCTGTTGGTTTTACAAATATCGATAAGGTCAAGTTGGTTACTAGTGTTGTTTAAATCGATACATGATTATTTTCTATCTACTTGTTCCTTCACATATTGAGAGAAGAGTATTGAAATATCTGCTATAATTACAGATTTACATATTTCTTCTATTTTATTTGTTTTTGCTTTTTGTATTTATGTATGCTGAACCATTTGACAGGTACATAAATATTTAAGATTACATTGTTTCCTTGATGAATTTACTTCTTTGTAATTATGGAATTCTACCCTTTATTCCTAGTAATATTTCTTGATCTGAAGTCTACTTTGACATATTAATATAGTCACTCTAATTTTCTTTTGATTAGTGTGTGTATGATATTTCTTTTTCCATCCTTTTACTTTTTAACCTTTCTATAGCTTTCTTATTTTGGTAGGCATCATGTAGATAGTTGATACTTGAAAATTACTATTTTATCCAATCTGACAATACTTGCATTTTAACTGTAATGTTAGAATATTAACATTTAATGCAATAATTTCTACAGATCTACCATAGTAATATTTGTTTTCTATTTGTCCCATCTGGGGTTTTTGTCCTTCTTCTTTCTTTTCTATTGAATTTATAGAGTAATTTTTATAATTCTGATTTATATCCTATCTACTATTGTACTATACGCTTTTGTGATTAGTTTTTTACTGGTTGCTCCATAGTTTACAATGTACATCTTAACTTATCACAATCTACTTCCAAAGAATGTTATAGCATTTCATGTGTAGTGTAAAGACCTTAAAACAGTATATTCTCATCGCCTACCTTCTATTTTTTGTGCTATTGTTGCCATATATTTTCTTCATATACCTCTCAATGCATAATTATCATTTTTGCTTTAACTAGTCAATTATCTTTTCATGAGATTTTTTAAAATTAAAAGACATCTTTTATACCTTCCCTCATATTTACCACTTCTGATGCTCTTTATTTCTTTGTGTAGAGTCAAATATTACTTTTCTGGCTGAAGAAATTTCTTTAACAGGTCTTGTTAAATTTGCCTACTAGCAATAAATTATCTCATTTTTTTCTCTGTCTAAAAAGGTCTGTGTTTCATCTTTTTTAAAAATTTATTTGATATTTTCTGCTGGCTATATAATTCCAGGTGACTCTGTTTTATTTCTTCCAGCACTTTAAATATATGTCAATCCATTGTCTTCTGGCTCTCATGGTTTGCAATAAGAAGTCTTCTGACATTCTTATTTTTATTCTTGTCTCTGGCACTCCGATGTTAGACTACCTGATATTCTCCCACAGGTCACTGAAACTCTTCCTTCCTTTAAGCATTTGTTTTAGTCCATTTGGGCTGCTATAACAGAATACCACAAGCTGGTTAATTTACAAAGGACAGATATTTATGTATCCCTGTTCTGGAGGTCTGGAGACCCAAGATCAAGTCACTAGCATTTGGTGCTTGGTAAGGGCTGCATTCTCTGGAAGGCAGGAATGTTGTGTCCTCACACCACAGAAGAGCAGAAAAGAAAGCTAGTTGAACACTGCATTAAGCCTCTTTTATAAGCACCTTAATCTCATTCACAAGGAAGAAGCCTAATTACCTCTTAAATGCCCCTTGTCTTAATATGCTCACATTAGCAACACCTGAATTTTGGAGGCGGCACAGTCAAGCCATAGCAGCATTCTTTTTTTCCTCCTGAATTTCCTGTTTTTTGTTTTTTGTTTGTTTGTTTGCTTGTTTGTTTGTTTGTTTTGGTTTGGTTTCGTTTTTTTTTGAGACAGAGTCTTGCTTTGTCTCCCAGGCTGGAGTGCAGTGGTGCAATCTCGGCTCACTGCAACTTCCGCCTCCTGGGTTCAAGCAATTCTCCTGCCTCAGCCTCCCAAGTAGCTGGGATTACAGGTGTGCACCACCACACCCAGCTAATTTTTTTCTTTTTTGTATTTTTAGTAGAGATGGGGTTTCACCATGTTGGTCAGGCTGATCTTGAACTCCTGACCTCGTGATCCACCTTGTCTTGGCCTCACAACCGAGCTTCCTTTTTTTAGATAGTTTCTATTGCTATGTCTTCTGGTGCTCTAATTTTTCTTCTTCATGGGCAATCACACCCAATTTATTGTGTCGCAGTGTGTTTTCCATTTCTAGCAGTTTTATTTGGGTCTTTTTAATAGCTCTCATTTTTCTCCTCATAATGTTTATGCCTTTATTTAGCTTCCTGTGTGTGTTTTGCTTCCCATGGTTTTGCTTTCCACAGTTTCAGTTACCCGTGGCTAACTGCGGTCTGAAAATAGGTGGATTTAGTACAATAAGATATTTTGAGAGACAGAAAGAGACCACGATCACATAACTTTTATTATAGCATACTGTTATACGTTCTATTTTACCATTATTAATTATTGTTAATCTGTTACTGAGCCTAATTTATACATTAAACAGTATTATATACATGTATGTACAGGAAAAACATAGTATATATAAGGTTCAGGACTATTTGCAGTTTCAGGCATCTACTGGGTGCTTTGGAACATATGCTCCATGGATAAGGGAGAACCACTGCAGATAGTGTCAGTGTGTGTGTGTGCATGCGCGTGTGTGTGTGTTGAGAGAGGGATCCTTGTCTATTAATTCCATCATTCTAAAATTTTTAGATCTATTTCTATTTATTGATTTTTTTTTTCCTGGTTGTGCCTCTTACTTTCCTATTTCTTAGCATGCTTGGTAATTGTTAAAAAAAATGTTAGATATGGTGAATTTTACATTGTTGAACTCTGGATTTCCTTGCATCCCTTTAAATGTTTTCGGATTTTGTTCTAGTATGCAGCTAAGTTCATTGTTTGGGCCTTTTGAGGCTCATTTTTAAGCTTTGTTCAGGGGGATCCAGAATGGCTTTTAGACTAACAATAAGTTAGCCCTGATACAAAGGCAACATTCCTCTGTGGACTCCACTTAATCCCTGGCATTATGAGGTTTCTTCACTTTGCCTACTGGGAACATGAGCAAAATCCCAGCCTTTTGTGAGGCCCATGAATGTTTGGGTACTTCCTCCTCTTTGTTCTTTCCACAGCTTTGTGGATTTTCACCACATGCATGTGTGCATGCACACACAGGCGTGTGCGCACGCACGCGCACACACACACACACACACACACACAGGTCAGTACTCAGCCAATGAGTTGTGGGGACCATTCTGCAAATTTCCAAATCAATCTCTGTCTCTGTCTCTCTGAGTTTGTGTGTGTGTGTCTGTGTGTGCACGCATGCATGTGTCTCTGTGTGTGTGTCTGTGTGTGCATGCATGTGTGTGTCTGTGTGTGTGCACGCACACACATGCATGTGTCTGTGTGTGTGCATGCATGTGTGTGTTTCTGTGTGCGTTTGTGTGTGCACACGCATGCGTGTGTCTGTGCCTGTGTGTGTGTGCACATGCATGTGTGTGTGTCTGTGTATGTGCACACATGCATGTGTGTGTCTGTGTGTGTGTTTGTGTGTGCGTGCGTACGTGTGTGTCTGTGTGTGCGCGTGTGTTTCTGTGTGTCTGTGTGTGTATTTGTGTGTGTGCGCACGTGTGTCTCTGTGTGTGTGTCTGTGTGTGTGTGTTTGTGTGTGCACACGTGTGTGTCTCTGTGTGTGTGTCTGTGTGTGTGTGTTTGTGTGTGCACACGTGTGTGTCTCTGTGTGTGTGTCTGTGTGTGTTTGTGTGTGTGTCTGTGTGTGTGTTTGTGTGTGTGTCTCTGTGTGTGTTTGTGTGTGTGTCTCTGTGTGTGTGTCTCTGTGTGTGTGTTTGTGTGTGTGTCTCTGTGTGTGTGTCTCTGTGTGTGTGTCTGTGTGTGTGTTTGTGTGTGTGTCTCTGTGTGTGTGTGTGTGTGTGTCTGTGTGTGTGTGTCTGTGTGTGTATTTGTGTGTGTGCGCACGTGTGTGTCTCTGTGTGTGTGTCTGTGTGTGTGTGTCTCTGTGTGTGTGTCTGTGTGTGTGTCTCTGTGTGTGTGTCTGTGTGTGTCTGTGTGTGTGTGTGTTTGTGTGTGTGTGTTTGTGTGTGTGTCTGTGTGTGTGTGTGTGTTTGTGTGTGTGTGTTTGTGTGTGTGTCTGTGTGTGTGTGTGTCTGTGTGTGTGTGTTTGTGTGTGTGTCTGTGTGTGTGTGTTTGTGTGTGTGTGTGTTTGTGTGTGTGTTTGTGTGTGCACACGCACATGCCGCTGCATCTCTTCTGGACCTGCCCTGAAAATTTCTGCCGCCTCAGTCTCCCTGAATAAAAATCCGTTTTTCTTCCATTTAGTGGAATATTGAGCTCTGTTGGGTTCTCCTCCCTACCCAGGGGCCTGGAATCTGCCTCCAGGAAATAAGCTGGGAGAATCTTGAGGCTCACCCCATGTTTTTCTTTTCTTTTAGAGATCAGGGTCCTGTGATACCTGTGACTCAATGTCTGAAAGCAATTATTTTATGTATTTTATTTTTTAGTTGCTATGGTGGGAGGGTCATTCTCCCAGCAGTTAATCCTTCATGGGAAATCTGCTGGATTCACCCTCTATCTTGGTCAGAGGTGGGGAGGGGTCTAGTTTGGAGGCTTCTACTTGGTCCATGCCTCTACAATAGCTCTTACCCTACCGGCCTAGAAACAACATAGCAGTTCTGCCCACTACCAAGTATGTCCAACCGTACATCCAGGGACCAGAGAGATGACTTCCGGGTGGATCCATGGGACCTAGAAGCCTAACTTGAGCTGGATCTGGCCAGGACTCCCCTGATGGTATGACTCTCTCTTTTAGTCAGTTTGGGATGCTCCAACACAGGGGTGTCTCATCTTGTGGTTTCCCTGGGATACACTGGAAGAAAAATAATGTCTTGGGCCACACATAAAATACACTAACACTACTGATAGCTGATGAGCTAAAGTAAAACAGATCACCAAAAAGTCTCATAAGGCTTTAAGAAAGCTTAGGAATTTGTGTTGAGCTGCATTCAAAGCCATCCTGGGCTGCATCCTGGGACAATGCCAACTTGTCCCCAATTCCCTTGCTCCACGAGTCTCCCTAGATCTGCCATCTCCTGTAACACACTGTACATAGCAATTAATATGTTTTTCATTTCTTCTGTCTCCCTGTTGCTGGTACATAAACTCTGAGGATCTCTGTTTTGTTCACTGACATCCCTCAAGCACCTCTAGCGGTGTCTGGCACTCAGTAGGTATGCAAGATTCTTAGATTTTGGGTGAACCTCCCCTTCTCAGCCAAAACTCTTAAGACTTGGCTCCCACCGGGGCTGGCTGCTGCTCAGAAACTGAGCCATGGACCACAGGTTGGACAAACTTGCTCTAACAAATATATCATAGGCCGGTGGCTTAGACACAAGCATTTGCTTATCACAGTTCTGGAGGTTGGAAGTCCAAGATCAGGGTGCCAGCATATCTGGTGTCTGGTGAGGGCCTCTTTCTGGTTTGCAGATGGTCAGTCATCTTCTTGTTTGATCCTCACATGGCAGAGACAGGAAGTAACCTATCTCATGCCTCTTCTTACAAGGACACTAATCCAAGCATGACAGCTCCACCCCCATGACCTAATGACCCAGAGGCCCTCCTTCGATGCCATCACACTGGGGACTAGGCTTTGACATTTGGATTTTCCAGGACACAAATGTTCAGTGCACAGCCCTATGCCATCTCTCTTAACAGAAGCTATGATAATGTATTGTCGTTATTATGATTATTAGTTAATTGAATGGGCATTTTTGTGCCAGACATCAAGTTTTACCTGCAAATTCTCTCTTTCATTCCTCAAGATGCTCTCGAACAGGTACCGTCATATTCTATATCTTGTAGGCACAGAAGTTGAGACTCATAAGAATGAAGTTAACCTGCCCAAGGTCAAGGATCTGAACTCAGGCTTTCTGATTCTAACTTGACCATTCAGATCCCAGTGTGACAGCAACTCACAGTCGTAGAGGGCAGAATAGTGCAGAGAGTGCGGGGAAATGCTACACAGGTGAATGGGATGTGGATCAAAGGGCAATGGGGGTGCCCTGTCCAGTTCAGTGCCTTTAGGCCACTGCAAAGGTAGTGGCTTACTCCAGCACCTGCTCAGGACAGACCTGCGAAGATCTTCTAAGATTTTCAATCAGCATTTAAAATATTAAAACTAATGCATCGACTTCTGTTTCCAGGAACCTCAGTTTGGTGACCCCCAGACTAATAAAGCTATTTATCCTGAAAACTGGCACAAGATCCAGCGAGACTGTGTCCTGGAAAGCAGCACATGAGCCCTGTGCCAGGTGGTGGGGTGCAATGAACACAAAGGTCATGTGCACCCACTGTGTCCAGGTCTCAATCTAGGATCTAGATCCACACTGGGAGGTACAGGCTGAACTGGTCTGGGCATTGACCCAGATTGGCTAAAAACAGCAAAACCAGAGAGAAAGACTAAAACCTGGATAGAAAATAGATTTAATTTCTCATGCCAGTTCTGAATGATTGCCTGAGGCTTCCTGGAATCTTTTATTGAGAAAGACTGGGAGGGTGTGGGAGGGTCCAGTAAATCAGAATGCTGTGATGGATTAGTAATGTCTGCTATGGTCAGGGAGATGGAGAGTGGCTGCCTGAAGCTCATGATTTGCTGACCCTGGTCTAAACTACTGTGCAGGAGAGGGGCAGACAGTCCTAGCCAGAGCAGTGGTGCGGACTCTCAAAACTGAGTTATAAGGAGAACCAGGAAATGGGGCCCGACACAAGAGGGTTTAGAACGTGTTAGAAGGAGGATCACTCAGATGAAGCAAGTGGACTGGGACAGTCCCCGAATGGCAGGTCTTTCCAGGTCTTTCGTGAACCACTATTTTAAATGCCAACTTATCCCCGATTCCCTTGCTCCAAGAGTCTCCCTAGATCTGCCATCTCCTGTAACACACTGTACATAACATTTAATATGTTTTTCATTTCTTCTGTCTCCCTGCTGCTGGTACATAAACTCTGAGGATCTCTGTTTTGTTCACTGACATCCCTCAAGCACCTCTAGCAGTGTCTGGCACTTAGTAGGTATGCAAGATTCTTAAATGTTGGGTGAACCTCCCCCTCTCAGCCAAATCTCTTAAGCCTTGGCTCCTGCCCGGGGCTGGCTGCTGCTCAGAAACTGTGATTGGCAGGTACATATGTCTTTGATTAATACAAATGGGGAAACACATTCACACTTACTTAATACATTCAGTTGTGTTGGCAATATATTTCAAAATATGGAGCCCATCGGGGGAGGCAGTGGGGGTAAGGATGATAATGAAGGAGTCCTTCCCTGGGAGTCCTGGCTCAGGAGGAGGGGAAGGGCCAGCCCCAAGCTGGAGGCACTCGATAACTGTTCTCCACGGGGGCCCTCCCTCCTCAAATCCTGGTCTGTAACACCGGGATGCCAGCATCTGCCCTGTGTACCTCAAAGAGGTGTAAGGTTTCAAAGAGGTAATCTATGCTAAAAGATGCTTCGTGAAACGGTACACGTTTGCCCTCCTTTTGTTATTGTTGTTGTGATGATGATGTTTCATTAAGTGGACGGGCGTTTTTGGCCAGGCATTGTGTGGGGAGTTTTACAGGCGTTCTCTCTTTTATTCCTCAAGGCCCCATGGAATAGGTACCGTTATATTCTATATCGTGTGGGTACAGAAATTGAGACTCGTAAGAATGAAGTTCACCTGCCCAAGGTCAAGGATCTGAACTCAGGCTTTGTGATTCGCACTTTACTGAGCAGGACAGAAAGAGAAGATGCCTGCCATCTTCCTGGTTGGCAAACCAGGAAGAGGGTCCTCACCATACACCAGATACTGATTGTCCCCAACTGCAAATCCAGCCTGTTAGCCACTAGGGAAAGAATGACGTCAGGGGAAGGCTGGACCGATGTGCAGGGGAAGGCAAACCCTCCCATCAGTGAATCAGGTCACCCTGGGCAAGGCGGATGACGGTAGTGGAAATACAGTTAGCCCTCGAGTAGCATGGGTTTGCACGGTGAGAGTCCAGGTAAATGCAGAGTTTTTCCAATAAAGCTTACACTGAGTGATTGCCTGAGGTTTCCTGGAATCTTTTATTGAGAAAGACTGGGAGGGTGTGGGAGGGTCCAGTAAACCAGAATGCTGTGATGAATTAGTAATGTCTGCTATGGTCAGGGAGGTGGAGAGTGGCTGCCTGAAGCTCATGATTTGCTGACCCTGGTCTAAGCTACTGTGCAGGAGAGGGGCAGACAGTCCTAGCCAGAGCAGTGGAAATACAGTTTCCACTTCCACCTTCTTTGACTCTTCCACCTCCGCCACCTCTAAGACAGCTAGACCTCCCCCTCCTTCTCCTCCTCCTCAGCCTCCTCATCGTGAAGATAACAGGGATAAAGACCTTTATGGTGATCCACTTCTGCTAAATGAATACTAAATATATGTTCTCTTTCTTATCATTTTCTTAATAATATTTCCTTTTCTTTGGCTCATTTATTATAAGAATACAGTATATAACACATATACAAAATATGTGTTCATCAACTATTTATGTTATTGGTAAGGCCTAGATCAGTAATCAGTAAATTTTTGTGGGCATCAAAAAAAAATGACATGGGGACTTTGGCATCACCAGGCCTGAATTCAAATGCCACGCTGCCACTCAACAGCTCTGTGCCTTTGGCCACGTGGCCATGGGGTTAGTTTTGTTTCCTTCTCTGTTGGGCAAAACGGCAGCAGTAGTTGTGAGGATAAATGATAAATGCAGCCCCCAGCCCAGGACTAGGTCCCCAGCAGGTGTTCCGGAATCCTAGCTTCCATGTCCCCTGGGCAAATTCCCATAGAATTCAGGAAACGCTATTGGCTCTCTGAGGAGCTCGTGGCCTGTCACCCTGGGTCCCGCCTCTGTTGGCCAGCAGCCCCATTTCCTGGGGCTCTAGGTGCTGTTCGAATTTTGCAAGCGTAAAGACCGACCACCCCCGTCTGCAAAGGGAGTATGGCAGAGGCTGGTTGGGGGGATTTAATTTGGACATAGCTCTGTTCCAATTTGTCAAACATGGCAGCTGCTGCCTTTGGCACGTGTGGTCCCAGCCGCTGGTCACTTGCCAAGGAAGCAGTGCCCTGGGCAGAAGGCAGCTTTGTGCTCCTGTCTCCAGAGAGCTGTGCAGTGACTGAACAAGGGGCTTCTTTCTCCCTTTGGAAAGGTATGCAGCAGCCCCCCAAGAATTCATGCCCTGTATTTATCAACAAGGCGCCTTCCTCAGTGACTGGCATGCCGCTGGCTCAGCTCTCCAGCTCCGATGTTGGCTCTGGAGCGGCTGGTCTTGGCGTCACTATCTGGGTGCTGTGAGTCAGTTGGTTTGCAGGCTGCTGAACACCCTTCAGTGCTGGGGAGCCCCGATGCCACCTGGAAGAGGTGCCCAGGATGCCTGGGAAGCTGGCGCATCCCCTGTGTGTGAGCGGCCAGTTTGGCGAATTGGAGACCGGGGGGCTTGAGCCACCATGCCCGGCCAGAGTCATCACAGCCACATTGTTGCAGATCTGGGATCTGAGCCCCCGCAGTGTGATCCCAGCCCTGTGCTTTTCTGGGATCTGAGCCCTGCAGTGTGATCCCAGCCCTGTGCTGTCACCATGACACCACCTGCCTCCTTGTCCCCCCCAGTTAGGATTCCTGTTCCTCGTGAGCCAAATGTTTTCACAGTCACTCTGCCCTCTCCCGCCTCCGTTATTGACCATTGTTGCAATAAATGGCCATGACTGAGAAAAGGTCAGAGCATTCCAGAGGGAAGGGAGCCTGCCCAGCTAAGACACCATGCCACACAGGCCTGACCAACTGGGGTGCCTGGACTCTGGGGTGCCTGATGCAGAGCCCAGCCTGAGTCAGGAGGATGGGGTTACAAGGCAGCTACGATGCAAGAGGAATGGTCCCGTCCACCCTACAGCCTTTTCTTTCCTTCCAGAGTTTGGGCTCTCACCAGCTGGCCTGGCCTAACCACCCTGGGTTCCCAAGGGCTTCTTGGGGCCCTCGTCCTAGTCAAGGTCGCCGTCACCTCTCGCCTGCCTAGCCAGGGCCTGGCCTGCTCATGACCTCTCCTTTGCATCTGCTGCCTGAAGCCAGCTGGCTAAAATCCTGGCTGCCAGCTTGTGACTCCATTCTGCCATTTGCTTTGGTCTGGAGTGCCTGTTGTGCTTGCTTCCTCTGTTTTATTAGCCTGGGGAAGAAAGGGGGTTATCCTGGGACCATGGGTGGGGTGCAGTGTTGGCCAAGGGTTTCTTCAAGGTGGGATGGAGACAGGAGCATGTTTGTAGGAAGAGGACAGGAGGGTGTGAGAGAGGCAGCAAGGGCAATACCAAGATCTGGAGGGGAGTAGGTTTGATGGAGAGTTTCTAGAAGAGGCAGCTGGTGGCATGGGAGCCCTGCGGAAACTGCAATGAAAAGAAGGAAGGGACCCTGCCCATCGCTGGTACTGAGAGCCTGAGAGCCATGTGGGGCAGAGGCTGCCCTGGGGCCTTTCCTAGCTGAGAAAGAGGAAATCCCTGATTCTCACCCCCTCCCCTGTCCCCGTGGGGACATCTCACCCCGATCCTAATGACCTACTGCAGCCTGGCTCAGCAATTCAGGGGCTCCTCAGTTTCCCTGGGTGCACACAGTTGTGTGTGCCAGCCAGGTGTGGGCACCTGTCCAGCGTCTCTCTGCCCCTGAAAGTGAGCACAAATGCTGTGGTCAAAATGGGAGCTGAGCCTGGGGTGGGGACAGAAAGGGAACTTCGCAAGCTCTGCAGGGCATGTGGTGGCGGGCTTGGGGGGCTCCCAGGACAAGGTGAACTCCTCAGTGGTATGTGGTGTCACCAGGGGGTCTCTGGGTAGCCTCTTGCTGCTGAGGAGACTGTGAGGAAGGAGACTTGCCCCTGCAGAGCCTTCCAGCATCAGACAAACAGCTCTCCGGGGCTCTGCGGAGGCTCCCACACAGCAGTGGCCAGCGTGTCCTCAGCAGGCCTCAGTTCCCATAAAACCAGCAGGTGGGACTGAGGGCACCTGGACCCCTTCAGAATCTGAACCGCCATGACCCTGTGGCCTGCCGCCTCTCCTGACTTACCCTTGTGTTTCTAGAATGTCCTCTGTACCTCCAAAGGCAACACCAGGTGCCGAGAGCCACATGTTGCCCTTAGAACCGCAGATGGAGTTGCAGGGGCCACGTGTCCCTGACTTGGCTTCGCATCTCAGAAATGCTCGTGCTAAGGTGCAGAAATGGAACGTGAGGCGCTGGGGGTCTGTGAGGCTCTTGATGCAGGTACAGAAAGCTCCTCCGACTGAAGTAGGAGACAGAGGTTTGAAGGAAGGCTATGGAGAGGGGAGCAGTCCTCCCAAGATGAGGAAGTGTGGGGAGCAGTCCTGCAGCCATGGCCTCACACTCACTGGCTTGCTCGGCAACTCCATGAATGACTTTGCCCAATTCCTGTCCCGTCTTGAGTCACTTCCTCAGGGGTCAGTGTCCCAGGAGATCATCAGATTGGCTAAGCTCAGGACACGTCTGCCCCTCTGGAAGTCCTAGGGCAAGGAACGAAGTGCTGGTCTCTTTGTCTTCTGTGATGGGAAGGGCACCCAGCATCACGCTCCTCTAAGCACCATGCCAATCAGAGGGGAGATACCCCGAGAAGAAAGCAGGGTCTCCTTGCAGGCATGAGGTGCCTTCGTGACCATCCAGCTCCATGACCACTTAGTAAGCATCAGTGAAAGGCTTGAGCAGGCAAAGAGATGCATGCATGAAGACCCCAGTGGAATGCAGAGCTCTGGGTGGGGAGGGGGTGCTCGTGGAGAATGCCAAGCCCCAAGCAGAATGGATGGGGCAGGCCCTTCCCAGAGCAGCATTCCAGCTGCTTCTGCAGACCATGTGTCCTATTTAGATGGTTAGACAGTGGTCCCCACAGTAAGTGCTAATCTCTGCCTCATAAGACTTCTCCAAGGGAATCAGCTTAGCTGAATGTCTCCAGACACTGCTCCCATGAAGTCAGTTGGAGCATGTTTGTGTGGCTTTCTTTGATCCGTCTGGATTGGGAAACTTCTAGGGAAAAGGAAAAGATCCTTTCCAAAGATCTCCATCCCATTGCCAGTCCTTATTTTAGTCAAGAAGGCTCAGTTTCACATATTTATATTTTGGGGAGCTGTGGTTTTTCCTCTTAAAAATTGAGCTGTTCCATTGCCTCTTTGCATAGTCAGACACGCAGGGAGGCGGCAGATGCCCCAAGAGCCCAGAGCAGAGACGATTTCTCACCCCTCCCATTGTCCTTGTGGGGACACCTCACCCCCGATCCAAACAACTTCCTGCAGCCTGGCTCAGCAATTCCGGCGCTGCTCAGCTCTCCCTCCGTGCACAGAGGTGTGTGTGCAGGTGGGGAGCGGGCACGGGCCCAGCTTCACTCTGCACCTCAAAGTCAGCACAAACGCTGCAATCAAAAGTGGAGCTCAGGCCCTGGTGGGGACAAAGAGAAACCTGCAAGCTGAGTGGGGCAGGTCTGGGGGCTTGGAGGCACAAACTTCTATGGCTCATCCCAAGGGGGCTGAAAGCCAAGAGGGGCTTGGCCCTGCACAGGGACCTTCCTCAAAGCCAGGCCCATCTTCCATGCCCTACACCCCACAATCCCCAATTGACTGCTAGTTCTTGAGGCTGGGCTGGAGGGGCCTCAAGCCCCTCTTTGCATTTTCCCTGGCTGATTCCCACCCAGGAGCAGGGTCTCTGCATCTCAGTGTCCTCCTCCTTCCTCTAGATCCTAGACTGGAATCTCCTTGGCCATGGGGGAATTGGGCTCTAAGGAGTCTGGGGGAAGTACAGTCCCACCGCCCCACCCCATCCCACTCCCCCGGCCTTTCTCCCTGCCCTTTCCGTTGATATTGCCTGTGTTGATTTGCATGCCATTTTGCTTGTGGTCTCCATAGCAACAACTACCAAATGGCCTATGGATACTAGAGAGACTCTCAGGGTGGGAGGGGGAGCCTGATGAGGCATTTGACTTTGAAAAATGGAAACGGTGATTCTGCCGCAGGCCTGGCACAGGGTGGTCACCCCTTCTCTGCCCATCATCACTCAAGCCCCTCAGTCTCCCTCACCCAAGGGTCTGCCTCCACTTTGGTTGGGGGAGGGCCGGGAGGCTGCAAACTGCAAGAACAATGGAAAGGCTCAAGGGAAGCTGAGGGGCCAGAGAGGGACAGGAGCATGGATGGCAGCCAGGAGCCTCTGGAACTATCTCCATCTCATGGTAAAAATCTCCAGCCAGCGTCTTCTCCATTGTCCAGCTTCATTTCGTGTCTCACCACTTCCTTCCACGCTTCCCAGAATCCCTTTCACACACACACACACACACAGACAAAGAAGCATTGCTTCATGTCTTGGGGCCTGGCTTCTAGGTCCAATGTCCTGGGAAATAAGTCTCTAATTGCTTCCATGTGTCCCGCCCTGAGCTGTTTACAACACTCATTCATAGCCCTGGACCTTGAGCCCTGGTGAGGCTGCAGGGTCAGCACTGGGATGGTTCCCATTTAAAGATGACCAAACTTATGTGAAGGGCAGAGGGAGGGACCCAGGCCTCCCCCAGCCCCGAGTGTCTTCCACAGTGAGCTGGAAACCTGTTCTCTAGTTTAAATATTTTACATTTTATCTGGACTAGACTTTCCCCATTTTATTTATTTTCAAAGCATTTTCCCAGACAGCGTCTCTTGTCTATTCCCACGGCTCTATGAGTTCAGAAGATCGACCCTGGATGGGGCTCCTGCCCCCGCCTCGGGCTCTGCAATCCTTGGCAGCGACAACCTGAGAGCATGGTGAGAGTGTGGTGGGGAGAATGTACCATAAAAAACAGAAGACAGAAACCAAACGCATTGCCTGGGGAGCAGGAATAAATCCCGATCGTTCCCTCAACAGATGAAACATCTGAAGCCCAGAGAGCTTAGGCAATTTTCCTGAGCGTGTCTGGACACACACACACACACACACACAGAGCTTCCATTAGCAACTGATGTCACAAAAGGACAGGCCCCACCTGATGATAATCTTTCTGCTCACCACTGTCCCCTGTAGGAAGGATTCTCTAGGCTTCTCACAGTCAGGCTGGTTGTTAAAATGTTTAAATTCATGGGGTAGGAGAAGGCCCGCTCAAGTTTTAGGGTGCAGGCAAAGTGGGTGTACCCAGCAAGGATGGTGCACAGCGTGCTGGGTGAAGACCAGCTGGGCTTAGGTTAGGGGAGGGGAAGGCCAGACCCAGCCCTCTGCCTGTTTTATAAACTGTATCATTGGAGCACAGCCATGCCCATTTGTTTGTGTACAGTGCACTGCTGCTTGCAAGGTGCAACAGCAATGCGGCTCACAAAACCTAAAAGATTTACTATCTGTCCCTTTAAGACAAAGTTTGCTGACCTCTTGTTTAAGGGATTAATCCTAAGAATGTTCTCAGGTCCATTTTTTTTTTTTTCCCATGCAACAGGGTCATATAGTCATCCAACCACTATCTGTCAATCACTATTGTAAGGGAATCATTTATTTAAGGATGGTTGATTGAACCCCTGCTATGTGCTAAGCACCCAAATAACCCAAAACACACATAGAAAGAACACGATGTCCCTCCAGGGGCTCACAAAATCCCAAGTGATGGGAGCCAAAAACACAGGCACAGGGTACAACATGGATGATGGTGGCTGATCCAGTGTAGGCTGGGGCTGCAGTGGTAAAAGTGGAGAAAGGCTGGAGAAGTTAGGGAATGTTTTCTGCTGAAGGTGACAACTTATTAAGTTTTAAAGAACCACTAGCTCACGTCAGAGAAGGATCTGAAGACATAGGATTTGGAAAGAACATGAGTGCATTCAATTTTGGGTATGTGGAGTTGGGGTGCTGGTGACATACCCAGGTGGAGATGAATCAAATGTTTTCTTATATGTAGGGACCCAGAATTCAGGAGACAGAGAGTCTGGGCTGGAGATGTAGAGTTAGGGGGATATGGTTGGTGTGGTAGAGATGCTGCCTTCTTAGTGATAAAAGCCTTAACCAACAGGTAGAAATAAATTTCTTTTCCTGTGAGCAATTCTAACAGCTTGCCTTGTTGCTCTAAAGATATGATGGCACTTTGTATTTCAATATGTATGTACTTGGTATCTCTCTCCATTGAACTGTAAACACAGAGACTTTGGCCATGATGGAGTAAGCATTTATTATTCCACCCTAAACCACTAAAAATAGACCAACTATATACAACAGTTTTCAGACATCGGACCGCAGGTGTCACCGAAGTATAATCTCTGACAGAAGAAGAAAAACAAGACCCACGAGTGCCCCAGCTGACAACCTGGAGAGAGTTTCCAGGCCACCATACAGGTAAGTGGAAACCACACAGTGTTCAGTGGCTTCACTGAATTAAGGAGATAGTGTTTAGGGTGTGGGAAGGCCAAGGCAGCTAACATTTGTAGGGCAGATCCCTGGAGAGGAGAGATCTGCACACAGAAACAGAGGACTCTAGAGATCTGCAGATGGCCCACTTAAGGCCTTTGGCTAAATATTGATCAGTGCATGCATGTGAGAAAGTCACTAAAGCTGGGGAAAAGGAAAGTAGCGGATAGAAGAACCCCAGGAGCTCACAAAGGCTGGAGAATATCTTACACGCCCAACAGCCAATAGAAAGACCTCCTAACCCAAGAAATATCAAGCAGAGTCCTCAGAAAGGCATTGCTTCAGAAGAGGGACTACATTAGCCCTAGACTAAAGGTTGTTCTAAATCTGTGAAACAAAGCTTAAAAGTAATCCTTGAAGAAAAAATCAGATTGTGTCCAATTAACTATGAACTAGAAAAAGAGTATGAATATATTTAAAGGAATAATCACAGGAATTAACAATGTCTGGCATCCAATCAAAAATTAGCAGACATGCAAAGAAGCAGGAACTAGGCTCTATAGCCAGAAGAAAAGCAGTTCATAGAAACAGAACCAGCAAATGACACAGACCATAAGTTTAGTAGACAAGGGAGCTATTATAAAAATAATTCATATGTTCAAGAAAGTAAATATATGTATAAGTTTAGTAGACAAGGGAGCTATTATAAAAATAATGTATATGTTCAAGAAAGTAGAGGGTGCACTCCAGCCTGGGCAACAGTGTGAGACTCCATCTCGGAAAAAAAAAAAAGAAAGAAAGTAGAGGTAAACATAAACATGATGAGAGAAATAGAAGATGTATATTTTTTAAATCTAAATAAAACTTTTAAAGTAAAAAGAAAATTCAGATGAAAAATACTGTGGATGGGATCAACAACAGATTAGACACAGAAGAAGAAAGAATAGTTAAAATGAAGACATAGAAATAGGAACAATTCAAAAGGAACTTTAGAGAGAAAAATAACTGAAAAAATAAATAAAACATTAGTGAGCTGCAGGACAACATCAAACAATGTAATGTATGTATAATTAGCATCCCAAAAGGAGCAGAGAGAGAGAAAGGGACAGAAGAAATTGTGAAAGTTAATGACAAAAAATATTTAATATTTGATGAAATCAATATACCACAGATCCAAGAAAATCAATGAAGCTCAAGCTGAGGAAACATGAGAAGTCTGCTGTCATTGTTATATTTTTCCTATGTATTTAGTGTGTTTATCACCTTATCATTGAGTTATGAGTTTCTTTGTACATTCTGAGCACAAATCATTTATCAGAGATATGTTTTTCAAATGTTTCCCTCTGGTCTGTGTTTGTCTTTTCACAGTGAGGGGCAAAATTTTTAATTTTGTTAAAATATGACCAATCAATTTTTTCCTTTTGTAGTTTGTGCTTTATGTGTCCTATCTTTGCCTAAGCCGAGGTTACTAAGATTTTTTTCCTATGTTTTTTTCTAAAATTTGTATATCTTTAGCACTTATATTTAGATTTAAAAATCCATTTGAAGTCTTTGTATATAAGGTGAGTTAGCAATTGTGGCTTTTTAAAAAATATGGTTATCCAGTTGATTCAGAACTATTTGGTGAAAAGACTATATTGAATTTATTTGGTATGTATGTATTAATAGAAGTAAGATATGTGCAATAGCACAAATGCTAGGAGAGGGAGAAATGAAAAGACATTGATTTAGGGTTCTTAAACCCTACATACTCTATCATGTATTTTCATGTAAAGTCTGCAGATAGAGTCTCACCTACTAACCACAGACCCACTTCTTTCCCTAGTGAGTCATTTGGGATTCTTAAATCATACACAAAGCAGCATAACATTATTTGACAGTAGACTTTGATTAAAAGGCATGTAATATAAACTTAAAAGCCATGATTTTTTTAATGGAGTATAGTTAATAAGGCAACAAAGAAGATTACATGGAATCATAAAAAATACCAAATCTGCCAAAACAAGGCAGAAATGAAAGGAAAGGAAAACAAAGAACAGATGGGACAAATATAAAACAAATAGCAAGATTTAAACCCAACCATAGTGATAGTCACATTAAACTTGAATAACCTAAACACCTCAGTTAAAAGGCAGAGATTGTTCTGCGGGGATGGCAGTAGAAAAACACTAGATCATTCAATCTCTGGTAACCAAAATTCAACAAGAGAGGGGGTAAGGTCAAGATACAATGTTTAGGAAATTGTGTCATACTGGTGGGACAGCCACATCAAATCTCGTCTTAAATCCCCTGGTGGGATAGCCACATCAAATCCAGTCCTGAATCCCTTGGCAGCAGAGATATAGCAAGCTAAATAACCACCTCCACCTTCCCACCGTCTTTTCACTGGAAGACATGGAAGAGAAACCTTGTCTTCAGATTCCCAAATGACTCACTGGGGAGAGAAGAGGGTCTGTGGTCAGTAGGTGAGACTCTATCTGCAGACTTTACATGAAAATACACGATACAGGTTAAGTTGGAGAGAGAGGAATGTTAAACTGGAAATTCAAAGTTGGTCTTTCTGCAGCTCAAGCCATGACATGAACCCAAACAATGTTCATAACGATTCTTTCAGTAACCATATCAGAAGAATGGCTACAGCACCCAGCAAAGGAGATCCTTGAAACAATTCTTTTTTAAATCTAGTACTCAGATGAAAGGTAGATGAACTCAGATTTTTGTAGCAGTCTATCTTTGAACTCCAGGTTGGTCAAATAGCTTTTCTCTGAGCTTCCCCAGCTTTCTCCGTTCTCCTCCACACCCAACACCATATACACCACCTTGAGGTGATTTTGACATCATCCATGTGCACATCTGAGCTCCATGCTCCATGACACGGGGGATGGTCTTACTCAGAGGAGCAACCCCAGGGCTTTGACCAGAGCCTGACACATGCACGGCAGAGGCTCAATAAATATCCCTTGACTGACTGACACTCTCAATGTAGGGTTTGTGTTTGTTTCTATTCCTAGGGCTCAATAAGAATAATGCATGTGGATTTAGGCTGCAGCCAAAACAATGGAAGTAGAACGTTAGGGTGATCATTGCAGCAATAAGTTGTTTTGTCTTTGTTTTTTGTTTTGTTTCATTTTTGAAGCACGGGGCCAGTTGCTGAAGACAACAGCAGCCCTGATCAACAGAACATTCTGCAATGATGGCAGCACCCTACCCGCACGATCCAGGGTGGCAACCACCAGCCACTCGTGGCTGCTGAGTGCTTGAGATGGCAAATGAGGAACTGGATTTTACATTTTATTTCATTTCATCTCATTTAGGTTTAAATAGCTGTGTGTGACTAGTGGTTTCTGCACTGGATGGCACAGCCCTGGAGGCTGTCCCCATCCTCGGTGAGCTCCTACTGGTGGGGCCTGATGAATGCTGTGGGGAGAGGACAGACACCCCCATCTGTTGAACTGGCAAGTACAGGTTGGGGAGGAGTGAATTGACCTCCAAACAGCTGGCTTTGTTCTAGGCAGAGTACCATTTCCCCATCTCCCACCAGCTCCCCAGGCCCTGGCACGTGGCACTGCGTTGGACACTTGGCACACAGGACCTCTCTGCTTGCCAACTCCCCCGCCTGCCTTCCTCCCTCCTTAATTAACTCTGCAGCAGCAACTTTGTTTCCCTTTGCCAAGATCAGGAGAGGGTCCTGGCATGTGCCAGCAGGGCTGAGAGCACAGGAACAGACCCGCAAGGCCTGGCTTCACCCCCTCGCTGGGCTCCGGGAGCTTCCCAGCCCACCAAGAGCTTCGGGTCCTCAGCAGGTCACTGGCTGGCTGGGTGACAGTCCCTGGGCTTTGCCTGTGAGTGAAGCTGGGAGTTGAGTAATTGTTGGCTGGGTTCTGGCTCCTCCCAGGATTCAGCTGGGGGCTAAAAGATGTCTCCATCCTGGGAAACCTGGCAGTCAGCCCAGGGGGCGGGGCTGAGCAGGAGTGGGAGAAGGAGGCCCTTGGGCAGCTCCGTGCCTCTCTCCCTACTCTGCCTTCCTGTCTCTGATGGGCACCAGCGCTCCCTGCAGAGAGAAGCTCCAGCCTGGGAGAAGCCTGTGTTCCTCTCTAGTAACCAGGGTGCTCCTGCCTGCCCTGCTAAACTTCCCGCTGCCCCTCCATCCTAGGTCCTGCCACAGAGGCATCTGGTCGTCAGCACAGACCAGGCCCACCTGAGGGGGTTGGCAGACATGCAGATTTCCAGGCCCAAACCCAGCTATTGCAACCCCACGATCCGGAACAGAACTGGGGACTCTGCATGTTTAACCACCCCCCAAGGCAATCCTGGGACTGACCACCCTGTAGCTCCCAGCTAGGCAGGGGCCAGGCTGCAAGGGGCCTGCCTCAGCTCCTGCAGGCCGCAGAGGTACAGACTGGTCCACAGAAGCCCAAGGGTCGAAAAGGGACCTCTCCATGCCTGCTGGTTAGAAGATAAAGAAGAGGAGACCAGGGATTCCGAGTCTCTCTTTAGCTCACAGCCAGGGCAAGGAGTCCATAGGTAGAAGGAGGAGTCTCGCGGTCCCTCCCCTGCCCCTAAGCCTCTGCGGAAGTGAGGAGCCTGCCCTGAGGAGGAGGATCTACCCAGCAAGGCCATGCCAGTACCTAACAGCCCGGCCTCCCTCCTGCAGTGCAGGGCAAGCCTGTCTGTTCTTGCTTCCCCCTCAGGGACGATGTAGAAAAGCCCTCTGACCCTCGCCCCTCCGGTCCTGCAGGTGGTCGGGACGCCCTGCCCGTCTCTGGCCCAGTCCCTGGCTGGACCCGGAGGCCCTGCTCAATGGGCAGGGGCTGTGTGGAAGACAAGGAACCTCTTCACACAGAGGGCACTCCAGCCTAACAGGCCCAGCCTGCCCTGGGCGAGCAGCCTCCCTCCCTCTCCGCCCTCTGCTCTCCCCTTAAATGGCCCCTGATGGGTGTCTGCAAACTGGAGCTGAGTAAAAATAAACACTAGGGAGTGCCTGGCACAGGGAAGGCTCTCTAATATTTGTGAAAAAGGGAGGGAGGGGAGGTCAAGGGAGGGAGGGAGGGAGGGAGGAGGTCGGATTGGGGGAGAAGAGAATGGGAGGAGAAGGATGGGAAGAGGAGAAGGGGAATGGAGGGGAGGAGAGAAAGGGAGAGGAGTGGGGAGGTGGCGGGAGGAAAAGGAGGGAGGGACAGAGGAAAAGAAGGGAGGGAGGGATCATTTTTACAAAGCCGATGGGAGGGCAGAAAGAGTGCTGAACTGGAAATGAGAGGACCTGAATTTAGTTCTTTCCCTCTCCTTAACTAACAGCGAACCCTCTCTCTCCAGACCCTGTAGGGGACCCTCTCTCTCCAGGCCTCCGTTTGCTCATCTGTAAAGCGAGGGGTGGGCCAGTCACCCCGGCATGAGCTTTGATATTTTAGGATCCCAGGCTTCCCGCTGTGGCTGCAGAAGCAGCTCCTCTCCAGAACGGTATTTATGGTGTCTGGACTCCCGCCCCGGCTTCCTAACGGGGCAGGGAGCTCGCCTGCTCCTGAAGCATCCGCCTCCCAGCCTCGCGCAGGTGAGGCTCATCAATAACGACAGGAGAGGATGTCAGGCTGCGTCTGAAGCCACCAGGGGCCCAGCAGGCTGCCACGTGCTTTGTCATAAACTATGTTGTCACCTGGGGAAGAATCATCACCAATGAAATATTTCAGGAGACAGAAACAAGGGGTGCATTGATTTTTTCCACGAGGTCAGACAACTTCTGGGAAGGCTGTGGGAAGTCAGTTGTTGCAGCATCTCTCCCTGAGCATCCGTTTGACCCGGGCTATCAGTGGCCTCTGACCCAGGTGGGCTCTTCTTCCTGATCACACGCTGTTCTTTTCAGAGGCCAGCACCATCACTGGGCTTTCTCAGACCCTGGGGATCGAGGCTGACTTGGATCCAGGGAAAATTTGCTCTCTGGCTTCCCCTGATCTGGCTCTGAGGAAGGTCTGTGCAGGTGGCTCCGGGAGGGGCTCTGCTGACGGCCAAGTCTGCCGTTGGTTAAGCTTACAACACACACCAGAGTGACCTGCCTGTTTCCCTGGCCACCACCCAGCCCAAAGCTGAAGACAGAATGTTCAAAAATACAGTGTATTAATAGAAAATCTGAGGCATGGTGAGGCCAACAGATCAGGAGACAATTGCCATTAAAAAGGTAGTTTGTGGCCGTGAGTGGTGGCTCACTCCTGTAATCCCAGCACTTTGGGAGGCCGAGGTGGGCAGATCACATGAGGTCAGGAGTTTTAGACCAGCCTGGCCAGCATGATGGAACCACCCTATCGCTACCAAAAATATTAAAAATAGCTGGGCATGGTGGCGGGAGCCTATAATCCAAGCTACTCAGAAGGCTGAGGCAGGAGAATCACTGGAACCTGGAAGGTGGAGGCTGCAGTGAGCTGAGATCACACCACTGCACTCCAGCCTGGGCAACAGAGTGAGACCCCATCTCAAAAAAAAAAAAGGTTAGTTTGTTACTCACAGTTCCCAAGAGAAGGGGAGCATCACGCCATGGCATGTGGGCCACACCCGGGGAGCCCCAGAGGCAGCAAGGGGCAGAACACAGTCAAGCAGTTCCCATGGGAAGAAACAGGCAAGGCAGGGCACACAGGTTTAGGACTAGCTAGTTTGAATAATTTCAGCAGGCTCTGGGATGTAGGAGCTGTCTGCAGTTGTCTGGTACCTGGCCCTGGTGTGATGCGGGCAGGTGGATGGGGGCCCAGGGTGTGGTTGGGAGATGTGGGTTTTGGAGTGGGTGATTTGTATTTGAAAAACACACTCCCAGGCCAATTGTTTGCTGTCTCTAGGAACTATCTAATCCTGGGAGGGACTCTCTCCAGTGTCAGCAAAGCCCCTGATGTCAAAGCATCACAATACAGAGAATAAAAGATGTGGCCCGTACGCAGAGCTGAAGTGGCTCTCTGTTATTTGCAGATGGAAATTGGAATCTCTACAGTATGACAGACACTTGAGCAGAAATTCTAAGCTTTTATGGGTTGCCACAGGTCCCTTTCAGGAGGACGGCAAAGGCTATAGTCGTGAGCTGTCTAAGGTGGAGGTCACGAGCTGCAGGTGGCTCTTAATAAGTGCTTGACATACAACTTGTTCTATCTGAGATGTGCTGTACGTGTCAAATCCAAACTGGATTTTGAAGATTCAGAATGAGTAAAAGATTGAAAAAAAATCTCATTCACGATTTTTACATTAATTACATGTTGAAATGATAATATGTTGAATATATTGGGCTAAATAAAATATATTATTAAATTTGTTTGCTTGTTTCTTTTTACTGTATCTGTTAGAAAAATGTCCTCAGTTAAAATGACCTCAGTGGCTCACATTCTCTCTCTATTGGACAAAAGGACTCTCAACCTCCCTAGAGGAATGGATCCAGGCACACACGATGCAGGCAAAATATAGCATCCAGGGGTGTGATTCCAAGATCTGAGGGTCCACCAACCCCAAGCTGATTTCGCTCTCTCTTTCCAGAATTATAGGGTGAAAAGAACCCTGGAGAGGGATCCCTGGCCCCAGACACATAACTATCAGTGAGAACCCACAGCGTTGAAAAGCAAATCTTTCCCAAAGCGTCATGTTTTGAGCCAGCCTGCTGTAAAACTCTGCTTAAAAAAAAAAAAAATCAGTAGACAATAAAGAAGAAAATCAAACTTTCTAGCCTTGATTAAGTGGTTCGATGGAGAGAAGGGTGGTAATGTGGTTTCCTTGTTGGCTGATAATTGATTCTTTTCCTGGTCTGAGCCTTCATATGGCTTAGGAGCTTGCCCAAGCCAGCACTGGTGTCGGGCAGGCAGGGAAGGGCTGGGACTGGGCATTGCTTCCCCAGTCCTGGACTTAACTTCTCAGGACAGATGATGGCTTGTGCACGTCATGAGTTCTCCACGGAGAGAGGCTCTGTGTCCTTTCCCAGAAGCCCAAGCTCTGGTTTTCACTCCCTGCGAGCCAGAAGCAATTCTCATGGCATTATACAGTTCCTCCGTTTCTGAAATGGAATTCCCCCTCTCCTCACTTGGTCTGCACTGGTCCCAGGGAAAGCTTGCTCAGTGCTCTTCCTCCACCCACCCTTCACATGGTGGCAGTGGCTCAGTTTAGGGGTTAAGCCCAGAGAGTTTGAGGCTGTCAGGTCTGAGAGCTGCCCTTGTCTGTCAGAGGCCAGCTGCAGGACTTGGAGCCAGTTACTTCCTCTCTGTCTCTCAGCTTCAGCCTACGCTTGGCAAAAGGACAATGACAACACCTCTATGGCATAATAAAGAGTATGTCTTTGTCCCTGGCTCCTGGCACAGAAAACCCTTGGAATTTCCTGAATGATAGGAGTGTCTTGATTGTGTTAATGGTTTGACTCCTGGCACATCCCGAGAGGACTTCGGGATGGGGGCTGACCACTAAAGACCAACCATGTGCTAAGAGGAACTTTTGGTCCACCCAAAGTCTGGATTGGGGATCATGACTGAAGATTGAGTTCAGTCATGTGGCCAATGATTTAATCAGTCATGGCTATGTAATGAAATCCCAGTGAAAACTTTGGGTCTGGTGCAGTGGCTCATGCCTATAATCCCAGTGCTATGGGAAGATGAGGTGGGAGGATCACTTGAGCCCAGGAGTTCAAGACTAGTCTGGATATCATAGTGAGACCTCCTCTCTACTAAAATTAAAAAAAAAAATTTTTTTTAATCAACCAGGTATGGTGGTGCCCACCTGTAATCCCATCTACTCAAGAGGCTGAAGCAGGAGGATCACTTTAGTCTGGGAGATCGAGGCTGCAGTAGTCATGATTACACCACTGCACTCTAACTAGGGCAACAGAGCAAGACCTTGTATCAAAAAGAATAACGACAACGACAAAACTCTGGACACTGAAATCTCTTGGGGATATCAATTCCTTATCAGATACATGATTTGCAAATATTTTCTCCCATTCTGTGGGTTGCCTTTTTACTCTGTTGATAGTGTCTTTTGACTCACAAAAGGTTTTAATTTTTATGAGTCCAGTTTGTCTATTTTTTCTTTGTTGCTTGTGCTTTTGGTGTTATATCTAAGAAATCATCACCAAATCCAAAGTCATGAAGCTGTGTCTTTGTTTTCTTCTAAGAGTTTTATGGTTTTAGCTCCTACATTCAGGTCTCTAATCCATTTTGAATAAATTTTTGTATATGGTGTTAGGTCAGGGTCCAAATTCATTCTTGTGTAGGTGGAGATTCAGTTTTCGCAGCACCGTTTGTTGAAAAGACTTTCCTTTCCCCATTGAATGGTCTTGGCCCCCTTGTCAAGAATCATAGGACCATATATGCGAGGGTTTATTTCTGGGTTATTTATTCTACATTTTTGGTCTATATGCCTGCCTTTATGCCGGCGCCACACTCTTTGGATTTCTGTAGTCTTGCGGTGAGTTTTAAAGCTCAGTGGGGCCTCCTGGTTGAACACATGGATTTGTTGGGAAAGTGATGCATCCTGATTCCACAGGAGAGGGCATGGAAGTTGCAAGTCCAGGATGCTCCAAGACCTTGTTCTATGTGTGTCCTTTAAGATAAAGCTGTAATCGTGAGTGTAGCACATGTCTGTGTTCTAGTCATTCTAGTGAATTGTTGAACCTGAGAGTATCATGACAACCCTTGCATTTATACCCAGCTGGTCAGAAGTGCGGGTATCCTGGGGACCTCGGCTGGTGTCTGAGGCAGGGCAATCTTGTGAAGGCCTGAGCCCTTGACTTCTGGGGTGTGACACTAACTTGGAGTGGTTAGTGTCTGAATTGAATGGAGTCCACCCAGTTGGGATAGAAGCAGAATGCCCTCATAATGTTGTTGTAAGGATTAAATGAACTAATCATAAAAACTCTAGTACCCTACACACATCAAAACCTCCGCTGACGGTAGGTAGCACTCTCATATTTGATTTTTTAAATAATTGTCTTCTTCTCCTTCTGCCAATGGAAGATAACACTAAAGCCTGTCCCAGCCTAACTGGCCTTGAAAGAGCCACGTCACCTCTCTGGGCCTCTTTTTTTCATCTGTAAAACGAAGAGACCAGACAAGATCACTTCCCATGCAGCCTCAGTCTCTAAAATTTGATTTTATGTACCAAATTGTACCTAAAATATGCTTTTAATCTTGAAAATGTAATATTCTACGGTACTCCAGGCTTCCTCATTAATAAAGAATTCTAGTTCAAGAAAGATTCATTTCCATGGGAAACCATAATTGAACGGCAGTGGGCTCCCCGCCTCCGAAACTGACATTGATGCTCAAAAGGCAGGGGACACCAAAGCACAGCGCCCCCAGGTGAGTGCTCACCCAAATTGCAGGCAAAGCACCTTGAAAATCAAATGCCACAGAGGCAGCTTCATCCTCAAGAGTGAAAGTGTCTGTCTCAAAACTCAAGATAGCTAGCGGCTGAGTAAGCAGGATTTGGGCAGGACTATTCAATATTCATGGAGCCCAGCCTAACTTTGAAAGGCTGTGCAAATTGTCCAAGACCGAATTGGGCTCTGGTGAGTGTATTCAATGTCTTTCATTGCTTCCTGATCCTCTTAAGTCCTTAACTGTGTGCTATTTAGATAACAGGAAGCCGGCTTTCACCTATGAAATGCCATCTCTCCAGGTCTTTCCAAGACTCCCTCCTCGCCCTGTCACCCATGGCTGCCTTCTCTTTGCAGCCGGCTCTCCACCACAGACCTTGTTCTCTCTCACCTGGCTTCTGAGGACCTGATGCTTTGAAATGTTCTTGGCTTCCCATCCACGCCCATGCCTTGTGTAGGGTCCATGTCCTCAGCCCTGAGACCCTGGCCTAGGCACACCCCTCGCTCCAGGAGGGGAGGCTTATGATCAGAGAAACGGAGTCTCCCAGTCTACCTCCATCCCTGATGGCACTGTAGAGACATCTACAACAGTGGTTATAGTACAGTGTAGTGGAACAGTGGTTGTTTCTACTGGTGACTAGCCTGGCTCCCTCTAAAGCAGCAGTCCCCAGCCTTTTTGGCACCAGGGACTGGTGTTTTGGAAGACAACTTTTCCACAGATGGGACAGGGTGGAGGGGTGTGGGATAGTTTTGAGATGAAACTGTTCCAGCTGAGATCATCAGGCATTTAGATTCTCATGAGGAGGATGCAACCTGGATCCCTCACATGCACAGTTCACAATGGGGTTCATGCTTCTATGAGAATCTAATGTACAGCTGGGCACGGTGGCTCACGCCTGTAATCCCAGCACTTTGGGAGGCCAAGGTGGGTGGATCACGAGGTCAGGAAATTGAGACCATCCTGGCTAACACGGTGAAACCCCACCTCTACTAAAAATACAAAAAGTTAGCCGGGCATGGTGGCGGGCGCCTGTAGTCCCAGCTACTCGGGAGGCTGAGGCAGGAGAATGGCGTGAATCCGGGAGGCGGAGCTTTCAGTGAGCCGAGATCGCGCCACTGTATTCCAGCCTGGGCGGCAGAGTGAGACTCTGCCGGAAAAAAAAAAGAGAATCTAATGCTCAGGTGGCTCCTAATGCCATAGACCAGTGCGGGTCCAAGGCCCAGGGTTGGGGACCCCTGCTCTAATGGATGTGGATTCTGTCAGAACCACACAGCATTTGTGCCAGAAGAATCTGAGGCATCTCCTGAAGCAACCCCTCACATGACCAACGAGGAAGGGACCCAAGGTCTGCAGAGGGGAATAGCCCTGCCCAGGGTTGCATCTTTCACAGGGGCAGTGTGAGTTCAGGAAGTCCCCAAGACCATCCTTAGGTCCAAAAATTTGCTAGAAGGACTCACAGGACTCGAAACAGGCATTATGGCCAGGCATGGTGGCTCACGCCTGTAATCCCAGCACTTTGGGAGGTGGAGGCGGTCAGATCATGAGGTCAGGAGATCAAGACCATACTGGCTAACATGGTGAAATCCTGTATCTACAAAAAAAGAATAAAAAATTACAAAAAAATAGCTGGGCATGGTGGTGGGCGTCTGTAGTCCCAGCTACTCAGGAGGCTGAGGCAGGAGAATGGTGTAACCCGGGAGGCGGAGCTTGCAGTGAGTGGAGATCCTGCCACTGCACTCCAGCCTGGCGGACAGAGCAAGACTCCATCTCTAAACAATAAAAAGAAAAAAGAAACAGGCGTTGTACTGATTATACTGCCATCAGTACAGTTTATGACAGTGAGCGAATACGGATTAAAATCAGCCAGTGGGAGAGACGCATGGGGCAGAGTTGTCCTGGAGAGACAGGCATGGGCTTCAATTGTCCTCTCCCAATGGAATTGTGTAGATGGCACTTGCTCCTCCAGCAAGGATGAGTGACAACACACACGGGGTACTGCCAACAGGGAAGTTCACCCAAACCTTGGTGTCCAGAGTTTTACTGGGCCTCACTCAGGTAGACACAACTGACCACCCATGTGCCAATACCATGTGGCCCAAGGCCCCTATACTGAAGTATAAACTAACTGGCTGCCCTAAGATCCCAGAGAAACAAAGACACTCATACCAAGGACATTCCAAGGGCTTAGCTTTTCCCTTCCAAGAGCCAGGAGCAAAGAGCCAAACCTTTCTTTGGGGGAGATTAATCCTTTACCACATAGAAGGGACCCCATAGTGCTCCTTTGAAAATCCCCTCCATACCAGCTAGAGTTCTAGGCACACACCAGATATTTAATAATAAATGCTTAGTGCATTGAAGGCATGACTTGTCAGCTCTTATTTTTTTTATGGACTCATTGAATATGATTCTTTTAACTCTCCTCCCTGACTATCATGTTCACATCTCCAGCAGCACACTGCCAAGAAACAAGAAGAAAAGAAAAAGGTCCCTGAGTAGCCAAAATTGGTGTCATATAGTCATATCCTTATCAACCAGAAACTTGGGTCTCACCCACAGTCTACTCACTTTTATCTACTTACTTAAACAGTTTGAGTACAAATAATTTGGCTTTACAACCCACAGTGCATTATAAACAACAAATTACAGGGGGAGAGGCAGCAGGTACAAAAGACAGAGCATAGCAGATACATCAGTAGTAGGAAGAATTGAGAGCAGGCTGGGTGTGGTGGCTCACACCTGTAATTCAGGCATTTTGGGAGGCTGAGGCAGGAGGATCTCTTGAGCCTAGGAGGTCGAAACCAGCCTGAGCAAAAAAGCAAGACCCCGTCTCTACAAAAATAAATGTTAGCCAAGCATGGTGGCGTGTGCCTGTCGTCGCAGTTACTTAAGAAACTGAGGTGGGAGGACCACCTGAGCTCAGGAATTCAAGGCTGCAGTGGGCTATGATCACACTACTGCACTCCAGCCTAGGTGACAGAGTGAGACCCTGTCCAAAAAAGAAGACGAAGAATTGGGGACAGACAAGAGGAAGGAGGGAGCAGAAAAAATATGAAAGACATTCCAGAAACCAAACACTGGGGCCATTTTGCAGAAGGGCAGATGGGTCTCCAGGTTACAGCTGCCATGGGCTCAGCTGCAGTAGGACACGGCGTGGTGATGAGTAGCCAGAGAATTCATTCCTGAAACATCAAGGGAAGGTTAAGTGTGGATTATCATCTAAGAGGGCAGAAGGTAAGCCATGCATTTTAGAAAGACATGGGTAAACTTGCGGTCGGTGGAAACTTCTCCAGCCTGGAGTATCATCCCCTTTCCCACGGGTGCTGATTGAGAGCATTCATGCGTGTGTCCTATTCTCTTAGGGACTTCTGGCCCCTTCCTTCTAGCTGACACTTAACTGACACTGAACACAAAACCTACTAAAAACTTGATTCTCACGCGCTACATCCACTTCTGCCTCGAAGGGCCCCGATCCCCAGGTGAGCCAGTCTCGGGCTGTTCCCTGGATGGTAGTTGTGGACTACAAATGGCCTTCAGGACATCTCTGAAGTTCATGAGGGTAGAGGGTGGGGTGATTTAAAAAGATAGCCCTGAAGGTCGGGATTCACAGGGTCATAGTCAGGAGGAAACTGGAAGGGCCCTCACGGGGTCCCTAGGGCCTCCCTCTCTCAGCCAGCAGGGAGACGATGGGTCTGGTTCCTTGTTTGTTAAGCTCCAGGGACAAGTGAAACTGCCTCCCAGGAGGACCCAGGCAAAAATATCTCACTTCACTTTGAAACTCTGGGACTTGATTTCTCCGGACCAGACTCTGAGCTCTCGAGGCTGACCTGGGCCTGAACCTGGACAGGGCTTGGCTGTAGGAAAGCATTCTGATGCAACAGGCACCCGAGGGAGCCAGCGAGGCTGTCTTCCCATCTCTGCTGGCCTCATCCCTCATTTCACATCTTCCTGGTTCTCATTACCAGCAATGCTTTCCTCCCTCGCTACCCTCTTCTAAGCAGCCTCTGCTCCTCTCAGGCCTGGGTCCAATGTGGCCGTGGAGATGCCCAGGCCTTCCCTGTCCACCATGGCCCTGGCCTCACCACTCACTGCTCTCCTGGCTCCTGCCTGTCCCCACTCCCTCCATGCCACACCCCGGCATGCTGGACCGCTCTTTAATCTCTGCCCTGTGTGTCCTCAGACAACCTCTCTCACTGGCAAACACCCAACCACCTTCCCATTCAGTCTTCATCTTGTCGGGACCATAGAACACTGTGAGGTTTTGACCAACACCATGGGCCAGAAAAGGGCTACATACACAACATCTAGGAAGGCTCTGACCTCCCCAGGGTCCAGCCACCAAGCCTCTGGAGGCCAATAGACACAACTCCAGGCCACAGCTCAGAGGTCTCTGCTACAGGAGAGCCTCTTTGGCCCATTCCCCCATCAGCCAACTTTTACTGAGGGGTTGCCATGTGCCATGCCCAGGGGTGGGCACCACTAAGATAATTAATCAAAAGTGCCCCTCCTGCTCCTGGAGCTCTTGGCTCATGCCTTTATCATGGTGCCTGTTATCTGCATTGCACTTTATCTGTTTCATGAACAGATCCTCAAGTACACAACAAAGTCTTCTAGGGCACACACAATCATGAATCAATGTTTTCATACCCAGCACAGCTAGCACTCAATCAGTGTTTGTTGAATGAATGAAGGAATGCACAGTCCCAGAAAAGGTTAAATCAACATGATGTTTGCAAGGCTGGCTGATTGGAAGGACATGATCACCAAAGGCCCTGCCTACTCTTGGCCTGATCGCCCAGGGGCCAACAGTTCTTATGAAGAATCACGAACTTCTGGCTCTTGCATAGCCTTTGTTTCTCATTTACATGCTGTATTAGTCCATTCTCACGCTGCTAATACAGACATACATACCTGAGACAGGGTAATTTATAAAGGAAAGAGGTTTAGTTGACTCACAGTTCCACATGCCTGGAGAGGCCTCACCATCATAGTGGAAGGCGAAGGAGGGGCAAAGTCACATCTTACATGGCAACAGGCAAGAGAGTGTGTGCAGGGCGAATATGTGTGTGAAACCATCAGATCTCATGAGACTTATTCACTATCGGGAGAACAGCATGGGAAAAACCTGCCCTCATGATTCAATTACCTGCCACTAGGTCCCTTCCAGGATACACGGGGATTGTGAGAGCTACAATTCAAGATGAGATTTGGGTGAGGACACAGCCAAACCATATCATGTGCTTTACACAGAAATGCTCCTTATTGTGTATATTCTGGTTCACTTTATTGTTTTATTGCATAGTGTGTATATAAATCATTTTCTCTGTATGTGACAGTGTGGCTACAGAAATTGGGCATTCTCTCACCTTTGAACCCGATTTTAATAACACCCTTGGAGTGAAACACCACAGTTTTGCAAAATGATCATATCCACATGACCTCATCCTAACCTCATAATAGCTTTGTGAAATGAATGGGTATCGGCTCTTATCTCCAATGTTAAGACTAAGAACTGGTAGCTCTCAAAGATTAAAAGACTTGCCCAAGGTCTCGCAGTTACTACCCAGCCCTCCTTGCTACCGCTCCTAAGGATCCTGTTCCTCCCCTGGATCCCTGGTAGCTCACTGTCCCTTGCCCACAAAGCCCCTTACCCTTTTTCTCTGCCTTTGCCCTCCTGCCTTGGAGAGCTCACTGGTCACTCCAGTCTCCTGCCCCCAAGATAAGACCTTAAGAGAGTCAATTCTGCTCATCTCTTTCCAACTCCACGGGCTCAGTGACATCATACTAGTGGCATGAGATCAGCTTTGGCAGGAGTATTTACACTGTGGTAACTGGCCAAGTCCTAGCATCTATCCCAGGCCCTCTATCCTGTTCCCTTGACTCTGCCTCCTGACTCCAACTGGTCAGGTCAGAACCCTGGAAGCTTTGGGTGTCTCTGAGAGGACTGCACCCTTTCCCCGAGCACCGTGGAGGAAGAGCTGCTGTGCTTCGCCGGGAAGGGTGGGTCCTGCCTGCCAAGACAGAAGGAGCCTCCCTGGGAGGGGGCGGGAGTCAGCAGCCAGGAGTTGAGCTGCGATGAGCCCTGGAGCTCATTTTCTCCTGCTTGAGCCTCCTCCAGAGCCCCCTTATAAATGCCAGTCAAACCTTATGATTTTCATCTTTCATTATTCAGTGAGGAGAAGGCAGATTAAAAATACATGATGGCATTTTCCAGGTCGGATCACCAAGCATGGGGAGGGTGTTTATCAAGGGTCCTTGTTCCTGCTGTGGCACCTGGGATGTAAAGCCCAGCTCCCCTCCCTCTCGGCCCCCTGGGCCTGCCCCAGCCCAGAGCCCCCTCCGCCTCCCCATGCCTCATTCAGGCTTCGGCTGTCTGGGAAGTGTAAGACCGTCTCCTGCCAGAAGAGGCAAGGCCTTTGTGCTTTATTGAAAGAGACAGGATTTATTTTCATTTTCCTTTGCCTTCTGTGCTTTGAGGTTCCCTAAAGCCGGGGGATTCAGGAATGAGCAAAGAAATCAGATCCCCAGTGAGAGTGGCTCTCTGGCGTGTGGGCGCTGAGAGGATTAGCTGCGAATCCACTCCTGCTTTGAAATCTGCTTCCTCATTAGGCCTTATTGATCCTCAGGTAGGACAATTTGCAGCTCCCCTCTCATTTTAGGAAAATTTCTAGAAACCTCACCCTTTCTTTGTATAGGGCTTTGGTGTGGGGGATGCTTCAGGATAACCTAAGCCATGCTGGCTCTGTCCCCATCGTGGGCCCCATCTCTCTCTGCAGACCTCCCTGACTGGCAGATCCATCAGTTTTTCCCCTGAAGCCACCAGGAAGTAGAACAAAGGCCCCTTATGCACAAGGCAGGGGTGCCTGGGAAGGATGTGGGGTCTTGTGGGGCAAGGGTTGCAGGGCTATGTATCCCCCCTCTACCCAGCAGCATGCTAGAGCCAGCTTGCACCAACTGACAAGAGCCCATTCTTTCCAACGCTGTGTTTATCAACATCACTTTGGCAGCTTGCAGTTGGCATAGTGGGGGTATTTACACCATGGAAATCGGCAAGCGTGACCATCAGGGCTTTTATTTTTCTGGAGAGCCAGTTGTTCAGCATGTTTACCAGCACACCACCTCCCTCCTGTGTGCTGCTTCTTTCCCTCCCCAGGGCTAACCTGTCTGCCAGGCAATTCTGCAGGGAACTGCTGGGACTCAGAAAGCAATACCCTAATTGAAGGCCTCCGAAGCAAAAGTTTTTCTCCGACCATCTCCTGTCCACTGTCTCTCAACCTCATTCTCCCCCGAGGCTAGCCATAGAAACTGCAACCCCTCTTCTCCAAGGGGGTCATTGAAACCAGAACCTCTTTTCCCCAAAGCCAGCCATAAAACCTAAAATATACTACTTTAACCTTCCCTCCACCTTTCTGTGTAAGAACTGGCCATAAATAAATGATCTGTCCTACCTCGTTTGACTGTAGGCCGTAAGACCCCCATGCCAGCGAGGGTCCGGCTCCTCACCCAGAAGGAAGGAACACTGCACAGACGGGCCAAGAAGAATCGAAGCAGACAGGCCTTACTGGGCTTCCCCACTCAGTCCACTAGCATCAGCTCAAACTGTGTGTGTCCGTCCTGTTTCTACACGGCTGGTTATATTTTGTTGAACATAAAATGGACAATTTCCCCTGTATCTTCGGGTCTTCATTCTGAAGGCTCCTGTGTACACATGAATACATTTTGCATGACTTTTCTTCAATGACTCTGCCTTTTGTAAGTTTTCAGCAAAACTTCAGAGGGCAAAGGGGACATGGACCCTACAGAACCAACTAAGCAAGGACTAAGGAGGGTGAGTTGGAACCAGGAAAAGCCAGTGGGCGCATCCGCCTTTCCACATGACAGAACTGGGGCCTTGCGTGGGCTTCTCCATCTATCTCAGCTGATGTGAACAGAGGCTCCTGAGCCAGGCTCAGTCAGAGCCCCCCACTCCATGCTGAGGCCCCTGTGGGGTGAGAAGGGGCACAGGGGAGAGATCCACAGGGAGACGCCCGTCTCCTCCCCACCCCAGGCTTTGGTTCAGTCTCCCTTCTGAGGGTTGTCCCTGTGCCTGGGGTTTGGGGGAGTGAGTAGTGGGGATCCTGCTTACTCTGGCTCAATGGCAGTGCATGTGGGCATGTGGGGAGGGGAGGGTGTGGCGGCAGAAATGCTGCTCCCTACCGGACGTGGTGGCTCATGCTTGTGATCCCAACACTTCAGGAGGCCAAGGCAGGTGAATCATTTAAGGTCAGGAGTTCAACACATGGTGAAACCCTGTCTCTACTAAAAATGCGAAAACTAGCTGGGCGTGGAGGCACACGCCTTTAGTCCCAGCTACTCGGGAGACTGAGGCAGGAGAATCGCTTGAGCCCAGGAGGCAGAGGTTGCTATGAGCTGAGATCATGCCACTGCCCTCCAGCCTGTGTCACAGAGTGGTTTTTTTCCATCTCAAAAAAGAAGAAGGAGGAGGAGGAGGAGGAGGAGGAGGAGGAGGAGGAGGAGGAGGAGGAAAGAAAGAAAGAAAGAAATGCCACTCCCCCAGCCGTGAGGCTGGGCACAGCCAGCTCCTGTTCATAATCCCAGAGGCAGACACCTCAACACCCCTGCCTCAGCTAGCTCCAGAATTGAGCCCCCAACCTCCTTCCCGAAGTCTCCCCAAAGCCTTGTGGTTCCAGCCTGGGCTCTCTCTTGAGGGCCTGCTCCCCAGGAAAGGGTTGCCACCAGTTTGAAGGAGCATTCACCAGGCTTCCTCTAACCTCAGCTTGTCATTAGAGGAACAAACTCCTCTGCTGTTAAAATTGGCTCCAAAAAGTCGTTAGCATGAATCCCAGGGGAGGGTTCCAGGCCATCTAGGGCTCTTCCTCAAGGACAATGACCCCAGGTGCCAGGGAGAGCACCAGTGTGGAAAGGAGCAGCCTGGCCGATGAGAGCCTGGCCCTGGGGCTGGGCCACCCCAGAGGAAGGGGCTCCAGCCCCACCTGCCCCTCAGGACCTGCCTCTGCTGGCCCTGCAGGCGATGGGCCCCTTTGTTTCACTGTAGGTCTCACCTGGGGTGTGGGTGGGGCCGGGGTTACAGAATTTCACTCCAACTTGGTCTTGCCCACTCTGAGCAGCCCAGGAAGGCTCCGGCAGAGAGCAGGGCACACCCAGAAACTGGACCAGACAACTAGGACCTCAGCCCAAAAAGGAAAAGGTGATGTCTGATGTCTGGCTTTTTGTCTCCTCTGGCCACCCTGACCCAGGGGATTGTCCCCGAGCAGTACATCAGTTGCCACTTCCTGGGCGCAACCCAATGCTGGCCCATCTGACAGACCCTCCCTGGTTCATTCCAATTAAACGGAGGCTTTAGCCTGGCTCCCAGAAGGAAACAGCTCCGGCAAAGCAATGAAGTCCCCAACCATCTTTGCCTAACCCCCTTTCAAATTAAAAGGGGCTCTAAAGTCCAATTATGGCAGGGAACGTGTTGCCTCTTTAAACTGGAGAATCCGACTCCGCTCAAGGGATATTTGTGCTTGCCTCCAGCCTCCCCTGAGCTAAAAAATTATATGCTTTCTCTCTCTGCTAAATTACAACATCCTCAGATTGGTGCTGGGCCTGGAGGGAGTCCCTGCCGGAAAACCCAGGTGTCGACCCTCTTTGCAAACTCTGAGCCAGTAATTGGTTTGGAAATACAGAGTGAATGGCTCAAAAGGCTTCAGGGGGATTAATGTGAAATAATGCATCCCCTGATGGCATGGGGGGCACTTACCTGGGCATAGATGGTGGCAGGCACAGCCAGCTCCTGTTCATTCCTATGAATTTCAGCCCATGGTGGAGAAGCATCATTAGACTTCCACTGGAAAAGGAGCTTCTGCAGTCCAAACCGGCCCATAGAACCAAAGAATGTTGCAGGCACCTTCTCAGCCACAGCCCCTTCCTTCCCTCAGGGGGACGTCTCACCTCCATTTTCCTCACTTGAGCATCCTTGCAGTACAGGGAAGAACAAAATTTGGCTCAAGGCAAATCACTTAACCATTCTGAGCCTCAGTTTGCTCCTCTATAAAATGGGAAGAATGATTCCAGTGACTCATGATGAGGATGAGATGCAGGTGAGAAGTGTTGGGCTACGAGGGGGCTACCCATGAAGGGTGCTGGGCACACAGTGGTGAGTCATTATTAGGACAGGGCTTAGCTCTGCGCCAGGCACGTCGCAGGTTGTCAGTAAGTACCTGTCAGGCACCGGATACCTTGGGGACTGGATACCCAGGTAGTGACAGGGTAAGAGTAGGAGGAGGTCAGGCAGCCTTCACCAGCTGGGCCAGCTATCCCTGCGATGCTACCCTCAGCAAAGACTCCTGCAGAGGCAGTAACAAGCCCATCTGCCTTAGGCTGAAGCAACCTGGGACCTCCTTCTCCCTCCAGGCAACAATGAGCCCAGGTTTCAGAGCAACGGGAGTGAGAGAGGCAAGGTTGCTAGCTCAGCAGATGCACTCAGAAGATCACTCTGCAGATACCAGGGAACACAGCACTGGAACCAGTGATGTCTCCCACAGGGACACCCTGGAAAGGAGTTATGTGCCCAGAAGACCAAAGTCAGGTACATTCGAGTGAACCTTCCCACTGTCTCTTCCAATTACAATGACTTTCTCTTTTTTATTAGTTATGTTTAACAAATTCTAACAATGAGAACTGTTTATTGTAGAAAATTTTTAGAGCATAAAAAGTAATAAGAAAAAAAGTTTCCATACACTGACAACTCAGAGATACCTGTTGAACATTTCCTATGCATTTCCTTCCAGTCTTTTTTCTATGCTCCAGTTTTTAAAAAATAGAACTATCCAGTGCATAGCAGTAGCCTGCACATCTGGCGTCACATAAGAGTCACCTAGAGGCCTTTGAAAATATAAATATTATTTCCCCTCTTCCTATCCCCCTCCCACCCTATGCTGAGATTCTGACTCTTTAAGTCTGAGATACAGACTGAAAAATCATCTTTTAAAATGACCCTTGTAAAGTCCCCTAAATGGATATTATGTGCAGCCAAATTTTGAAAACAATGTGCAATATTGTACCTTGCTTTTCAACTTGATATCAAAAGATGGCTTTCAAAGCACTGTTCTAAAGGTCCTCACATTTGTTGTTTCTGTTCCTTTTCAACTCTAAAAAAAAATAGTTAGGACCTATTTGTATGTGGCTCTCTGTCAGACTGTAAGCTTTTTTTTTTTTTTTTTTTTTTTTTGAGATGAAGTTTTCTTCTTGTCCCCAGGCTGGAGTGCAATGGTACAATCTTGGCTCACTGCAACCTCTGCCTCCTGGGTTCAAGTGATTCTCCTGCCTCAGCCTCCTGAGTAGCTAAAATTACAGGCACACACCACCATGCCCATCTAATTTTTGTATTTTTAGTACAGACAGGGTTTCACCATGTTGGCCAGGCTGGTCTCGAACTCCTGACCTCAGGTGATCCACCTGCCTTGGTCTCTCAAAGTGCTGGGATTACAGATGTGAACCACCACGCCCAGCCCAGACTGTAAGCTTTGCAGAGTTCTGATGTGCTCTGGACATGGTAACAAAGTGGTTCCATCCCCACAGTAGCTTTGGGTGGCCATTCTTCAGCTTCCAATCACATGCCTTCATTCTTTCATTTGCTCATTCACTCATTCATGTAGTAGGTACTTCCTGTTACTGTCCCCAGAGCCCTGGAAGCAGCTGCCTTTTTTTTTTTTTTTCCTGAGACAGAGTCTCCCTCTGTTGCCCAGGCTGGAGTGCAGTGGTGTGATCTCGGCTCACTGCAACCTCTGCCTCCCGGGTTCAAGCGATTCTCCCACATCAGCCTCTCGAGTAGCTGGGACTACAGGCACCTGCCACCACGCCCAGCTAAATTTTTTGTATTTTTAGTATGGACAGGGTTTCACCATGTTGGTCAGGCTGGTCTCGAACTCCTGACCTCAGGTGATCTGCCTGCCTTGGCCTCCCAAAGTGCTGGGATTACAGGCGTGAGCCACCATGCCCGGCCTTTTAACATTAAGCAACTTGATCACGGTATGCTACAGAATCATAACGACGCCTCAATTCATGAACATTCTGTGAAGAAAACTTCTCAATGAAATTAATAATGTTGTCACCATTAAAAAATATCTTCCTACATCACACAGACAGTGACTCTGATGCATAACCAGGCGGACAGAAGCCTGAAGGTGACCAAACTGTGCCGTCTGCTGATTTCCTCAAGGATTTTGGTTTTTATGAATGTCCTGAGCCGGGAGATGGCCAGTACGGACACTACGCAGTTCCGTGTTCGATGATTTTATGCCATCTTGGGCTTAAACTGTCTCGGCTGGGAGGAAGGCTGGGGCAGGCAGAGGAGGAGCAGCGTGGGAATCCCTGGCAGCGGGAATGTTCTGCTTTCTTGACTCGGCGTCGTGACCATGGGCTTGCGGGCCAGAAAGACCTGAGTTTGAATCCCTCCTCTGAGACGTACTATGGGGCCGCGGGTAAGGAGTGTAACTGCAGGAACTGTTTTCTCATTTGCACAGTGGAGATTCTGATACTCACTGTAGTGACTATGAGACTTAAGGCAGTGGGGCGTAAAACCATTTGTGCACTACTTACACGCAGTTCGTGTTCAAGACGGCTTCCTGTCTTCATCTTCTCCAAAAAGATATCGACACTCTGCATCCTGGCATTCGACACTGTTTGGGAAGCTTTTTGTGTGTGTGTGAGACATTATCTCATTCTGTCACCCAGGCTGGAGTGCAGTGGTGCGATCACAGCTCACTGCTTTCTCTGTCTCCTGGGCTCAGTGGATCCTCCCTCCTCAGCCTCCCGAGTAGCTGGAATTACAGGTGTGTAATTGCCACGCCTGTAATATCCAGCTAATTTTTTTTATTTTTTATAGAAACAGGATCCCACTATGTTGCCCAGGCTGGTCTTGAACTCCTGGGCTCAAGTGATCTTCCTGCCCCACCCTCCCAAAGTGCTGGAATTAGACGCATGAGCCACCACACCTGGCCTGGGAAGCTCTTAATTTGGAGTCATAGATGGTCTTTCCTGACACTCACTTGGATGGTTCCCAAATACTATGGTGCAGACAGAAACAGCCGGCCATAGGAGATCCCACGGGCTTCAGAATCCCTCTCTTTCATACACCCGGCTGAGGAGGTGTGGGGGCGGCTAGAGAACCCATTTGTTGAGTGACCCAGGTGATTCTGATGCGTAACCAGGTGAGGGGATGCCTCCCTCCACTAGCAGCGTCCTAACGATAAAGCAGGTCCTTGATAGCACATCACAGAAGCCTGGGGCGTTTCAGCAGGGGCTGTCTCCCAGACACGCAAACCCACTGTGTTTAGATCCCCCGGGTCTTTAACTTCTCTCCAGCTGAACGCTCTGATGCCTACTGGCCCCGAGCTTCCCACGACGGGAGGCTGCGATGCCTGGTTCACCACACCTCTCTCCAGGTCCTGCCTCCCACCTCTAGCCCTGAAGCCATTAGCTCTGGCCTGGCACCTGCAGACTCTGGCTCAAGGAGAGGCAATGTGGTGCAGTGGCTAGGGGCGTGTGTGTGAGATCCAGACTTGAGTTGTCTTATAAAGCAGCCGCCAGCCGTTTGAGTTACTTTATAACTCAAATCCAAATTCAGCAGTTAAAAACCCAGTGCCTCAGTCTCACTAGTGAGAAGGAGAAACAAGGGCAGCCCTGGCCTCTGGAAGCTGACCTGGGCCTCACTTGGGAGTCCTGTTCTCCTGTTTAGTCCCCACTCAGACGAGGCCTCTCTGAAACCACAATGAAATGAGACAGATCGAGGACGCATGTGATTTTGCCCTTGCCCTTTGAAGGCATCGAATCTGGAGTGAGCTCCCGACTCCTCAGACCCTCCTCAAAGTCAGCCAAAGACCACATCCTAGAATAGGTCCTCTCTGACACCCCCTTCCTGTGACACCCTGTAGTTCCACATGGTACGTGTTCTCCCTCACTGCAGCCAATAATAACCCAGCTTGTTCAGCTGCAAGTGCATTCCTGGGAGGACTGGCATGACTGGGAGGACATTGACTAGCGACACTTCAAGGGCTCAGTGGTCACATGTGGCCAGGGGCTACCACATTGGACAGCACACCCAGAACCATTCCACCACTGTAGAAAGTTCTGTTGAGCAGCACTGGTCTACACCATCTGACTCCCAATCCTGACTGCAGTTAAGCAGCTGTGTGAACATGGACACCTCCTGTAACCATTCTGAGCTTTGGTTTCCTCGTCTGTAAGATGGGAGTTGTCATGAGGATTAAATGAGGCAACACATGTTAAGCCCCTAACCTTATGCCTAGTGTGGTAGTTTTTAAATATATTCTTACATTCTTTGATTATCCTCCCTTTAAGAGGTGGAATTTAATTTTTCTTTTCTTGAAGGTGGGCTGAACTTAGTGACTCCTTTCTAATTAATGAAATATTGCAGATGTAACGATGCCACTTGCAAAACCAGGTCATAAAAAAACAGGTGGCTTCTTCCTTGAGTTCTTCTTCATGTGCTCGGGGGAAGTCGGCTGCCATGTTGTGAGGACGCTCAAGCAGCCCTATGGGGAGGGCCACATGGTGATGAACAAAGACCCCCAACCGACAGCAAAATGAGGGAGCCACTGTGGATGCGGATTCTTCTGCCCCTGTTCAACCTGTAGAGACGGTGGCCCTGGCTGACAGCTGGACTGCAACCTCACAAAAGACTGAGCCACAATCACCCAGTAAAGCCGAGCTCAGATTCCCAAGACCTCAGAAACGTTATGAAATAACCAATGTTTCTTATTTTAAGCCGCTAAGTTTTGGGGTAATTTGTTAAACAGCAGTAGGTAACTAATATACATGGCGTATGGGTGGTGCTTAGTTCACGTGAGCCATGCTAGCCAATGGTCCGTGGAGCTGGCCTACAGGGAAGGAATTCAGATCAGCTCACATAGGCAGCAGGTCTGCCGAGTTGTTCTCCGCATTACAAATGGAAAACTGACCTCTGGTCTTTGAAATCAATCTCTGAGTGTGGTCAGTGGGGTCACTCCAGAGATGAGCCACTGGACTCAAAGCAACAGCCAGGAAATGAGTGGGAGCTGACACGTTGGGGTTCCGGGTATCCATGGCCTAGGACAGCTCTCAGGTACAGCCTACCAGGGAGCACCTTGTGAGCCAGAGAGGGCCTTTCCAGCAGAACCTACGGGTTGCCTGGCATCCACACTGTAGCCCTGAGCCTGTTGCAGGCTGCCCAGGGACCCACGGGTGAATTCCCACTTTTCCAGGAGAGGAGCTATGAGGTTGGAAAGGCAGTGGGAAGCCCAGCACACCCCAGCCTTGGCACCAGCCCTTCCTTAGTTCCGCCCTCCCCTGTCCCCACCAGAGCCACAGGCTGCATCACCAACGTGAACTCTTCTTGCTTCCTGGGAACACCACAGTGTCCCCCTGGGAACGTGCAATGTCCCTGGCAGGAAGGACAGTCAGAGACAGCATGCGCCACCCACACCACTCACAGACTCCCATCCCCAGACACCCCTCCCTGCACAAAGGGGCTAGAACCCCAGAGAGAAGAAGGGGGCAACCCAAAGCAAGATGGCAACCCGGGACCACACGGCCCTTCAGCGTGTGACTCAGGAACACGGCAAATTCGTCCCAGAACTGAATGTGCACATCCCTGGTTCTCTCTCCAAGTCCCACAGCCAGGGAAGGGAGGGTGACCCTGCCAGCAAGCGCTTAACAAGTTGACCTGAAATGCCCCATCCCTAGCTCCCCAGACCTCAGGGTCCCCAGAGGGAGTGAGGCGGGGACACCCAGAACCCTCACAAGGAAGCTGGTTGAATGTTGAACTCTGCACTCGAATGAAGAGGCATGTCATCCCCCCACCCCTCTTGATGGCACAGTCTAGAGCCCTCTACCATACTCCGCTGGGGCCTCTCCATCTGATACCTAATGGCTATGAAGAACAGGGGACTCCCTCTTTTTTGAATAAGTGGAAGTAAGCCATCTACACTGGGTTAACAATATGCATTTATGATATAAAATTGCCAGCGGCTTCTACATTTTCACACACGTTTGTTAATGAAAAGTAACCCAGGGTCAGGTTATTACGTACATATCTGCTGTGGAGGGGTGGAGGTGAAACCCCCATAATGAAGTGTCTCCATGCAGCTCTCAGGAGCGCTAATGAATATTGGATCTGGTCATTGCCTGGCACTCAGGCCTTGCTTTACCAAACAGAGGGATAGGAAGGACATTTGAGCTCAAATGAGTCACTTCTCCCTTGATTTCCACGTGACCCCAGTGAATTCCAGTTCTCCCACCTCCTCCCTCCCCATGCCACCATGCTCAGGTGTTCCTGAGCCCACAGAGGCAAGAGACGAGGGACATTGGCTGTAGAAGCTTCTGGCTGTTTATAGTTTGCAGCAATCACAAAAAACCACCTCGTTTCCAGGCCCTCCCTGCCTTGCTGCCTCTGGCTCAGAAACCATCAACCTGCACCTCCCCGAGAAAATAAGATGAGTGAAGGATAGAGTGGCATCCTGGAGTCCCGCTCAGGGTGGGAGGCGTTAACCACATGGTGGGGGACAGAGGTTCTGCCGTTGACCCAAGGAGGGGCAGCCAGCCTCTTGGTATCTGCAAACAGGGGTAGTGGACTGGACCAGCCTGCAGGAGAGGCCGGGAGAGGCTGAGCAGCAGAGACCACCCTGTCAGGAAGGCAGGCCAATTGCACACGTGGGGTTCCCAGCACCTCGCCGCAGGCTGTCGGGAAGAGTCTACCTTGTATTTTTCCAGTGCCCAAGCTGAAGGCTCCAGCCAATGCCATCGAAGGCAGGAGGCAGCTGGTCCCAGCAGGCTCAGTCTTCCTGACGGTGGAAGATCTGCCTGCCCTCCCTCCCATCGTCTGTGCAAAGCTCATTTAGGGCTCTGAGTAATGGAGTGTTGCCACTGGGGTGTCTCTACAAACCAGATACTACATCTCCCTAGACTTCCCTGGGTAAATAAAAGCTAAATATAAAGAACGTGCCTGTGTCACACTCCAGCTCTGCCTTTGACTAGAAGCAACGTGCTGAAATGGTTGATTAAAAATAAATAAAATTAGGCTTTTCTAGTTCCTCCCAGCATAGGGGCAGGGCTTCTCCCACTGAGCCACTGAGATAAAGCTGCCCAGCCTGCAGCAGGAGCTCCTGGGGTCCCGGCCGTGCATGGGTTATGGCTGGTTTTACGGCCACTGTATGATTTACACCCACCTGCAGGCATGTAGCAGACAGATACATTTGTAAGCAGTAATTGTCATGTATATGGGTCCTTGAGTGTCTGGAGAAATGTCTCTCTAGAGGAAGGCTGGTGTTCCGTCTCTCCCATCAGGAGCAGAATGGTGAGGAGCAGGTGACTGGGGATGAATTGCAGGGGCTCCCCCTGGGGACCAGGGGAGCCAGTGAGCCCAGCCTGGCCTTCCTTTGCCCTTCTTGGAAATGCTGACAAACACCAACGCTGGAAACTGCTGCTGTCACCCCCTTCCCAGAAGGCACCCCCGACAACAGGAAGACCCCACCCCCCAACATACTCCATTCTCCCAGGCTCTGGGCTTGGGCAGGGAAGGGCAGGGCTGGCACCTCACCTTTTCACGCTGCCCTCAGTGCTGGGGTTCCATCGCTCAGGTGGCTGAACCCACCAACAGGATGTAGGCAACCAAAGGAAGCAGCTTGGTCCTTTTTTTTTTTTTTTTTTTGAGATGGAGTTTCACTCTTTTTGCCCAGGCTAGAGTGCAGTGGTGTGATCTCAGCTCACTGCAACCTCCACCTCCTGGGTTCAAGTGATTCTCCTGCCTCAGCCTCCCCAGCAGCTGGATTACAGGTGCCCACCACCTTGCCCAGTTGACTTTTGTATTTTTAGTAGAGACGGGGTTTTGCCATGTTGGCCAGGCTGGTCTCGAACTCCTGACCTCAGGTACTCCACCCGCCTCAGCCTCCCAAAGTGCTGGGATTACAGGCGTAAACTACTGCGCCTGGCCACAGCTTGGTTCTTATAGATGACAATACTGTGATGATACAGGGATCCTGATGACACCCATGGCTGACATCACAGCCAACTCACTCTACCCGGTCCTTGCCATGCATGGCCATGTGTGACCTTCACAAGCGCTCCAAAAGCAGCCTCTGTGGGTGCATCTGCTTCAAGCATGCTTTGGAGAGGTGGAGGACTTGCCTGGAGCCCCATGGCCAGTGACCGGAGATGGGGCATTCAGACCCACTTCTGTCTCACATCAAGCCTGTGCTTAAATCCAACCAAACAGAAGCTCCAAGAAAGGAGGAACCCCTCCCATGTGGCAGGTTTGCTGTGCATTCAGCAGACACTCAATAAATGCTCACTGACGGAGATGTTTACTATGCATTGTATGTGTAGGTTTTATCAGTTTATAGCTTGCTTTCCACTTCTAGATGACGTAATGAATTATCTACTGTTTCCTTTCAACTTTGTGGCTGCTGCTCTTGGCTCCGTTGCCTCTTGTTCCTGAGAAGAGAAGGTCTGGCTTCTCCCCTATGAGAAGCTGTGTGAGCTCGCACAGGTCACTTCTCCACGCTAGGTCTCAGCAAGTAGGACAAAGGGATTGAGTTATTCTAAGTGAAAGGGGTCAGCCACAAAAGGCCACATATTGCATGATTCCATTTATATGAAATGTCCAGAATGGGTGAATCCATAGACAGAAAGCAGATTGGTGGCTGCCAGGGCCTGGGGATGGGGCATGGGGCATGGGGAGTGACTGCCAATGGGTATACAGTTTCCATGTGGGGCAATGCAATTGATCTGGAACTAGACAGAGGTGTGGTTGCACGACACTGTGTCTGTATTCAATAACACCGACTGTCACAATGCTGTGACTGTGTTCAACAACACTGTGACTGTCACAGCACTGTGATGGTGTTCAATAACACTGTGACTGTCACAACAGCATGACTGCATTCAACAACACTGTGACTGTCACAATACTGTGACTATGTTCAACAACACTGTGGCTGTCACAACACTGTGACTATATTCAACAGCACTGTGGCTGTCACAACATTGTGACTGTGTTCAACTACACAGTGACTGTCACAGGACCGTGATGGTGTTCAACAACATTGTGACTGTCACAACACTGTGACTGTGTTCAACACTGACTGTTACAGCACCATAAGAGTGTTCAGTAACACTGTGAGACTGTCACAGCACTGTGACTGCATTCAACAACACCATGACTGTCAAAGCACTGTGACTGCATTCAATGACACTGTGACTGTCACAACACCATGACTACATTCAACAGCACTGTGACTGTCACAACACCGTGACTACACTCAACAGCACTGTGACTGTCACAGCACTGTGACTGTGTTCAACTACACTGTGACTGTGTTCAACACTGACTGTTACAGCACCATAAGAGTGTTCAGTAACACTGTGAGACTGTCACAGCACTGTGACTGCATTCAACAACACCATGACTGTCAAAGCACTGTGACTGCATTCAATGACACTGTGACTGTCACAACACCATGACTACATTCAACAGCACTGTGACTGTCACAACACCGTGACTACACTCAACAGCACTGTGACTGTCACAGCACTGTGACTGTGTTCAACTACACTGTGACTGTCACAACATTGTGACTGTGTTCAACTATACAGTGACTGTCACAGGACCGTGATGGTGTTCAACAACATTGTGACTGTCACAACACTGTGACTGTGTTGAACACTGACTGTCACAGCACCATGAGAGTGTTCAGTAACACTGTGAGACTGTCACAGCACTGTGACTGCATTCAACAACACTGTGATTGTCACAGCACCATAACTGCATTCAATAACACTGTGACTGTCACAACACCATGACTGTGTTCAACAGCACTGTGACTGTAACAACGTGACTGCACTCAACAGCACTGTGACTGTCACAACACTGTGACTGTGTTCAACTGACTGTGACTGTGTTCCACAATATTGTGACCATCACAACACCGTGACCATCACAACACCATGACTGCATTCCACAACACTGTGACCATCACAACACCATGACTTCATTCCACAACACTGTGACTGTCACAACACCATGATTGAATTCAACAGCACCATGACTGTGTTCCACAGCACCATGACTGCGTTCCACAACACTGTGACTGTGTTCAACAATGCTGTGACTGTCACAACACCGTGACTGTGTTCCACAAAACTATCACAACACTGTGACTGTGTTCAACAGCACCATGATTGTCACAACACTGTGACTGTGTTCAACAGCACCATGATTGTCACAACACTGTGACTGTGTTCAACAGCACCATGACTGTCACAACACTGTGACTGTGTTCAACAGCACTGTGACTGTGTTCAACAACACTGTGACTGTCACAACACTGTGACTGTGTTCAATGCCACCAAATTGTTGACTTTTAAAATGATTCATTTTATGTTATGTAAATTTTACCTTCATATAAGAAAAAAAGGGATGAGACAGTCCCCGAACCCCTTCCAGGTGTCAAATTTTGTGGATTATCATCTCCTGTGATCCCATCACTGTACTTCTCCCTTGGCCAGACGTCTGGAGACACCTAGACACCCAAATGGTCCCTAGTATTGAAAGAACTCACCACAGTGCCTCAATTAATGGAGAAGAGGGGCTCCTTTGTGGCCAGAACCTCAAGGTAAACCCCACACAGGAGGAACACGTGTTCCAGAATGCCAGAGAAGAGTGGGCAGTGATGTAGGGGCATTGTGAAATGGCTGCATGGCGAGTGCAGGATCCACCAAGAAGCTGGCGGCGCCCATGGAGGAGACAGCCCTGGGTCAGAGCTGGGGAGCCTAGCAGGCAGGTGCTGTCTGGGGATGGGGTAGGGACCAGGGAGCCCCAAGCAGGGGGTGGGGATCAAGGTGGAGACCACAGAGGATATTCAAACTGGTCAAAAACCCAGACAAATCTGCACATCCCAAATATCCTGTTTCTTCCTATCACGCCCCAGGGTGCCGTATGGAAAAGCATGACATTTTCCTTAAAAGGTTAGGGCTCCATCCCTAAGCATCCCTAATTCCTCTCAATGACCCATCCGTGTATTAGGACACGCTTCCTGGATCTACATTTATATAGTGTAATGTGTCCAGAGACGTTTCCTGGGGAACCCGTGGTAATTTTTTGCTGAGACCTGCAGAGGTGAGGCACGTGTCCCTCACAAGCCCCCATCTCCCTCGACAGCTGTTCCATGGGCGTGTGGGTGAGGACACCCTGCTTCCTCCCAACCTTCCTTCCAAATGTGTCTAGGGCCAGGATGCAGTCAGCAGACTCCTACACAGGCCAGGGCCCTGGAGCCCTCCCAACGAGGACAGAGCCCTGTGTGGGCCTGGGGGTGATTATGGAGCTGCCTTTTGGCCAGGGGCACAAGGACACAGAGCCCTGCTTTAGGCCCCAGCCTCGATCTAGGCCTTATGAGTCTCTCTACCCAGTTCTCTTTATTCTCCCTTCATTTTTAGAAATGAGGACACCAGCCTGGCTTCTGCTCTGCTAAGAGGAATGAGGAGAACAGAGTTTTTGTCCTGCTTGGATAGGAGTCTAAAAAAGCGAGTCCCCTGTGGGCAAACCCCCGAGGGAAGGTGACTCGCCCTGCCCACACCAGCCCCCCACGCAGCCTCAGATGCAGCTGCACTGTGGTTTCTGTTGGTATGGGAGAAAACATTGATAATCCTTTTCTTCTGCAATGAGAGCAACCCATGTAATGTGGAGAAATTAGAAGTTACAGATAACATGAAGAAAATGTAAATCCCAGCCGGGTGCAGTGGCTCTTACCTGTAACCCCAGCACTTTGGGAGGCCAAGGCAGGTGGATCACCTGAGGTCAGGAGTTTGGGACTAGCCTGGTCAACATGGTGAAACCCTGTCTGTACTAAAAATACAAAAATTAGCCAGGCAGGGTGTCACACACCTGTAGTCCCAGCTACCTGGGAGGCTGAGGCAGGAGAATCGCTTGAACTTGGGAGGTGGAGTTTGCAGGGAGCCGAGATCGCACCGCTGCACTCCAGCCTGAGTGACAGAGCGAGACTCCATCTCAAAAAAAAAAAAAAAAAAAAAAAAAAAGTAAATCCCTCTTATCCCACCCAGAAGTGTGTCCCTTAACACTTTGGAAAACATCTTTAGAGAAAAACGCAGGGCCAGCTTCATGCACGTGGACGTGGGCACAGCTGGGCTCGGCGCTCAGAGCAGCCCCGAGTTGGGTTTAATGTTTTGCTATCACCGTCTTGAAATTTTCCATTTTATTTTATTTTATTTTTTTAGAAACAGGGTCTCACTATGTTGCCCAGGCTGGACTCCTCAAACTCCTAGACTCGAGCCTCAGCTGGAGCTGGGACTACAGGGACGAATCACTGTGCTCTGCTCCTAAAATTCTTAACCACTTTTGAACAAGGGAACCTACATTTTCATTTTGCTCTTGGCCCCCAAAAATTATGTAGCTAGTCCTGGATACGAGTTTTTAACGTCAAAATTGAGATTATATGGTGTTTGTACTATTTTAACAAGTTTATTTAAGACAAACCCCTTCAAGTAACATATAAATGGTTTTCAAAAAATCCAATGGTATAAGAAGTCCATGAGACTGTAAGCACCCAGTGCCTGAGAACTGCCCCTCGTGGCTCCTGGCTCAACATCTGGCACACGGCAGGGGAAATGGTCAAACAAGTGAGTGAAGAACAGATCCTAGAGTGCTGGAGGGGCCTGTGAGATTAGCTAAGCCCCATGGTTTTCAAACTCTGTTCCAAAAACCCATGCCGGGAGGGGATGGGGGCAGGACAGGAGCTGGGGGTGCTGGAAGGGTTGTGGGAAGAGAAGGTGTCAGTCTCCCCCGCTGCAATCAGAGAAGCTTTGTTTTTATCTATTCTATATAGTGGAGTCTCAAGCAAGATTCAATTGGGTAAAAGAGTTCCACTGCAAAGGAACAACCACAGCAATCCGGCCCATCGTTTGCTTTTGTAAATAAAGATTTTTTGGAACAAAGCCACACTCATTCATGTACAGATTGTCTCTAGCTGATTTGCTGTGAAGTGGAAGAGGTGAGGTTGCCACAGAGATTTCCTGGCTGAAGTATTTATTATCTTACTTTACAGAAAAAGCTTGCCGACCCCTGATCTAGTCAAATTCTTCCATTTTATAGGCAAGTAAACTGAGGCCTAGAGACGTGGTCAAGGTCATAAGTTAACACAACAGGAAACAGGGAATAAAACTCCAGTCCAGGGAATTCTTGCGCATGGAGAATTGCAACAGCCACCCCCTACCCCACAGCTTGCCTCCAGGAAACAGCAAACCAGAAAACCTAGTTGCTATCTTTTCCAAAAATGGCTACAGAGGGAGAATGTTGGGGTATGGCTCAGTGCCTGCTTCTCTCTGCAATTCTTCAACTTTGGCTCATTGCATCCTCTCTGCTGACCATGGACAGGACAGAGTGCCATCTTCCATGGCTTTGAGGACAGTACAGAAAAGAAAGTGGAGACAGACACAGCAATTTGTAAACAATCGGCCAGCCACTTCCCTCTCCCCACCCTCTTCTCTTTTACATGGAAGTGTCCCCAGTCTCTTGGGCTTGGAAATTGGATCTGCCAGGAGCCCTGCGGTAAGCCCAGGTGAGCAGGGCTCAGGCGCCATCAATAATGAGCAGAGAACAGATTTGCTGATGATGGAGAGACCTTCAGAGGAACGAAACAACCACAGCAAACAGGAACCCACGCATGCCCCGAGATACTGATGAGCAGACTAAGTGGAGTGGACACGTCATTAACACCAGCCCAGCAAAATAATTACATGCAAAGGGAGCCCGTCAGCAAAAAGAAAAACAGATAAGAGCCTTGCAGTAATCGAATGGTGTGAGAAGTCCCCGAGACTGTAAGCACCCAGTGCCTGAGAACTGCCCCTCGTGGCTCCTGGCTCAGCATCTGGCACACGGCAGGGGAAATGGTCAAACAAGTGAATGAAGAACAGATCCCAGGGTGCTGGAGGGGCCTGTGAGATTAGCTAAGCCCCATGGTTTTCAAACTCTGTTCAAATAACCCATGCCGGGAGGAGCTGGGGGTGCTGGAGGGGTTGTGGGGAGAGAAGGTGCCACCAGAGAAGTGTGCATTTAAGGAGAGGTGTGGATTTCCGAAGTCTGCAGGTGTCTGTGCACACAGACCTGGGCAGACCCAAGAGAAACGATAGGATGTGCTGAGGATTCCACCCCAGTGAGCGAGCACATAGCCCCACTTGGGGAAAGAGAATGCTTGTTGTTCATTCCAAAGGGCCATCCTGAGCCTGAAACCCTGACCTCCTCTGAGTTTGTCCTAGACAATGATGCCCTAGCGAAGCCCAATAGTATCAGAGAAAGACTATGGGCTTGAGGGAGAACAGACCTCTGTGGTTTTGGACCAGTCACTAAACCTCTCTGAGCATCTGTGTTCTCATCTGTAGGATGTATTTACCTCAAAGTGTTGTGCGAGCAAGTAATTGTCTTGGGCATTGGCTGAAAGGAGTGAAAAGCTTCAGCTCAGGTTGAAAGGGGGAATCTCCATCCAGCTATACTCATTATATAACCTTTTTTATAACCTGCTCTGAGGGAACTCATCTTCTCATTGTCCATCCATTGCTGAAATCTGCTTTCTTCTATTGCCGGTTCAGTCTGCCGCCTACAGGGACATTTTCTGCATCAAAGACGAGACACACCTGGCCCTCTCAGTGTCACGCCCAGAGGAGCAGGCAGGACGCCCTTCTGTGTCCCCACTTACTTCCTCACCTAGAGTCTGCAGTGGGCCTGGGGGAGGGTCCCTCCCTCTCTCTCGTGCTGTTGCCCTCTCCAGAAATGCCTTTTCCTCCTTCTCTCTCTGGCCAAAAGCATAAGAACCCAGCATATGTGCCACCTGCTCTGGTGAAGCCTTCTCCACGGTCCATCATCCCAAAAGGTGGACAGGATTCCTCAGCCTCCTCCCACTTGCTGCAGGCTGGCCGTATGCATTAAAGTGATGGGAGCAAGAACGCAATCTCTGTGAGGGCAAAGACTATTGTCCACTCATCATTATTAGCCCAGCACCCAGCACAGCCCTAACACATGACCAATACTCAGTAAATATTTGTGGCATGCATGTATGCATGGATGGATGAATGTACAGATGGGCAGATGGAGGGATGTATGGATGTGCAGATGCAAACTTAGATGGATGGGTGCATGGATGGATGAGTAGATGGGAAGTTGGATGGATGGATGGGTGGATGAATGGATGGATGGATAGATAGATGGATGGACAGAAGGAAGGACGGACGGATGGACGGACGGACGGATGGATGGATGGATGGATAGATGGATGGACGGAAGGAAGGAAGGATGGACGGATGGATGGATGGATGGATGGATGGATGGATAGATGGATGGACGGAAGGAAGGAAGGATGGACGGATGGATGGATGGATGGATGGATAGATGGATGGATGGAAGGAAGGAAGGACGGACGGACGGACGGACGGACGGACGGATGGATGGATGGATGGATGGATGGATAGATGGATGGACGGAAGGAAGGATGGATGGATGGATGGATGGATGGATGGATGGATGGATGGATGGATAGATGGATGGACGGAAGGAAGGAAGGACGGACGGATGGACGGATGGACGGACGGATGGACGGATGGATGGATGGATAGATGGATGGACGGAAGGAAGGAAGGATGGACGGATGGATGGATGGATGGATGGATGGATGGATAGATGGATGGACGGAAGGAAGGAAGGATGGACGGATGGATGGATGGATGGATGGATAGATGGATGGACGGAAGGAAGGAAGGACGGACGGATGGACGGACGGACGGACGGATGGATGAATGGATGGATGGATGGATAGATGGATGGACGGAAGGAAGGAAGGATGGACGGATGGACGGACGGACGGACGGACGGATGGATGAATGGATGGACAGAAGGAAGGAAGGATGGACGGATGGATGGATGGATGGATGGATAGATGGATGGACGGAAGGAAGGAAGGACAGACGGATGGATGGATGGATGGATGTGCAAATGGGAAATTAGATGGATGGATGGATAGAAAGACGGATAGATGGGTGGGTGGGTGGATACATGAGTGGCTGGATGGGTGGATGACAGCACCCACTAGAGACAGCTAATTCCTGGCTTTGTCAGCCTAGTATCAGCAAATGGGAGCAGATAATTCCAGCCCAAGGAGGCCCTGAGAACATGTGGGGACCTCTCCCTCCACAGCATCTCCGTTTCCACGCAGTGTTTCCCACTTCAGCCCTGGAGACCGTGGAAATTGACTTGACAACAGCCCAGAGGGAGCTTCTGTCTTTAGGCTGCAGCTTTCAGAATCATTCTCCCATCATCAGAGCCTGCAAATAAAATAGTAACTATGCCTGGCAACCTCAGAGGATCAAAGGCAGCAAAAGAAAAGCACAATCAAATTACCCCGGATGGCAGCAGCTCCAAGAAGACACATGTCTTAAGAAACGGAAAGCAGAAAAGCCTGGAGCGGGGCTCCCCACCCCTTCTCTCCCACCAGAGAGCCAGGAGCGGGGCTCCCCACCCCTTCTCTCCCACCAGAGAGCCTGGAGCGGGGCTCCCCACCCCTTCTCTCCCACCAGTTGCTCAAGGTTCAGAGCAAAGGTTGCAAAGTGCCGGGTAAGGAAGGAGAAGCCAGCCCACAAACAGTTTTGTTTGGCCTATATCATGCTTTTTAATTTTAAAATTTGGATTCTAACATTTAAAAATCAAGCTTTCACATACAAATCTGCATGTCTGGCTCCTCTAGAGAAAGTGGGTACTCTGCAGCCTCCCTCTTCCACGTGGCAGCGGTCCCCAGACTGAGCAGTCGCTGCCCTGCTGCACGGAGGCATTCTCCAGGTGAGCCCAGGCCCACCCACCTGTGCCTGCCAGGCCCCTGAAGGTGGGTGAGTGTGCCACACTTCTGTTCGTGGAGGATCCTGACTCCCCCAAAGTGCACTCGAATGTCCTTGGTTAGGAGCACTCTTCCTGGTCTTCCACAGGATGGAGCCAACATGATTGTCTCTCTTTCGTCCCTCTCATTCATTTGTATTTCCGAGGATCCCCCAGGCCAGTCCATCATCTCTTGGACTCATCTATCTAGAGGAAAGAGGCCAGTGGGGGCAACTGAGGCTCATCCCTGGCTGGTTCTCTGCTTTCAAAATCTGCTGTTGTTGAGTCCAGGGTTATATGGGGCCAAGTTGTGCCTCTCTCAAGTTTAAGGAACAAAAGGGAAATGTAACAAGGGCTTCACCCAGCCACTACCTACTCCAGAAGGAGGATCAGGATCCCCTGTTGTTCCCCCAACACGGGCACTGTATTAGTCAGGGTTCTCCAGAGAAGCAGAACCAATAGGATAGATAGATAGATAGATAGATAGATAGATAGATAGATAGATAGATAGATAGATAGATAGATAGATAAATAGATAGATAGATAGATCGATAGACAGATAGATAGAGAGATAGATACAGATAGATAGACAGAGCCATAGATTAGAGATAGATAGATAGATAGATAGATAGATAGATAGATAGATAGATAAGAAGGCAGATAGACAAGAAGATAAATAGATAGATGATAGACAGACAGCTAGATAGGCAGACAGACAGACGGGCAGGCAAATGATAGATACATAGATAGAGGAATTGATAGATGGACAGATAGATGATGATAGATAGGCAGATAGAGAGATAGACACACAGATAGATGACAGATAGATTATAGGCAGATAGATAGACAAAGGGATAGATAGGCAGACAGGCAGGCAGGCAGATGACAGATAGATAGATAGATAGATAGATAGATAGATAGATAGATAGATAATAGATAGATAATAGATAGATAGATAGATAGATAGATAGATAGATAGATAGATAGATAGACTTCTTATGGAAATTGGCTCATGCAGTTATGGAGGCCGAGAGTTCCATGATCTGCCGTCTGTGAGCCTGAGAACCAAGAAAGCTGGCGGTGTGACTTAGTCCAGGTCCAAAGGCCCAAGACCCAGCGGTGGTGCTGGTGTAAGTTCTGGAGTCCAAAGGCCCAGGAACCAAAAGTGCTGACGTCCAAGGACAGGGAACAAATCGATGTCCCAGCTCAGGGACAGAGAGAGAATCCACCCTTCCATTTCCTTTTTGTTCCATCCAGGCCGGCAGCAGAGTGGATGCTGCCCATCCACACTACTGGGGGCCGAACTGCTTTCTCCAGCCCAGCGGCCACCCTCACAGACACACCTGGAAAGCACGCTTGCCCTGCTGGGCACTCCTCAGCCGGGCCAAACAGACACAGAAAACAAACTGTCGCCGCTGCCTTCCCTGCAACTCAAGCTGGAGACCCCCACCTCTGGGTTCTGTTCTTGGACCGCTGGTTGCTTGGAGGAGGGAGATAGAGAGAGAAGAGAGAAAATAGCAGGCTCTGTACCTGTTTGCACTTGGATAATGCAGTGGGCTGTGTGTGGAGAGAGGAGTGCCAGTCAGGGCTGTTTGTTCTAGGAATGGTTAATCCCTGTTCAAATTTATATCCTGAATCTTTAATGCAACTATGTCAATGAAGAGTTGGCAGCATTGCTCCGCACCGCTGGGTCTGACTTGCAGAGTACTTAATTCAAGCGTGAGGAGTTCCGAAGGTCCTCAAACACACTGGGATCCCACCCTCTTCCCATACACCCTCACACTTCCAGGAACCCTGGAGGGCTGGCCCGGGGGAGGGAGACAGATCAGAGCAAGGCAGGGCCAGATCTTTTAAGTGGTGATGCTGACCGGCATCTGCCTCCTGTTCACTGAGTAGAGAAATCACACTACCTAGCTCCGTGTGAGGACCTTGCTTTGTTTCAGTTTGCAAGTATTAATTTTAAAAATTAGTTCTGGTGTTGGCCAGGAGTTGAGTAATCACAAGAAGCCAACTGAGAGCAGTATAGATTGTAACCAGCTACACGCTAAGTGAAGAGGGGTGCGGCCGCCTGAGCTCTGGGCAGAGGCGGGAGAGCCAGGAGAAGCCGGCATCCAAGGGCTCCTGAGTGGGACTCTCCCCTCTAACTGGAGAGGAACCTCCACAGGTCCCCACAGTGTGCTCTGGTGAAGGTGCCATGGACAGGTCTCCAGTGAAATGGCCCTGATTTGGAGTGTGTGCCAGTTCCCAGGTGTAAACGCTCCCTTGGGGCTCATTCCAGCTGTCGAGGTGAGTTCACACACCTGCGGGACGCCTGCCGCACACCACCAAACCAGCAAGCTTTTATGTTCCTCTGAAGTTTTATTCTCTTTTCTGCTGAGCCGCAAGCAGGAGAAACAGAAAACTTGGAAGGAAAAGCAGGGTCCTTCACCAGAGGAACAAGAAGCAAACAGCAAAAACCTCTGCCTGTAAGTGAAAGGGCTAGAGGGCTGGCCAGAGGCCACCTGCAGGGACAAAACCACCTGGGAGCCCCCGACATCTCCCCGACAAGTCCAGGCTGGCCCCAGTCAGGGGCAGCAGGGCTGGTGCTGGGCAGGGTCACAGCTCAGATGGGAGTGGGCCCATGGCACAGGGAGCCATTCCTAAGGGAAGATCCCGAAGCTGGTGTCTTGACAGAAGAACAGTGGGAGCTGTTTCCTCATCTGTAAAATGGGATGATAGCACATCCCCTTCAGAAGACTATCATAAGAATTAAATGAGCAGGTGCCTTGAAGTGCCTGGCAGGACCCCTGGCGCATAGTATGAGCTCATTTAACAGGGGCCCAGTGATACAGATGCCATCGGTGTGTGGTGGGAAGGCCAGCTTAGGAGTAACTAGAAGTGGACGGGACCTGTCTATCCCGTGGGCCCGGGGAGGGGAGGCACACACCACAGCTGTGGGCATCTGCTCGGTGGCTGAAGAGTTGATCTCCAGCAAGGACAGGCAGGAAATCAGGGGATCTTTGCGAAGCTGGGAGCATGGCCTGAGCCTTGGAGGATAGGAGGACTGAGACCAGCAAACCCACAGCAGCACATGGGAAGGGATGTCTAGAAAAGCAAAACGCAGAGAGGGATGCACTGGACTCTTTCTCATTCACTGCCTCTCCACAGGGTGCTCTGAGGCAGTGACAGCTGGGCTTCATGGAGTCTTGACCACTTACCAGACCAGTGTTTCCCAGACGAATTCCCTGGAATACAGCAGCCTTTAGGTTAATAGGTGTCACCAAAACAGGTTCCACGACTAAAGCCAGCCTGCCTCTGGCCACAGCTTCCCTGAGAGCACCCCAGCCCTTCTGAGCCTCAGCCGAGTGACCGGGGCTGCCTAAATAACGGGTGCGAGTGAACAAATGGCCTTCTCAGATCTCACTCTTAAATTTTAAGCGGGGTCTCGGTGGCCTTGCCCAAAGGAATAAAGAATTGGCAATTTCAGGCAGGCTGAATCTCTGTGGCAGGGACCTACTGAAGGCAGAGTCTCTCCAGTCTCTTCAAATTAGAACACGCTAGTGAGTGGTCATGTCGCCCACGCCGAAGACGTGTTCCCTCTCTCTCTCTCCCTCCCCCGTCTTCCTCTTTTTCACTCCCTCTCTCTCTCTTTCTCCCCTCTTCTTTCTCATCCTTACCCTCTCTCCTTCTCTCCCTTCTCCTCCTTCTTTCCTTTCCCCAGGTCCTGGAACCGAGGAATCCCTAGAGCTGAGCAGTCCCCGACTGACAGCTGACTTGGTGATGTGGGTGGAGACTGCAGCAGGACGGGCTGGATGAGGCGCTGGCGGCAATGGGCCTGCCGGTTGCATTGGGTTGGTTGATGCCCAGATTGGCAGGATCACCCGTGAACCTGGTTGGGCGGATCCCTGGGCGCCCACTTCTCTGAGGGAGGGCTGGACGCCTTCTCCTTTGTGGGATCAGGGCAGTGGTCTTCCCAGCCCCAGGGTTCTCAGGCCCATGGTGGCCTCTCCCGGTCTGATTCTCACCTCACCTACTCACTGTGGGCCCCAGGCAGAGGCCCATGGAGAATTTCTTCTCACCTCTGACATAGACCCCGAAGGACTGAGGACGCCCCCCACTGCATCCTCTGGTGACACAGGGTGGGACGGCTTCCTCCAGCCCACCCCCGGCTGCAGCCGAGCCTCCAGAGCCTGCCCCAGTCCGCCAGGCTGCGTCCCCTGAGACCAGCCTTCAGCAAGCACGGGGCGGCTCAGCCCAGGCACCTCGTCAGCATGACTCAGTGCTAAATGATGGGATGAAATGGGCCTTCCCAAGGCCCAGCTGGAGGTGATGAGCTTCAGCAAGGAATTTGTTTTGCCTCAAACTGGGATGTTTAACCCCAGGACAGGGAAAAAAAAAGAAAGAAATCCCTGCTCATTGCCTTCCCTGGTGATTCCGTTCTGCGTGTGGAGGGGCTGAGCTGCTGGGCTGTTTGCAGGGACAGTTGGATGGAGCCAGATTCCATGGCGGGAAATGGCATCTCTTGCAGTCACTTAAGACAGAGTGAGCCCTTAGCAAGGCAGAGGCTGGGGTCTTCCCCTGTCCAGACGCTCCCGGCATCTGGTGCCTCTGATGTCAGGAAGGGAGCCCGGCCCACCACAGTGGGACCCAAACCTCCGTCACGCTCCCTGTGGAGGCAGTGAGTGCAAGTCGGTTCTGGCTGGGACAAGGGAAGGTGGGACGACGCCCTGGTGAGATGCAAGCTGAGCCCTGGCTGCACCCCTTAGCAGCTGCATGACTGGCAGTAGGTTCCCCGACCTCCCCAGCCTGGGGTTCCTCATTGCAAAACAGGGTTCCAGACTCCAGGTCTGTTACAGGGGCTTCTCTTGGCACAGAGCCTGGCACATGCCGGGTGCTTGTGGGGGGCCTCAAATGGAGTCAAGAGATGGAGAAAGACAGCTGGACTCTGGGGCAAGGCCGAGGTCAAGGGGTCAGGAGTTTCTTCTGAGGCTAAAGGGGACCCTAACAGGGCACAGGGAGATGGAGACGTCTGCTGAGCTGGGGACAGGACTGGGTGCCCTCTTAGGGGCCTGGGGGAGACAGACGGCCTCCGCCTCAGGGCTGACATGGCACAACGCAGGCTTCACCTCCCTGGACCCACCCCAAGTGCTGACCCTCATATCTGAGGCTCTTTCTTCTTTGCACGTGGTCTGTCACTCAGGGTGCCTGAGGGCTGGCACAGGTAACCCCAAGGAGACCCTGGGGTCTGGCGATGTGGGTCCTGGTCCCACCTCTGCCTCTTCCTTGCAGTGGAATCTTGGGCACAAGATGCCCCCAGAATGGAATGGGACTAGGAGCGAGAATGGGGTGGGATGGGCAGTTTCCAGGGAGCTCCGGCCTGGGCAGCCCCACCCAACATACCCCAATCCCCAGGATTCAGGGTCTTCCCTCCTTGCAAACATCATTCTCCTCGCACGCTCGCAGGCTCATTACAGGCTAATCCCAACCCAGCCTTGGGCCTCAAGAGCAAAGGGAGGGCAGATAGGCTCCTGCTCAAGTCCTGGCTCCTGTGTGACCTCAGGCAAGTCACTTAACCTCTCTTAACCTCCATGTCCTACCTCAAGGAAAGGGAATGATGAGCTCTACCTTCCAAGGCTGCTGTGGCAATGAAATGTCACATGTCATGTAGTTTTAAATAAGGTCACGTGTATAAAATGTGCGGGCGCTAGGAGCCACCCAGCACAGGCTGGTTCCTTTCCTGTTCCTGGACCTAACTCTGATCCCAGCCTGCTGAGTTCCTGGAGAACATTATTTCCTGGGCTGCAGGCCACCTGCCCATCCCAGGCCTGTCCAAGGCCCCCCAGGGCTTTGTTCTACCAGGTGACCCAAGGCATTCCCCTTCTTGCCCCCATCTCCCTGTTCCCAGGCCCTCCAGATGAGGCCACTGTCTGCCCTCAACCCGCCCACAGCAGCCGGGCCCCTCCTAGCCCGCCTTTGCAGGGCTGGGTCAGCCACTGTGTCTGAGCCTGCTGGAATCTCAGATCTCTCTCTCCTTATCCCGTGTGACCCAGGCTCCTCCCACCCATGGAATCTCCTCAGGTCTCACCCTGTGTCTGTCCTCACCCCCTGCCTTGTGTGGGGTGGGAGGCTGAGTCCTGCCCAGGGCTTTAGACTTCTCATCCTGGAAGGCAGCCCTCTGACTGGGCCCTGACACCTGGGGCCACATCGGATTTTTCTTCATCTCCAGGGGCCACCCTGCCTCCCTCCCTTCCGTTTTCCTCTTCCCACCAGGATGCCCTGATCCCCCTGTCCAACCCAGAGTCTGGGCTGTCCCCAGCCAGTCCCGGCTACTGGTTCCCAGTCTTCACTGTCCCCACCCACTCTCCAGTAAAGGCCAGCTCTGCGCTTCTCCTCGCTCCTTGGTCTTGCCCTTCAGGCCCTCTTCTGACCAAGATTCTCCCAGCTTCCACCCCTCACCTGGGTGAGTGGCACCTCTGGCCTCACGGTTTGGGTGTCAGACTCTGGAGTCAGGTGCACAGACCTCAAAGCTTGCCTCTGGGCCACTGATGCGCTGAGAGGCCTTGGGCGGGTCCACCCTCCCTTGCAGATCTTCAGTTTCCAGATCTGGTAAAGCAGCAGTGATTATGCATTTGAGTCGAACAATGAGAGTTTGAATGGCAAGAGTTCCCTTATACTGGGGTTTTCTGCCTCTGCCACCCCTGAAACAGCAAGACCAACGGCTCCTCCTTCCCCTCCTCCTCCTCAATATGAAGACAAGGAGGATGAAGACCTTTATGATGATCCACTTCCATTTAATGAGTAGTAAATATACTTTCTCTTCCTTATGATTTTCTTTTCTTTTGTTTTTGAGATGAAGTCTCACTCCAGTCATCCAGGCTGGAGTGCAGTGGCGCTATCTCATAACCTCCACCTCCCAGTTCAAGCGATTCTCCTGCCTCAGTCTCCCAGGTAGCTGGGATTACAGGCACAAGCCACCACGCCCAGCTAATTTTTGTATTTTTAGTAGAGATGGGCTTTTACCATGTTGGCCAGGCTGGTCTCGAACTCCTGACCTCAGGTGATCTCCCCCGCCTCGGCCTCCCAAAGTGCTGGAATTACAGGCTTGAGCCACCGCGCCTGGCCTCCTTATGATTTTCTTAATACCATTTTCTTTTCTCTAGCTTATTTCATTGTAAGATTACGGCATATCATACATATAACATCCAAAATATGTGTATTAATTCTTGGTGCTATCAGTAAGGCTTCTGGTCAACAGGAGGCTCTTGGCACTTAGAGTTTTGAGGAGTCAAAAGTTATACATGTAGGGTCGGCGCTCCAATCCCCACATCGTCCAAGAGTCAACTGCACAACCTCACAGAGCTGTTGTGGGACTGAACAGGACAGCATACGTCCAGGGCCTTGCACACAGTGAGTTTAATCCACTGAGGTTGGACATGATAACCCCCAGGGTGGCAGACACAGCCCCCAAAATCCCGATACACAAATCTGTGTTTGGAGCCCTGCCACCTTTCTCCCGAGACACCAGCTGTTGGGCATCCTCTGCTTCTGATGGGCCCCGTCACACTCTGGTTTGTCGAATGCCAGCTTTTGCTGACTCTCCCGCTCGGGGACGGGGGACATCACACTTGGGTAGTCGGAGCAGATAAGGGGTTTGAAAGGGCACATGGTATTTGGGCCGTGGAGGAGGAAATGGGGCATTGGTGGGTGGGATGGCAGGGCTGCCAGCATCCGATCCAGAAGGTTGGGAGGAGGTTGCTGTGTGAATACACGCTCGGCCTCTCACACTGGCTGCCGCCGCGTTAGCCCCTTGTGCTTCAGGGAACAGCGCATCTGTGATGGATGAGACTTTAATTAAAGTAATGAGACATTTATAATAGTGGTTATCTCCAAAATTAGGCCTTTTAGCAATTATTCCTGGGGAATATTCCTCCGGTAGATAGCTTCCTTTTGAGAACAACTGTCGGGGGTGGTCTGTACCTGAGAGATTTTCCCAGCAGGCCCTGGGCTGTGACAGGTCAACGACGAGGTTTCCCTGGAAAACAGGGCATGGCTTCTGCTTCAGGTTTCTCTCCAGAGGAGCAAAGATTCGATGACCCTGGGCTGGGCACCTAGTCAGGTCATAGGACACTTCTAGTGCCCTCAGAGAGGGTTTCTTTGGGCTCAGAACCTGAAGATCTGAGTTCAAGTCCTGACTTTACAACCCCTCCTGTGTCTGAGACTATTCGCCAAGTGGGATGTGATGGTTGATATTGTCAGCGTGATTGGACCGAAGGATGCAAAGAATTAGTCCTCGGTGTGTCTGGGAGGGTGTTGCCAAAAGAGATTAACATTTGAGTCAGTGGGCTGGGAAAGGCAGACCCACCCTCAATCAGCTTCCAGCAAATATAAAGCAGCAGAAAAACGTGAGGAGGGGAGACCAGCCCAGCCTCCCAGCCTACACCTCTCTCCTGTGCTGGATGCTTCCTGTCCTTGAACATCAGACTCCAAGTTCTTCAGTTTTGAGACTCAGACTGGCTCCCCTTGCTCCTCAAACTTGCAGACAGCCCATTGTGGGACCTGTGATTGTGAATATTTAATAAACTCCCTTTTATATCTATCTATCTATCTATCCTATTAGCTCTGTCCCTCTAGAGAACCCTGACTAATACATGGGATGAAAAGCACATGGGCTGGGAGGCACCAAAGCCGTAAGGTCTGTGAAAGTACTTTATAAGGTCTCAGGCATCAGGCCCCAATATGTGACCATCATGTGTTCGTAAGAGCGGATTCCAGAATATTCGTCTTTAAAGTCCAAGACAGTCCCTTCCCTGGGGTAGGGCTTTGCCCCCAGATGTACTGATTGTCTGGGTTTCCAAAACTGTTCATGGCCATTTATTTAAAAAAAAAAAAAAGAATTGACAAACAAGCTCATAAGCCCAGCAGACTGTGAAGGCCCCAGGAACTCAGGGCAGAAGTTAGCAATGTGGGTTCTGCCCTCGTTGGCCAGAAAGGTGCGGTGTGGCCATTTCACTTCACTCACTGGGCCTTGGATTTCCTTACCAGAAACATCATGGTCATAGTCCCTGGCCAGTTGACTGCCCAGAGGTGGCACAAGGACGAAATGCAATTGGCCTAAGAGAACTGCGCCATGAGCCTAAACCAGCTCATCATTCAACCCCACAAATCTCAGGACAAAGTCAGGGCTCCACAGCGTCCGTCCCCGGCTCCTCCCTCCCTAACTGCAGAAACCGAAGGGACATGTGCATGCCTCAGGTTCACACAGCAACGTGGAACACCCACGCTTCTTGTATTCTGAGGCTTTTCCACCCATCCAAACCTTTGCTATAATTATCACCACTGCAACTTTTAACTAAAACTGATTAAAAGTTTACCACGTGCCAGACACTATTTTAAGCCTTTCTCTTGCATCATCACATCAAATCCTCGTAGTAACCCTGTGAGAGTTGTTACTGCTGTTGTTCCTATTTAACAGACACACAGGAGTTGAGAGATTTCCCTGAGGTCACACAGCGACGTGGACCCAGGTGTACGTCCCTTGCAAAGCTGGTGCTCTAACCATGATGCCACACTGCCTCTGGCCTTGATGACTTGTAGATACTCTGACGGTTTGGTCCCAGCTCCTGGTTGCAGGGAGACGCCTAATAAACAGGGGTCGCTGCCGATCTGGCCTTTCTGGAATTCTGCAGGGTCTGCCCTCACTTCCCTACCACTCACCCTCACCCCACCACCAGCCTCTCTGCTGTTTGCCTCTGTACTGCACAGCCAGTTCACCCTAGAATCTGCCCCCTTCCTCTTCCAGGGCTTCCCAGAAGTCAGGCTTGTGCTCCTGCAGGAAGGGTGCAAACAGGCCAGTTCCTGCTGTGGGGGGAAGTGGGTGCCACAGCCCCTCAGATCACTCATCTATTAGATCCTACTGTGTGCCAGGTGCTGCTCTAGGTGCAGACGAGCAAACCAGGTGGGGCCTGCCCTTGGGGAGCCTGAGGCTGATGTGCCCAAAGAGTGCCCAGTGCCCTGCAGCCCGAGACAGACGCTGGCTGCATGAGGCTGCCCAGCACTGCACCCCAGGAGACATGACAGCAGGAGAGCCAGGAGTTGGGTGCCCGCCTGCCCATCCAGCAGCAACAGGCACTGGGAAAGGGTGAGGCCCGGGGAGAGAGAAGACGAGGGAGCCGGGCAAGCAGCAGGCAGGAGAATCGCAGAGCAGCTGTGCCCAGGAGCCGTGGCGTGGGGGCCATGACCAGGCAGCTGTCACTGCTCCCCCTGTGTCTGTCCCTGTGGCACTGGCTGGAATGGCGCTGGACCCCAAGAAGCCACCTAAGCCAGTGGGCATGGCCTCCTTAGGCAGCCTGGGTGACGAAATGGACCAGCCCCGGGTGTGGGCATCACTCTTGCTCTGCCAGGAAGAGGCAGAAGGACCAATGGCAGCGGCGGGGGTGGATTCTTGCCCGGCAACAGCTGCCAAGACTCTGGGTGCCGGAAGCAGCCCCTCCCTGCCTCCTTTCAGTGCCCTGGCTTTGCAATGCAGGGATTCGCCAGCCTGAGCTCTGGCAGCCTGGGTTCAGCAAATCCCGCAAGAAGAGCCAGCTCCCCGCGGGATTGCCAGCGGACCAGTGAGATCCCTCTTTACCAGTGCCCACAGCGGGAGGGGTGTGAAATTGGGCCCGGCTCCCTGAGAGCTGTTAGGGGCCACCCTAACTGCCCGTGGGTATTCGGCTGAAATTCAGCTCCTCTGGGAGAAAAATCTGGAACAGAGAAGGAGCCTTTAATCTGTCCGCAGGCCCTTCGAGGGAGAGAGGAAGGATTCCTTTGGAAGGGGGCAGGGTTGCTGGAAAACAAGGCTGTGGTTTAAGAGGAGGGCAGTTAGGGTGGCCCCTTCCTGGGGCTCCGGGCTCGGGGTCCCGCCTGCAGACGAGGGGGATCCTCCTCAGGCAAGGTCTTGAGAGGAGCCCCGTAGATAGTCCCTGCCATGTAGAGTCAGCGGCTGTGGCTCGGGGGAAACAGGGAGGCCACCGCCTGCTTTCCCAGGCACCGTGTGGCTGACCCACCGCAGTTGGAGGTCTTGGCTCTCAGGGAGCTTGTCCCGATTTCCCACCCCTCCCCCTTAAGGGAGCCATGGGCCGCCTGGCCCTGTGCTGCCCACCTGCACTGGTGGATCTTCAGCTGATGAGAGGATGTGAGGTCTGGAGTGAGGCCAGCGTGGCTTCGCCAGGAGCCTTCCTCTGCTCGCTCCTCTCCCCCAGCCCCGGGACAGATCCCCAAGTCCCAGGCACAGTGATGCTCACTCTCCGGTGTGGAGCCAAGGCAGAACTTGCAGCAGCCTGGGAAGGTGGAGCCTGGGTCCACAGACCTGGATGAAGAACTTTCCTCCCAGAAGGCGAAGGCGGGCACCACTGCTTGCCCCGGGCGGTGGGGGTGCTGAGGCCTTGGCGCCACGCCTCTGTGGGGTGACGGCCATCTTGATCCAGAGCCCAGCGTGTGCATTCCAGAACCTGATCTTATCACTCCACCAGGGATGCTCATACTCTGGGGAATTGATTTGCTCCAACAAGTGATGGATTTAAAACACATGAGGAAGCCAATTCATTCCTTCACCCTGGGCCTGCAGAACTGTCGGGGCTGCACTGGGGCAGTTCTGTACATCCCTAATGAAGCCAGCCCTGCACCCCTCTGTTAATGTGCTTTTCAAACCAAACAGTGGAATGCATTGGTCATCACAGGGTTTGATCTGATGTGAAAAGTGTTATAAAGCCATTCCAGTTAAACTGCCTCTGGCCGTGCATTTCCTGAAAGCTGGATTGAGAGGAATACAATTGCATGAGGACAGCATACCCTGGACTTGCTGCTTCTTGGGGACCCTAGAGGCCCCAGAGGGGATCCCACCACATGGCTTGGGTCAAACAGCACACTGGCAGGATACCCTGGGCCGCAGGAGGCAGCCCCCCACCCACGTTTCTCTTCCTAATCTCCACATAGCCACTCCCCTGTGTCTGCCTTTGTCCCCAGACTGCCCAATCCCCAGTGTCCCCGTTGGTGGGTCAGCATTTACAGGGCACCATCCTTGTCCCCATGATACAACTCTCACCCCACGGGAGGAGGGTGCCGGTGGCCCGGATTTCACAGAGGGCTTGGTGGGTTTCCAATCTTCGTCCGTGAGTCTCGAGTCCCTGAGGACAAGCCCCCGAATTCTGTGTCTCTCTCTGGAGTACCCGGCAGGCCCTTGGGTGATCCACTGAAGGTGCAGTGCCCAGTAAGAGCTAGACACCTTGAAAATAGAAAAGGGTTTCACTCCACATGAATTATAATCCTGGGAGAAAGGTGCTTGGCCTGGCAGTAGCGGGGGCAAAGAAAACGCAGTGGAGGGAAAAGTAAGAGAACGGCCACTGCCGCCTCCCCAACTCCAGCAGGCCCTCCCCACTCCAGCAGCCCCACCCAACTCCAGCAGGCCCCCCGACTCCAGCAGGCCCTCCCCACTCCAGCAGGCCCCCCCCTCCAGCAGGCCCCCCGACTCCAGCAGGCTCCCCGACTCCAGCAGGCCCTCCCCACTCCAGCAGGCCCCCCCACTCCAGCAGGTTCCCTGACTCCAGCAGGCCCCCCGACTCCAGCAGGCCCTCCCCACTCCAGCAGGCCCCCCCACTCCAGCAGGCCCTCCCCACTCCAGCAGGGCCCCCGACTCCAGCAGGCCCCCCACTCCAGCAGGCCCCCCCACTCCAGCAGGCCCTCCCCACTCCAGCAGGCCCCCCCACTCCAGCAGGCCCTCCCCACTCCAGCAGGCCCTCCCCACTCCAGCAGGCCCCCCCACTCCAGCAGGCCCTCCCCACTCCAGCAGGTCCCCCCGACTCCAGCAGGCCCCCCGACTCCAGCAGGCCTTCCCCACTCTAGCAGGCCTTCCCCACTCCAGCAGGCCCTCCCCACTCCAGCAGGCCCTCCCCACTCCAGCAGGCCCCCCCACTCCAGCAGGTCCCCCCGACTCCAGGAGGCCCTCCCCACTCCAGCAGGTCCCCCTGACTTCAGTAGGTCCCCCCCACTCCAGCAGGCCCTCCCCACTCCAGCAGCACCCCCCAACTCCAGCAGGTGCCCCTCACTCCAGCAGGCCCTCCCCACTTCTTCTCTCCCTCCCTTCCTTTCCCATCCTGGGCCCTCACCTTCATTCCCCTTTTCTCTTCGCCTTTTCCTTCCCCTCGTCTCTCCTCCTCAGAGTTAGAAAGACTCTGGTGGTGGGTACCAGTAGGACAAGAGGACCCTTGCTCCCCACTTCTTGGAGAGTGAGCCTTTGCTTGGCAGGGGTCTCAGAGAGCACCCTGAGCTTCTCACACTCCCCATTGCTCACCGCCAACCCCTTCCATGTCCAGGGTCCTGCAGAACTCTCAAATCCAGCCTGGTGGGTGTGGCTCAGGCCTCCGGCGACCTGTGCCGGGGTGGGGAACAGGGAAGGGGGCACAACCTCTCTTTCATTGTTGTTTGGTTCTGGCCCTGCCACAGAAAGCATTTTGCAACTGGACCCTCCATCCACCTCCCCCCTACCCCCTAGTGCCTGGCAGATCCTTCTGAGTGCAGGGGGAGGGAGGGAAGGAGAGGCACAGACGGCCCTCCCAGGGGTCTCACCTGTCATCAGCCTTCCAGTCTCCCTCACCCCCTCTTGCTGACCTCCCTCCTGGCCCCCAGAGGACCCACGAGGCACATCCTGCACGGACTGATGTCCCCCAAGCCCTGGCTCCTGGCCCCCAGCCGACGCTCCACAGAGCTCTCTGCCTCGCTAACTTGGAACAGTAATAGCATGAGTGGGTTTTTTTCTCTTTTAGTCAAAATCAATGACAATGACAGAGTTATAAGGCGAGCCGTGGGGAAGGAGAAGAAAGCGCCTGGTGTCAAGATTGATGCAGGAGGCAGTTAGAGGGACCTATTAGGATTTCAGTTGCCTTAGGGCGTGCTGCTCCACGGAGCGGGTGTGACGTCAGGGAACCCACTGGCAGGCAGGCAGCCTTGTCCCTGCACACCTGTCATTAATGCAGAAGGCGCAACCTCACAGCTATCAGCCGGGGTGCCGGGGCTGCGTGTGGTGGAGACATCTCAGTTATACAAGCGGGACCAAGAGTTCCACTGGGAGAGAAGAGGGAGGAACCTGAGGGGTCTGTCCCAACTCCAGGGCCCCGAGTCTGGAGAGAAGGGACCTCCGGAGGGGGCGTTCACCGCAGCGCCATGGACAGGGTCTGACCGTCACAGGTAGGGGGTGCCTGGAGCCTGCCAGCCGGAGGAGTGGGGGCCCCTTTGTTTTCCTCCTGAAGTACACTGAACCTGCTGGCTCTGGAGCAGCCCCCAGGCATTGCTACGCTCCCTCCCTGGGCCACACTGGCTCCCTCTACCTCAAAAGAGAGAAAGACCCACGGGGCTGGGGGAGACGGCAGAGCCCCCACCATCCACTCACATAGCTGGGGTCTTTGTCACTTTGCCAGGTCTCCTTCAATTTCCACTCTGAAAGAAGGGCCAGTGTTAACCTGTGGCCTCCATTCTCTGCCCCCCAGAGAATGAAACGAAGGGAGTGTGGGGATCTCCCCAGGGGTAAGGCAGGCTCAGGTCCGAGGCCCTCCTTGCCCAGCCATCTTGGGCAGCTCCCTAGCTCTGCCCCTGGGTTTCCTGTCTGTAAAACGGGGCGCTAATACCTGCTTGTTTGGGGTCATTGGAAGCTGGATGCAGGACTGGCTACCTCATCTGTGAAGCCCAGCGCTCATGACAAGGGGAGGCCTTGTTAATAAAGTATTTGGAATTTCGGGTCCAGGTGCAGTGGCTCATGGCTATAATCCCAGCACTTTGGGAGACCAAGGCGGGAGGATCACCTGAGGACAGGAGTTCAAGATCAGCGTGGCCAACATGTTGAAACCCCATCTCCACAAAAATACAAAAATTAGCCAGGCATGATAACGGGCGCCTGTAATCCCAACTACTCGGGCGGCTGAGGCAGGAGAATCGCTTGAACCAGGGAGGCGGAGGTTACAGTGAACCAAGATCGTGCCATTGCACTCCAGCCTGGGCAACAGAAGGAGACTCCGTCTCAGAAAAAAAAAAAAAAAAGAGTCCTTCCGGATAGCAGTCATTCTTGCTAAGAATTTCGAGAGTAGGAAACAGGGGTGTTGCTCCCTGCCCACAGAGCAAATGAAAGAATCAAGTACAAGGAGTTGGAAAGAGAACCTAATGCTTCCTGGACGTGGTGGCTGGGGATTGGCTGGAAGTTGGGGAGGGGACTCCCCAGCCTAGGCAGGCCCAGGTTCCTGCAGCCACAGCCTTGCTGGTGATGGTCCAGAGAGAATGGCTGAGGGTGCCCACCTGGCAGGACCACCACTGTGATGACTGAAATCAGGATGGGAAGCACCCTGGCACTCAATTTGGGGGTGGGCGGGCAGGATGAGGCAGTGACGGACACTCCCAGCCCCCACCACACCTGCCTTCATCAGGGGTCTCTGGCTGCCTGGACGGATGCTGGTGACCATGACAAGGGAGGTCTTGACGGTGCTGCCACGGCAGTGGTGCCTCTCGAGAGGCAGCTGGTTAGAAGCCAGAATGCACTGTCTTCCGCCTCTCCACACCTTCTCAACGAGGTGATTTCCCAGCCACCCGCGAGGAGCCAAGCATCCTCATTCAGTTCCTCAGGTGTCAGGGCACTGCTCTTGTTTACACTGCCATCGCCCTTGCACTGAACAGCAGAGGTGTGGGATCCTTTTGGCTGCTCTTTGCTCTGAGCACCCGGCGCTATGCCAAGGACGGGGGCCCATCCAGAGCCCACGCATCCTCTCCAAGCAGACGGAGGCGCTAGGAACAGTTAGGTAGGCCTGTTACCAGAACAAACCTGGCTCCACTCGCCCAGGTTGGTAAAGCTGAATACCCACACCGAGGGTTGCCGCAGGAGAAAGGAGGGCATTTATTTGCTGGGAGCCAAGCAAGGAGAATCAGGCAGCTCACACTTCAGACCCAACATCCTCAATGGCTCCTGAGCAACGGTTTTGTTTTTTCTCTTTGCTGGTTTCTTTTCTTGTTGTCGGTCTCACTCTGTCACCCAGGCTGGAGTTCAGTGGTGATATCACGGCTCACTGCAACTTCTGCCTCCTGGGTTCAAATGATTCTCCTGCCTCAGCCTCCCAAGGAGCTCAGACTACAGGCATGCATCACCATGCCCGGCTCATTTTTGTATTTTTTATAGAGCTGGGGTTTGGCCTTGTTGGCCAGGCTGATATCAAACTCCTGACCTCAGGTGATCTGCCCACCTCAGCTTCCCAGAGTGCTGGGATTACAGGCATGGGCCACCACACCTGGCCACAAGCAAGGGTTTTTAAAGGCGGGAGTGTATTTCAGGAAAGCAAAAGTTACAGGCAAAATCATTAATCAGGAGATGAGCATTATACACTGGTTTGGCCTCAAAAGGTGGGATATCTTGAAGGGCTTATCTTGAAGGGTTTATAGATCATAAGTTTGATTCAAAGATCCTTTGATTTGTGATTGGTTAAGGAAGCAAAGCTTTGTCTAAAAACTTGGGGTCAGCAGGAAGGAATGTGAAGGCGTGGCCGTGGGTGTGTCTCTCCAGGCCCCCTAGGAAGAAATTCTGATCCAGAACAGCCATCGGAGCGCAGTCCTTGGTTCCCCCATATCTGAGGTCCACTTGCCAGAAGTAGCCTTTTCTCCCTGGTGGGGTCCAGGTTTCTGAAAAGCAACTTCTTGCTTATCCCATCGCTCATTGACTCCTTAAGCCTAGTGGAGTGCCTGGAATTTCCTGGAAAGAAATTCAAGATTTTCTTTTATTTCCATGCCTGGGGTGGCGTGGGGGTGGCACCAGGTCCTAAGGAAGTCCCTGTCCCGTCTCAGGGCAGGCTGGGGTGGGCCCCTCCTGCAGGGCACACACTCTCCATCTGAGGATGCGGAAAAGGAAGGGGAGGGTGTGACATCACCCGGAAGGCTCCCAGGAGGAGGTAAGACCAGAGCAGGCACTGGTCCTCGGAGCCAGTGGGACCAGACGGGCAGAGAAAAGTCACATCCGCCCCCCATCCTTGGAACTGGCCTGGCTTGCAAGGAGGGGGTTCTGTCTCCATTTCACACATAATAAGGAAACTGGGTGCAGAAACTTTCAAGAGCCTGCCCAGGATTCACAGAGTGAGAAGCCAGGACAAAGTCAGAATTCACACCTGGTGCTGTGTGGACTCACCCTTCCCATGGGAACATTCTGCCTCGAACTGAACACCCGCAACTCAGCGAGGCTCACCTGATCCCAGCTCAAGGGGGTGGCCCGGCCGCCCACACCACTGCCTCCCCACCCCCACGCCGTGGGACCTGGGCCGTCTCACCCTCCCTCATCGTCTCCTGCATGCACAGAAGATCCTTTCCATGGGGGGCATGCGTCAAAAGTGGAGAAGGCTGTTCAGGGACATGGTGTGGGATCTCATGCGGCTGATATTCCTGTTAAATAAATACATTTTGCTAATTGGATTACTCAGACAGTATAATATACTACTGGATTTCCAACATGATGCTAATAAATTGTGTGAATAACTTAATCATGTTAGCGTCCTCAAAGTTTGTAAGAGATGAAATGAGAAAATCAGGCAGCGCTGACACCCAGGGCCTCCTAAGGCTCTCAGGCTCCTGGAGCTTCCGTGAGATCCCTTCGCCGGGCTCTCTGCAACAGAAGCTGCCGCTGGGCGTGTGGGGTGCAGGTGGGGGTGTCAAGGGGAGGGAAGAAGGGGGGTATTCAGCCAGAGTGAGAGTCACTGTGCCAGGGACTCGAGGACCTGTCCCTGGGCAGGGGGAGAGGAGCTGGCCGAGCAAGGCTGCCGGCAGGTGAAGCTACCCTGGCCCTCACACTCCTCTCATCAGCTGAAGGCCCAGCTGGTGAAGGAGGGCAGCACAGGGCCAGGCAGCCTACGGGTGGCCTGTGGTTCTGTGAACCCAAAATATCTGAGACTGGTCTCCGTTCATTTAGGAAGTTTATTTTGCCGAGGTTGACGATGCACACCCATGACACAGCCTCAGGAGGTCCTGACGACATGTGGTCAAGATGGTCAGGGCACAGCTTGGTTTTAAACGTTTTAGGGAGACATGAGACATCAATCAATGTATGTCAGATGAACACTGGTTCTGTCCCGGAAAGGCAGGGCAACTCGAAGCAGGGAGAGGGCTTCCGGTCATAGGTAGACAGAAGACAAATGGTAGTGAGTTTGTGATGAGCCTCTCCAGAGGAGGCAATCAGATACGTATGTATCTCAGAGAGCAGAGGGGGGACTTTGAACAGAATGGGAAGCAGGTTTGCCCCAAGCAGTTCCCAGCCTGACTTTCCATTTAGCTTAGTGATTTGGGGGCCCCAAGATTTATTTTCCTTTCACAGTTCCCTCAAGGGTCTGTGCAAAAAGCACCAGGAACCTACCCACTCCCCTTGCTGTCGATGTCTTTCAAGAAGTGTTTCCACCCACATCTCCCTTCACACAGGGAACCACTGTGGGCTGAAGGTGGCCAGGAAGTTGTGGGAAGCACCTGCAGTTTTGAGGAGGGAAGGGCAGGGACTGAGCCAGGTGGCCGGAAGACTAGGCCAGGGGAGCCGCCATTAGTCCCTGAGAACTCCAGAGAGAGGCGGCTTCCCTCCTTGCCTTCCAAACTGGAAATCTGGGTGGTTGGTGTTTAATTAACATTGGTATTGACGTGAAAAGTGAAGACCAGAATTTAAAAGCTCATTACCCCTCTTGCCTTCGTATCTTAGCTCCTGGCTGCCCAGGAGGGGATGAGAGATGAATGAGGGTTTCTGCTGCAGAGGCGATGAGACCTGCCGTCTCACCAAACATGTAAGTGTCATAGCACAGGACAGGCCATTAGAACACCACACACACGCACGTATGCATGCTCACACCCAGGCACACTCGCATGCATGCTCACTCACACACACACACATGCACACACCTGAACTCAGCCCCTAAACAGGAGCACTCTTCAATGACCATCATTAAAATAATAACTGGCTTCTGCGGCAGCTTCCCAGGTATTAATGCAAATGTTTTTCTAACTCTCCAGGTTCAAGAGCAACAGTTTACACAAGTCTAATTAGCATAACAAAATCCAGCCAGGAAGAGAAAAAAAAACAACTCCTCTTATTTGATGCTTCCTGGTAATTAGCAAGAACAATTACTGCAGCATCCGGAATTTCCAACCCCCAAAGATGCCAGGGCCACACTTGAGCACATCAGGAATCAATTTAGAGAAGCCAAAATAAGGCCATTAGGAGGGATGCTCGCCCCGAGCGTGACGTGTGTGTTTGCAAGCAAGCAAGCACTCCCCTGCCTACACCACCCCTGTGCTGACCGCAGCAGCCTGCCTCCCGCCCTTCCCTGTATCCACACACACACACACACACGCCCGTTCATACACTCCTCGCCCAGGTCTTCCTGCATCCAGCGTCCATTCATTCAGCAAATGTCAGCGACTGGACCTGCTGCTTTGTTCAGAAGGTGCAAAGGTGAGAAAGGCAAGGTCTCTGCACCTGGTTGAGTTTGTTTAACGTGCATTTCATGCTGCCTTCTGTGTGCTGGGCCAGGTGGTGCAGTGCAGAGATCAGAACAAGACAGCACCCATCGCCAAGAATGTCACATCCATGAGGTATTGGATGCCTTCTAGGTGGTGAAGCCTGTGCCTGGCTCAAAGGGCACACGGAAGCGAGAGGGCCTCTCTCGTCCTGGGGTGGATGGGTCATCAGAGACTTCCTGAACCAGGTGACGCAGAGCTGGGTTTGAGGATGTAAAGAAGTTGGTCATAGCGGGTGGACGTAGGTCCGAAGAGCGCTTACGTAGGCACCGTAGGACAAAGCCACGAAGGCGAGCAACAGGAGTGGCTGCTCGGGGGCCGGCAGCAGAGTGGCAAAAGAGTGCAGGAAGGAGCCACAGGAGATGGGGCTGAGGAAGCTGGTGGCTAAAGGTCGTAGCAGGTTTCAGGGGCTGGGCCATGGATCAAGCAACAGGGAATCGGGGTCCTTGTGTGATGACTCATGTCTGTAGTCCCAGCACTTTGGGAGGCTGAGGCGGATGGATCCCTTGAGGTCAGTTCAAGACAAGCCTGGCAAACACGGTGAAACCCCGTCTCTACTAAAAATACAAAAATTAGCTGGGTGCGGTGGTGCACGCCTGTAGTCCCAGCTACTCTGGAGGCTGAGGCAGGAGAATCGCTTGAACCCGGGAGGCGGAGGTTGCAGTGAGCTGAGATCGTGCCACTGCACTCCAGGCTCACAGTGAGACTACGTCTCAAAAAAAAAAAAAAAGAGGGAGTTGGGAAAGGAGAGAAAACTGCTTGGAAGAGGCATGGTCGGGGTCGGCAGCTGGAGAGGATGCCACTGGCCCATCCAGGTCAGGTGGACGGTCTCCTACCCCCCAGGCCAAGAGAGTGGGCGTGGATCCAAATGGGAAATGACGGATGCTGGACTCCCTGGGAGAGAAATCCTGACTGCCTGCATGTCAGGCAGAAGACAGAGGGAGAGGGAGGAGATGTCCAGAATGACTATGTGAATGTGGGGAGGAGGCTGGGGGAGCTCTGTGTCGATGGGATGGGATGGTCGAGGCCAGCTGGGCAGAGGTCCCACTCACATGACTCATTTATGTGGGTCACAGCCTTCTGTGCCCAACCTGTGTCTTCTGTTCAGATTTGCACCCTTGTTGATACCCAGCTATCCAGGTGGAAACAGCCCTGTCGTGACCATTCACAGATGACACAAGGCATGGGACCCCAAATAAGAGACTATGTCATGAGCTGAGCACCCATCTCTGCCTCGGAAACGGGTGCCCCAGGCTGAAAGGGAGGAACTGTTCTCTTCTCCTTTGTAAAGGCAGCCTGAGAGGTCGCGGCTTCTCTCAAGCTCCCACACTGAGGCTTTGCTATAAAACCTTCCTTCCAACCTGGGCAACATAACATGACCACATCTCTATTGAAACATTTAAAAAAAGAATAGCTGGGCACGGTGGTGCATGCACCTGTAGTCCCAAGGGGTTGAAGTGGGAGGATTGCTTGAGCCCAGGCGTTCAAGGCTGCAGTGAGCTATGATCGTGCCACTGCACTCCAGCCTGGGCAAGAGAGTAAGACCCTGTCTTAAGAAAACAACAATAACCGCAACAAACAAAAATCTTCCTTCCTTCCTGGTCTACTTCCCTGTGCTTCTGCTTGAGCTGATCTTACCTGGTGCCCAGTGGAAGCAAGACAATTGGGCACCTTCTTCCCTCTGCAGAGCCCGTGAACACCACGGTGAATCTTTCAGGAGCTCCTTCGCCTCCTTTGCTCAGGTAGCCCCTTCCCTGGACACATCCTCCTGATTCCCAGGCAGGCCTCGTCTCACCTGGGCCTTCAGGGAGGTGAGCCCACACTCAGCATTTCAATCTGGAAAATGGAGTTGACAGAGGCTAATTCACACAATTAACTTCCTTTTCTTTCTTTCTTTTTTTTTTTTTTTTTTTTTTTTTTGAGAGTGCAGTGGCTCAATCTCGGCTCACTGCAACCTCCACCTGCCGGGTTCAAGCCATTCTCCTGTCTCAGCCTCCCAAGTAGCTGGGACTACAGTAGCATGCCACTGCACCTGGCTAATTTTTGTATTTTTGGTAGAGATGGGGTGTCACCATATTGGTCAGGCTGGTCTCGAACTGCTGACCTCGGGTGATCCACCAGCCTCAGCTTCCCAAAGTGCTGAGGTTACAGGTGTGAGCCACCGCGCCTGGTCCACATAATTAACTTCCAAAGGAAAAGTTGGAACTGAAAACGCAGTTTTCCTGCGTCCTTCACATTCCACGTTGATTTCTCCCATCTCCCTTCCCTGGAGACGTGGGAAGAGAGGGCCGATGGTCCTTCAGGTGGGAAGCACAGCCGGTCCACACTGGTGTCCTTCTCAGTGCCCAGCAGAGGAACTCAGGGTGTGCTGAACTAATGAAGGAAGGAGGCCGTCAGTCTCCTACCTCCTTTCTCTCACCGCAGTAATGAAGTGTGCTCTGCACTTTCTCATCAGGAAGCATTTCTGTTTCCATCCCTGCATTTGCTCCTTCCAAACACTGTGATGCTTTTCCAATCTAGAAGGAGGAAGTGGAAACCCTAGTTTCCGGGGGCTTCGTCATAGTGCCTTTTTCCTAATCTGTTGGCCTCTCGGTTACTCTCCTCTAAGCCAAGTTCCTGACATGGAAAAAGCTGCAGGAGCCCCAGGGCCATTCCAATGCCATTTCTTGTCCAACCTGCTCTCCAGTCCTTGCTGTGCAGGGTGGCACCTCAGGGCAAGCCTCATGGGGCCAGAGTGGGGAGGCTCCCAGCCCACTCTGCTGATCCCTTTGTCTCCACCTGGCCAGCACCTTACCTGCTCCATGAAGGTGGTAGCAATCAGGGGGTAAATGTAGAGAAGCACAAATACCAGGCCATGGCGCTTGCTGCAACTGGAGGTAAAACAATGTGAGTCATTTAAACTGCAGGCTCCAGGCTGGAAGGAAGCCTCCAGCAGTGAAAAGAGAAAGGAAGGGAAGGGGAGGAAAGAGGAGACAGGTGTCTGGGCAAAGGAGATGAGGGGAGGAGAGTTCCGGGCATAGGAAACAGGATGTACAAAGGCTCCAAAGGCAAGGAGAGTTCAAGGAAACTCAGGCCAGCCAGAGCAAGGAGCGGGCAGGCTCAGGCGAAGGTGTGGGTGGGCACAGGCAGCCTACAGGCGCCGAGGCCATGGTGTGCTGGAGCCAGCTCCCACCTGCCCAAGAGATCTCATTATCAATTTCCAGAAATGTGATGAACTGGCTATTAAACTGGGCCATTTAAAACATTAATTTATATCAACTTACGATCAAATAAATTTTACTTGAAACAATGGTAATAAAAACCCCAAACTCCTTTCCTCCTAATGATTTTGCTCTATTTGGTTATTAGCTGTATTCTTGAGGCGAGTGATATTTCTTGTATTCGCATGGTGGAACTATTATAAATTGTGGGCTGTATCTCTTTCCCACCATGGGTTCAGAGATGTCATGTCATTGGTTTGAAATTGGCTGCAATATGACTGGACACAGTGGCTCATGCCTGTTATCCCAGCACTTTGGGAGGCCAAAGTGAGTGGATCACGAGGTCAGGAGATCGAGACCATCCTGGCAAACATGGTGAAACCCCATCTCTACTAAAAATACAAAAAAGTAGCCAGCGTGGTGGTGAGCACCTGTAATCCCAGCTACTCGGGAGGCTGAGGCAGGAGAATCGCTTGAACCTGGGAGGCAGAGGTTGCAGTAAGCCAAGATTGTGCCACTACACTCCAGCATGGGCAACAGAGGGAGACTCTGTCTAAGAAAGAAAGAAAGAAAGAAAGAAAGAAAGAAAGAAAGAAAGAAAGAAAGAAAGAAAGAAAGAGAGAGACAGAGAGAGAGAGAGAGAGAGAGAGAGAGGGAGGGAGGGAGGGAGGGAGGGAGGAAGGGAGGAAAGGAAGGAAGGAAGGAAGGAAGGAAGGAAGGAAGGAAGGAAGGAAGGAAGGAAGGAAGGAAGGAAGGAATTGGCTGCAATAGGAGTATCTACAACACAGACATTGGTAAACTATACAAATCAGGGCTTCATTTGTATAGTTTTGTTGATTGTCTAGACTTATGAAGGTGATGGAGAAAATGTTAATAATACAGATTCAACTAAAACAGGCTCACTGCCCTTACATGGTGAATACCACAAAAAAGATAGTCAAATTACACTTGAATTGCAGCCACAGGTTGGCTACAGCCACAAGAGTTCGGCAAAAACCAGTGAAAGCATTCTGTGTAACTGGCTGTATGTAATTTACATTAAAGAATATTATATATCTTATTATTACTTGTAAATTGGTGCCACTCACCCTGTATATCAGTAAAATGCATACTCACGTGTACACATTTGTTTCTCAGGAAGCTGGCGGTCTAACACTCACCAGCATGCCATGGCCTGAAAGCTACATTCAGTGTGTGGACTTCATCCTGGGTGAAGGGGATATGGTTTTTCGCTAGGATTGAAAGCACACGCCGGGTGCAGTGGCTCACGCCTGTAATCCTAGCACTTTGGGATGCCAAGGCGGGCGGATCACCTGAGGCCAGGAGTTTGAGACCAGTCTGGCCAACATGGTAAAAACCCATCTCTACTAAAAATACAAACAATTAGCTGGGTGTGGTGGTAGGCACCTGTAATCCCAGCTACTCGGGAGGCTTAGACAGGAGAATTGCTTGAACCCAGGAGGCAGAAGTTGCAGTGAGCCCAGATCACGCCACTGCACTCCAGCCTGGGTGACAGTGCAAGACTCTGTCTCCAAAAAAAAAAAAAAAAGAAAAGAAAAAGAAAGCACAGAGGGACCTGTCATTGGATTTGGGTTTCAGACACTGGTGATAAGGTGGAGAAGAGACAGGAGGCCACAAGCCAGGAGGCAGGGGACCGGTAAGGAGGCTGTGGAAGAAGTCCTGACACCACGCGTGGGCAGCCACGATGTCGGGGGGATAAGTGGCCCTGGGGTGGGGAGTGGGGAGGATGACACCGAGATCATGAACAAAGCCCCCCCCCCCCATTCTCACGGCCCACGGTGCGGGGCCTGCCAGGTAGAAGCCTGGAGCTCCTTACCCAGGTCTCCGTGAGCATGAGGTCATTCTCCCAGGTCCGTGGCCACTCATTCATGCTGTGAGTTGCCAAGACCTGGGGTGACCTTATTTTGGAGACATTTGCCCCAGCCTCCAAAGCAAGGCATTCCAAAGTACAGGCTTCCACGCGGGACAGGTAGACCAGCTGCAGTCATCTACCCTTGGTTATCCTCACATCCACGGTTTTCATTTGACCTGTCTTTATCAGGCAGGCAAAAGCTGCTTCAGAATTCCCTGGCAACCTACATGTTTCAGAGGCCAGGCACCAGCCTGGGCCGCCGGGGCTTGAGATGAGCGCTCTTCCTCCCTCCCGACCCCAGCCTGATGGGGGAGCCCCGCCCCAAAGCCCTCCGGAGGAAATCAAAGCTGGCGAGAGCCACCGAGAGCCACGCGGATGTTCAGAAGAAGTCTCTTATCCGGGCAGCCTTTCACAGGCTGTGGGGCCTCATGCCCTCTGCCCCCCGACGCCGTGAGAGGCCGGCAGCCAATTCACAGCATTGTCTGAAACCCCTGCATGGTGCCATTGCCGCCGTCTTTCATCCCTTTTGGCAAAGAACCTGAGCCATCGGACCCTCTGAAGTGCGGAGACGGATCGCTGATCTGCCGGGGAATGTGCTCTACAAGGTTAAGCATGTTTGCCCAAGAAATACGGATAATGCTCTTAGCACGTATGACCTTTACGATATGTGGAACACTGTCCGTGACAAAAATGCCATTTTTTAAATGGTTTTCACGCTGGGGTATCCAGCCATTAATCATGCTGCCTGTGAGTGACTGGAGGGGCCGCCTGGAAAATCCTAGAGCCGCACGTTAGATTTCCAGCCGGCCAAGGGCTGTGTGTGAACCTTGACTTCATTAGGATCTGCACCGCCAACGGCTTCCTGGGCTGGGTGCCCCCAGGGGACTCCTGGAAAAGAGCCTGGCTTCTCAGTACCCTCACAGGAGTGGCCACAGGCTCCTTATTTTAAGGTGTCTTTGTGTCCTTGGAGCTGATAAATAACTCATTTTTGATGCCTGTGCTGAGCCTGCATGTTTAGTGCCCACGAACTGCATCTGAGATGCTGGAGGCTATGCCGCCCCTCTCCCTCCCTCTCCTGGCCGCAGAGCTGGGTATTGCTCAGTAGGAGAATGGCTGATGCTGGGCACCAGCCTGATTGGAGGGAAGGGATAGAATTCAGGATTTTCACTTCCAAAAGGGCATTTTCCAGTTAATACCTGCACAGCCCCCGTCAGAGATGGCTGTGGATCCCAAGCACAAGACATGAGTCTGGTCTGTGTCGAGAGGCACTGGGTGTGCAAAACGCACACGGGATTTCAAAAGCTTGATATAAAAAACACAAACTACCTCATTCATAATTTTCACACTGATTAGATGTTGAAGTGATAATGTTTTGGAGATACTGGGTTAGATCATATGTACTATTAAACTCAACTTTACCTTTTCTTTTTGACTTATTTCGTGTGGCCACTAGAAAGTTTAAAATTGCTGATGTGGCTTGCATCTTACCTCTGTCAGAAGCTCAGGCCACACACTCATGCAGAGACCCACCCTGGGAGTGGGGAAGTGGTTGGGAGGACAGAAGAGAAGGCCCTTCCATGCCCTGGGGACAGGGTGCTCCCAACCCCATTGAGGGGAGGGAGTGCTCACACAAGCACCTGTGCCACTGGCACCTTTCAGGGTCTGTTTGTGTTTTCCAGGCCTGATACTGGGGCAAGCAAAGCCAAGACATTGCACTTTATTAATCAACACTTAGTGATGCTTTTGGAGACAGGCAGAGGGAGCAAGAGGTGTCCCGAGTCCCCCTTTGGATGGGAACGGGCATAGGGAGCAGGCAGTGGTAGTGAGCACAGACAACCAGCGGTGGCCACCCAGACGGTGCGGTAATCTCCCCTCCCCCACAGTTTGATGTTTGGCTCTGTCCTGGGCGACTTCTTCAATCTGCACCCAGGGGCTGCCACTGCTGACCCCAGGGATGTCCTGATACCTTCTGGGTGGCCTCCAAGCCACATGCAAGTATAACCCAATTTCCACCACTGTCTGAGGAAGGATGTGGGAAGCGCTGGTCCCCCCTGCAGCCCTCACCAATCCCCCCAGCGACCACGGGAGCATCTCTCCGTCAGAGCCGTTCTGGACCCATCGCAGACACAGGAAGAGGAAGAGCATCGCCGCCGGGCGGTGTCAGACGGTGTGGCAGAGTCCCTGTGTGCCTGACTCACGTTAGGTGCTGAGGGTTCACAGCAAAGGTGTCACCCCTGGACCAGCGGTTGTGAAGTGACCATCCCAAACCCATCACGAGGGACCAAAGGGGGCCCTGGGATTCCCGAGGGCATTTAGCCCAACCTAAGGATTTGAAAATGTACACGGTGGACATGGAGAAACTGATGCCTTGGGTGTTTTAAAGGACAAATTGTAGGTACACAGGAGAAGAGAAGTGGGAGGGGCACAGAGGCAGGAGATGGTAGAAGTGAGAGCTGATGAATGTGGGAGGGTCAACTGCGAGCAGCCTATAGTGCAGGTGACGGTGGACTACACAGGTTAAAGCAGGGAGTGGCAGGAGACAAGGCAGGGAGAGTCACTGGGGTCTGGGGAAGGTCAGAAGGAGCCTTGAATGGCATACTCAGGATTCCATCTCCCTCCAACAGGCAACAGGTGCCACCAAAGGGCTCTGAGCTGGGTGAGCGGCTTCGATTTAGATTTTCCAGAAATGGCTCTGGCATCAGGGCATGAAGGAGGATTAACACCAAAGGCACAAAGTTTGGAACCTGAACTAGGACGTTGGTATTAGGAAGAGAAAAGAGACAAAGATCCAAGAAATATTTAAAAGACGTAACTGGCCAGACCGGGCGTCAGAGTCAACGTGGTGGGCAAGGAAGAGCTGCCATTGTGTGTCTCCCAGATATGGACTCTGATCTCCAGGTCAGAGAACACCGAAGACTGGCCTCAGTAGATCCCAGAGGCAGAAGCCACATCCGCCAAGCCTGCCTCGCTGGGCCAGAGCAGCCTGGCATCTGCGCACTGGCCTCCTGCTGACCTCTCACTGGCTGTCAGGACAGCCCAGGGCAGAGAGGTGACATCCAGGCTGCCCGAGGCAGCAGGTCAAACCCAGCTAAGTAACTAAATAAAGATATGATTGTAATGATGATTAAATTGAAGCACCTCATTAATTTCATGTGAGAGGTGGAGAAAACACAAGATAGCCCTTCCTCGAAATTCATTGTTTGCCTGGCCCTGAGACATCCCCACACGATGTCTTGTTGGGTCTAATTTAAGTACGTACATTTAATGGTTCAGTAAGTAAAATTGCCTTTATTGTTTGGAATGGTTTTTGCAATAATTTATGGGCTCGGCTGGTTCATTTGATGGGTCGCTATGATGGACTAGGTGTCGGCCCTGAAGCGGGTATTTACATAAAGAACTCAGGGAGAATTCAGCCCTGTGGCCCTGAACATCATATTCCCAGGCAGCAAGGGAGACTGGTGGAAGCCGCCCTGACCCAGGAGAGGCAGCTGCATACACCCAGGACCGCCGCAGCTCTGGACACCCTGGAGGGTCGAGGCAGCTGCATACACCCAGGACCGCCGCAGCTCTGGACACCCTGGAGGGTCGAGGCAGCTGCATACATCCAGGACCGCTGCAGCTCTGGACACCCTGGAGGGTCGAGGGACAGGAGCCCAGTGAGCCTGAACCCTTCATTCTTTGGTTCTGAAGTGCCCTGGCAGTGCAACTTGGCACACAGAAACTGGAAAGAACCAGAAGCACTCAGGATGGGCAAAACTAGGCATATTTCCACCCACTTGCCCTGACTGCCAAGGCCTGAGTCATCCATTGCCCGCTTTCTGACCCAGCCTGCATCTTGGTCCTCCTCCTTGGATTCTGGGAGGAGAGGAGAGGTTTCCATTGCTAGCCCCAGCCCTGGCAAACACTCCACACCCATGCTGCTGGGGGCAGCTGGGGACAACTGGGGATGGGGAAACTCATCCACAGAGAACAAGGGGCCAGCAAGTGATGAGTGGACATGACCAGCAAATGGGCCAGGCCAAGCAATGGGTCCTGACCCAGTCTGAGCAGGGGCCAGGGCCGGGGCAGGGGCCAGCTGGAGGACCAGAGGGAGGGTCCTGATGGGACCCAGGGTGTCCGTCTCACTGGGGATGAGGCAAACGCAGCTACCATGAGAAGATGGAGGTCTGGGAGGCAGGGGGCCGAGGCTCTTCAACACATATGGATTTAGTAGGTGGGAGGACAGAGTAGGTTGTAGCAGAAACTCAATCCTCTTTCATTTTGCCCTGGGATAACTGGTGAACAGTCTTGAGCTCCTGCCAGCTGGTGCCAAAGAGGGGGAGCTCAGGGACGGCAGGTCATTTGATGCCGTCGATCAATTCCTTGACCCTGCCCCTCCATTCTTTTTCCACCTCCTCCCCCTGTCCTTTTGAGCCCTCCTCACTCCTGAAAGCCGGTACTGAAAATTAAAATTGGGTAGAGAGAGAACCATTTACCGCTCTGCTTTGATTACCTAACTTCTTTCTTGAGTCAATGGTAAACTAGCCCAAGTTTAAAATATCCCACCTTTGGGCCTGGAGCAGTGGCTCCCGCCTTGGGAGGCCGAGGCAGGCGGATCACTTGAGGTCAGGAGTTTGAGACCACATTAACCAACATGGTGAAACCCCATCTCTACTAAAAATACAAAACTTAGCTAGGTGTAGTGGTCCACGCCTATAGTCCCAGCTACTCGGGAGGCTGAGGCAGGAGAATCACTTGAGCCCGGGAAGCAGAGCTTGCAGTGAGCCAAGATCGTGCCACAGCACCCCAGCCCAGGTGACAGAACGAGACTCCATCTCAAAAAATAAAATAAAATAAAATAAAAATATCCCACCTTTAAAGGACACAGGCATTTTAATTCTGGTCTCAAAGATGCTGCTACTGGCACACAGAAAATGGGTGGTGCCTCCAGAGGGAAGGACGGCGAGTGTGGTCCGGGAGCTGATAAGATGCCTCCCTCCCTGCACTCAGCTCCGGCCAGCAGCCTCCTTATTCTGGGAAGGGGCTTCTGTGGACTCCACTGAGCCCCCCACGCTCTGTCCAGGCTCTGGTTCACCGACAGCATCAGGTTCCATTCCTTCCCCTGCCTCGCCTTCCTCCCCTTGTGGTTGACCCTGTGGTGGGAGAGGGCGGTGACTCAACAAACACAACACCTCTGGCTATTCCACTGAGCATGCACTGTGTGAACTATCTACAGCCAATGTGTGCTTCCAGACCAGCACCATCGCACCGTGGCCCTCCCTACCCCGCCTCAACAGGGGTACTCCAAGGGGAAGCCTGCTTATCTGCGATTTGGCCTTGGAAAAGTGCACCTCAGAGAGGAAAGCAAACCACTGTCCAAGCTGCGTCCCACGCTCAACAGATAAATGCCCCAGGCTTCTATCTGATGCCGAGCTGTTGATAGAATAAGGAAACTGTCCTAAAATGAAGCTGCCTCTGCGCTTGCTTCTAGCTCACTTCTCCTTGTGGGGAGATGGGCCCCTCAGACTGATAACCGCAAACTTTGCCACAATCCACTCTGACAGTGACAAGGACCGTGGCTATCCATCAAGGGTTCACTCACTTCCCAGCCATGGAGTCCATTTGGTTGGATTTTCCCATCCGTGCAACCCATAGCTGGGCTCCCCAGAAGGCGACTTGGAGACAAGGAGTGCAAGTCATTGAATTGGGAGAGGAATCCGGGAGTGGGGACAGGCGATGAGGACAGGAAGGCAACCAATACAAATGCCTTATTCATACAATTATCACCACGATCACCAGGCACTCCATCCTGCTGGGGAGCTCTGGCAGACGGCACAAGCTGCAGTGGTGCCCCCATGACCTGCGCCCGCCTGGCTGAGAGTTGCTCCCAGGTACTAACTCATCAGTACTGTCTCCTGCACCTCCACCTGCTGGGATCCTGCCTCAGGGAGTGAGTCCCAGGTATTCTAAATAACAGCGGTGAAGATCAGTGGGACGTGAGGCATGGGGGTGGGGGTACTAGAGGGTCAGCTACACCATTTCATAGAGAGGAGAGGAAAGGTCAGCGGCGACTTGGCCAAAGCCATGAAGCTCATAATGGCCAACAGGGGACTACAACGCCAAAGCCCAAACCCTTATGACTGTCAAAAGGCCTCCTGCCTGGCAACTCTCCCAGTTGAGCCAACGTCCGTGGGTTCCGCACAGGACCCCAGGTCCCAGGTTAGAGGGATTAGCAACATTCCTGCTGTGAACATGTTCTCACTTCATCACCTGACCCCGTGGAGAGCCACACAGGGGAAGGCTCCAACCAGCGCCTTGGGCAAAATAGAGGAAGGGGACGGAGGCTGACGTTGCAAATCCTGTGATCTCCCTGCAAAGATCTGAAGTGTTGACTGAGCGAAGAGCTGGCACGTGCTGGCGACGGGAGAGGTTGGATTCTTCACACGCTGCCGGTAGGAATGGGAAGTCGTGTAGCCAACCAGACTGTAAACTGGAAAATCGTTTGGTTCTTCCCCAATAAGTTAAACATAGACTTGCGATAAGACCTGGCAATTTCACTCCTAGAACTATACCCCTCAAAGGCTGGGCGCGGTGGCTCATGCCTGTAATCCCAGCACTTTGGGAGGCCGAGGCAGGTGGATCACGAGGTCAGGAGTTCAAGACCAGCCTGGGCAAGATGGTGAAACCCCCGTCTCTACTAAAAATACAAAAATTAGCCAGGTGTGGTGTCAGGTGCCTGTAATCCCAGCTACTTGGGAGGCTAAGGCAGGAAAATCGCTTGAACCTGGGGAGGCGCAGGTTGCAGTGAGCCAAGATCAAGCCACTGCACTCCAGCCTGGGGGACAGAGTGAGACTCCGTACCAAAAAAATAAATAAAATAACAAACAAGCAAAAAAGAAATATACCTCCCAAAATGAAGACAGGGGTTCAAACAAAAACTTGTCCACAGATGTGTGTAGCAGCACCAAACAACCCAAATGGCCATCAACTGATGGATGGACAAACAAAATGTGGTGTAGTCATAATACGAGCAAATGCGATTGCAGCCATAAAAAGTCATAAAGTGGCCCAGCGCAGTGGCCACGCCTGTAATCCCAGCACTTTGGGAGGCCCAGGCGGGTGGATCACTTGAGGTCAGGAGTTCGAGACCAGCCTGGCCAACATGGTGAAACCCCGTCTCTGTTAAAACTACAAAAGTTAGCTGGGCGTGGTGACGCGTACCTGTGATCCGAGCTACTCTGGAGGTTTAGACTCCAGCCTGGGCGACACAGTGAGACTCCATCTCAAAAAAAAAAAAAAAAAAAAAAAAGGAATGAAATACTGATACATGCTGTAACATGGGAGCATGGGTAAATTCTGAAAACGTAATGCTCAGTGAAAGAAACCAGACACAAAAGGCGTCCTACTGCCGATTCCATTCATATGAAACGTCCAGAATAGGCAAATCCACAGACAGAAAGCAGATTGGTGGCTGCCTAGGGCTGCGGAGGTGGGGCAGGGTGGCAGGGGCGGTGGGAAAAAGAAATGAGGTATAATTGCTTAATGGGCACAGGTTTCCCTTTGGGGTGATGAAAATGTTTTGGAATTAGGAATGGCAGTTGCACAGCACTGTAAATGTACTAAATGCTACTGAAGTATCACTTTCAAATGGCTAAAATGATACATTTTATGTAATGCATATTTTGTAATAAAAAATAGACACCCATCCTCTACCCCAGGAGAAGGGAGGAGCAGTATTGAGATTATAAACATTTACTGCAAATAATTCAAAAGGGGCAGTTAAGAAACATGTGAGCAATCGGGACTCTTTTTCATGTCCCACATAGAGCCTGGGGAAAAACCTGAACTAATAACAATAAAATAATAAGGCCTAACAGCTGTGGGAATACGATTGTCTCTTGGGCTCACATGTGGATAATCGAGAGTTAACTCTTAATAAAATAATAAAACGCAGGAGCGGTGGGAATAAAGATTACCTCCTCAGCCAACTGCCAGAGACCATATTCAGAAAATAATGACTCCCCTTCTATTCCCCTCGCTTTATGGTATGAGATGTAATTGTAGCCGGGCTGTTCGCAAACTTCCAGGGGAAGGTAATTGTCAATCAAAATGAAAAATGTCATAATTTAAGCGTGTCCCAGCCTGACAAGAAGGTCCATATGGTCTTTCAGTGAGGCGCGTGGAGCGGTAATTTACCACTGTCACCAGCCCAGCGCTGTCTCCGAGACATTCAAGGACCGCGTGGGCTGGACACTCACCTTCGGTGGCAGGGCCACCAAGTCACACTCCCTTCTCAGCTGCACAGAGCTCCTGACCAGATGACGCCAACGACTGTGAGGTCCTTGGTGAGTCCCCAGGGCCCAGTTACAAAGATGATTTAAAGAGATGATTCCCGCCCAGAAAACACTGGGAGGAGAGAAAACGACGGAGAGAGAGGACCCGGCCTTAAAATGGGAGGCGAGGGAGGGGTTCTGACCCATGGTTTCCTGAAGCTTTAACCTTCATGGCAAACAATAAATTCTGGATGTCGGGGGGAGGTGGGGGGTCCGTGGTATCTGGTTTGCTGTTGAATTGCTGTGGTTTTTTTGTCTTCTATTTGGAGGTTTTGTTTGTTTCCTTTGGAAGGATGCTTAAGTGGGAGTGGGTATTAAGGTGGCCATATATTTTTGAGGTTGCCCTGGAAACCAAAAGATAAGAGATGCCCTCAAACCTGTACCCAGCCAGGGCCTGAGGAACCTCTACACTCCTTTTCCAGAAGGAAAATGTCATTTCAGGGACCCTCCACCCATCCCCAGCCCCACCCACGTAAACTAAGGCAGCTTTATGGGCCAGATCCCGTCCCTCGACACACACCACCCCCTAACCAGGAAACTGGAGAGTACGTTTTCAGACACCCTAAAGCCAATCATTCGACCAGTCTGGGGTTAGAAAAATCCCTGAAGCAGAACCACACTCAACTGTCCCGGTACGTCTGGTGTTCAGCAGAAGGTGTCCTGCCGTGTGTCCCTCAAGGAAATCCAGCACTGTATTTGGTGATCATCCTTTACCTCCTTTGCCGCCTTCTCAAATCCCACGCTCAGGGGCTTAAACTCATGCCTCTGAGGATGAACAGAACCCAGATCTGGTTCTGGCTGCTCCTCCTCTGGAGCTTGCCGTATGCAAGCCGGTGTGCACACATGCACGCATGCACACACATGCACGCACATGTACACACATGTGCAAATACACGCACACATACACACAAACATGTGCACACACACATATACACACGTGTGCACGTGCACACACACATACACACAAACGTGTGCACACATGCACACACATATACACACGTGTGCACATGCACGCACACATACACACAAACGTGTGCACATGCACATAAATACACACACACTCGCGTTCACACATGTGTGCATACACACGCAGACACTGGTGCTGTTGTTTTTTTATTTTAAGCAAACACCATCTGACACCCTGAATGCACAGCAGGGGCTCAGCTGACTGTGGACAGCAGCCTGTCTTCCCTTCACTCTCTCAGGTCCACTGCGATGGGGGACCGGAGTTTCTCCCAAAAATCAGGAGATTAGGGAAGCTCCTGGAATGTCTGAGGACAACAGCAGGAGATTGTAGAGAGCACGTGTCCAATGCTGCATGCACACACACACACACACTCACACACACTGTCACACGCCCTCCCTACTCTCAGGAGCACCCACCCCACACCCCACACCCCACACCCCATTGCATCCAGTCCTGTTAACTGATCACTTCTCCCGCAGTAATATTCGAGGCTGTTCAGCAAACCTTCTTTTGTTTCCTCTTCTCCATGCTGCTCTGCCGTCCTTCTGAGGGGCCTGCTTTGATTAATATCAACCCTCCCTCCCAACCTCTTTCCCGACCATTTGAAAGGGCAATTCCTCTTTTCAGCAGGGGCATTGATCAATTGATGCCAAGCAGGGGTCGGGATCGATACGGTTCCAGGGTCTTTGGATGCTGGGGTTTGATATCTTTTTCTTCCCCAACCCTCCCCCTTCTGCTACCCAGACCCAGAGCTTTAAGTTCGACTGGAGGGGCTTCTAGAACGCATTGCTGGGGCCCCCAAGAAGCCCAATGACCTTTAAAACAATGTGATAATCAGCTGGGCGGGACGGCTGCCAAAGACCATCCCGCTAATCCTAGGTGGCAGTTCCCTCCCCTCCCCCATCTCTGAAGCTCCCTGCTCTGGCAGCAGCTCCTCTCGTTCAAGAAGCCAGCCTCCCTGATCCCCTGGCTCGCTGGGAGGAGGGCACCAGCCCAGGTGGGCAGGAGGGTGAGCCCCTGCCGTCCCTCCCACTTCCTCCCTCGCTCCATCCCACCGCGTCTTTCCTGCGCTCCCAGATCTGCTGTAACTGACATTTTCCATCTGACAGGTTCTGTTTTCCCTGCCTCTGGTTGCCAGGGAAACAAGCGAGGAGGACCGCAGCCAGAGAGCTGTTAGCTGCCTTTTTAAGACGCCCTGGACATGCTGTTTGCACTTTCCATAATGGAAGCTGGGCACGGAGGCTTAAAAAACAAAACAGTACAGAAGAGGAGGCTAAAGTGGGAACAAGTTGGGGTGGGGATCCCCGCCAGGTTAATAGGAGAGTAAAAGAAGAAAGAAAAATCTTAGAAAATCTCACTCTTGGACAAAACCAGCCCCCTTCCTAAAAGGTCTGATTCTCTCCTTGATGTGCAAAAAAGGAGAAACTGGACCTCCAGACCCCTACCTCCTAACGTCTTCTATGAAGCCAAAATCTCTGCAGCCAAGCCTCAGCCTGGCTACAGGGAACCTGGGAGCTATTTGGATTGAAACACCCTCGAGGCTAAAAGATGCTCTAATGGAAGTGATGGGGTTTGCCTCCAATTTGGAGACCACACAGGCCTATCCTTCGAAAAAAGTTAGAGGGTTTTTGTTTTTTGTTTTAATCTTGAGGTACACTTGCTCCCCAGGCAACTAGGAGGCCAGATGCCGGAGTTTGAGAGAAAATGGCTGAACTGTAAGGCAGGGGAGGGGAAGGGAGGGGAGGGTGTCCTCTTCTTTCAGAAAACTTACTGGGGTTGGGTAGACAGAGATAGCTGTCACTCATCTCTGGGTCTTCTCAAAGCTGCCCTTGCTGTGCATGTGTGTGTGTACGTGTGCATGCGTGTGTGTGTGTGTACATGTCTGTGTGCGTGTGTGTGCATGTGTGTGCACATGCGTGTCTGTGTGTGCGTGTGTAAGTGTGTGTGCATGTGTGAGTGTGTGTGTGCACAAGTGCCTAAACACATGGGTGTACTTGGGTGGGCCTAAGTGAGCCCGATGGGAAGCAGGCAATGTTTACTGGGGAGCCGCCACAAGCAACGCCCTGTTTCTCTTCCGCTCCTCTTTCCTCCGCCTTTACCTCCACCCCAAGCGACCGAGTAATGGCTTGCTCTTCTCCACGGCCACCTCCACCAGACTCTGCCCATCTCACCCCAAAAACCCCAGCCCAGCACCCCACACTCCTGATCTTGTAGACCTTGATCTTCAAGGCAGGCGCCACATCACCAGGAATCACGGGTCACTATTTGTACTGCGTTTATCACCACGTGTTTGCACAGCATTAAACCTTCTTTCATATGCCATTTGAATGATGTAAAGTGCCCCTGCCTCGGCCCTGAGTTTCAGGCCTGCACTTTTATCTTCCTCCGTGCCTTTCAACCTGGACATCCCAGTGAGTCCTTCAAACTCAATCAATTCAGAACAGAACACATTGCCTTCTCCTCAAACTGGCTCCTTCACCCAGAGTTCCTGAGTCAAAGCTGCAGGGCAGTCCCTCCCCCACTCCCCTGCCACCACCACCCACACATACACACCAGGTCTGTCTACCCATCGTCGAACTTTGGATCCTACTTCTTGAGTATTTCCACGCTTTCCACCTGCTCCCCTCCTGACGCAGCCCAGGCTCCCACAATTTTCCCTGAGCTGTTGCAATTTTCTCCTGATCCGCCACCACCCCTCAACCACCCCCTATGCCCTCCCCTCCCCTAAGCTGCTGTCAGCAGTGATCTTTCCTGACACAGACCTGCCCTGCTGTGCAGCCCACAGTGATTCTGCTTAAGAGCAGATGCTAAACCCTGAGCCTGGCACCAAATGTCCTTCGCCACCTGACCTTAACTGAGCTTCCCAGCTCCTTCCCTCTACACCCAGCCCTCTGACCAGGCCTGCCACGCAGAGGCTGGAAGCCCTTTCACAACTCCGTGTCCTCAGCCTGGAAGTTTCTGCCTTATCCCTGCTTAGCCCAGCAAATGCTGACCCACGTCCCAGTCGAAGCCTCACCTGGCTGAACCGGGGATCCCCTCCATTCGATACTCACCTCTTCTGTCGAGCACCACACCCTGGGTTTGGTTACAGGCCTGTCGCCCCACAGGTCTGAGCACTCTTCGGGGGTTGACGCCTTGCTCTGCACCCGCAGCACCTCGTGCAGTCCATTGCATGTCGCATGTCACAGGTGCTCTTAAATATTCTCCTTTTGTCTTCGCTGTGGGCCCTGGAAGGGGGAAAGACAGATCTCCTATAGTAAAAAGGAGGACATGACCGTCGTCATCCTGAACACTTGTCCACATGCATGATGACATCCCTGCATGAAGGAGCAAACCTGCTGGCTTAGAGGAAGGACCGATTTTTTTTTTTTTGAAACACAGTCTTGCTCTGTCGCCCAGGCTGGAGTGCAGTGGCACCATCTCGGCTCACTGCAAGCTCCCGGGTTCACGCCATTCTTCTGCCTCAGCCTCCCAAATAGCTGGGACTACAGGCGCCCGCCACCACGCCTGGCTAATTTTTTGTGTTTTTAGTAGAGACAGGGTTTCACCATGTTAGACAGGATGGTCTCCATCTCCTGACCTTGTGATCTGCCCACCTCGGCCTCCCAAAGTGCTGGGATTACAGGTGTGAGCCACCGCACCTGGCCAAAGGACTGATTTTAAACGTATTCGCTTCATAATCTTTACAGTGATATATTACAAAAATTTAAAGGATTAAAATGGGGCCGGGCACAGTATCTCGCGCCCGTAATCCCAGCTACTCAGGAGGCTGAGAAAGGAGAATCGCTTGAACCCAGGTGGCAGAGGTTGCAGTGAGCCGAGATCATGCCACTGCACTCCAGCCAGGGCGACAGAGCAAGATGCTGTCTCAAAAAAAAAAAAAAAAGAGACAGTCAGGCTCCAAATTGGAGGAAATGAACTGGAATTGTTTGGGAGGTGCCACAGAGGACGTGGCAAGGGAGCAGGACAAAGCAGCCTGGATTATGGCACAGAGGGGATGCCAGATGGGGGAGGGGACGCCGGAGGGGAGAGGGGACGCCAGAGTGGGGAGGGGACGTTAGACAGGGGAGGGGATGTCAGATGAGGGGCAGCTGCCATATTAGCCAGGGGAGGCCGGTGGCTCACACCCCGAGCATGCGTGGGGAAGAGAAGAGAATGAACCCAAGGAGGTGATACTTGAGAACACCTAATTTCACATCAGAAGAGACTGAAACAGGCAGCAGAGAGACCATGAGAGCCAGGCGTGGTGACTCACGCCTGTAATCCCAGCACTTTGAGGGGGATTTTGACAAATCCCCATCTCTACTAAAAATGCAAAAATCAGCTAGGCATGGTGGCAGGTGCCTGTATTCCCAGCTACTAGGGAGGCTGAGGCCCGAGAATCACTTGAACCCAGGAGGTGGAGGTTGCGGTGAGGCAGTATTGCACCACTACGCTCCAGCCTGAGACTCCTTCTCAAAAGAAAAAAAGAGAGAGACCATGAGAATATGTGTGTGATACAGCTGAGAACACGAAGAGCAGAGGCCGAGATGGACAGTCAGGCAAAGGGGCTCACGGATTATCTTTTTTCAAACACGTATTTATAGTTGACTCTTGAATAACACGAACTTGAACCACACGGGTGCATTTATTCATGGATTTTTTTCTGCCTCTGCCACCCCTGAGACAGCAAGACCAACCTTCCCCACACACACACACACCTTCCTCTTCTTCCCCAGCCTACTCAGTGTGAAGACCCTTAGGAGGATCCACTTCTGCTTAATGAATAGTAAATATGTTTTCTGTTCCTTACAATTTTCTTTTCTTTGCTTTTTTGAGATGGAGTCTCACTCTGTCACCCAGGCTGGAGTGAAGTGACATGATCTTGTCTCACTGCATCCTCCACCTCCAGGTTCAAGCAATTCTCCTGCCTCGGCCTCCCCAGTAGCTGGGAATACAGGCACCCACCAGCACACCCGGCGAATTTTTGTATTTTTAATGCAGATGGGGTTTCACCATGTTGACCAGATTGGTCTCAAACTCCTGACCTCAAGTGATCCACCCACCTCGGCCTCCCGAACTGCTGGGATGACAGGCATGAGCCACCATGGCCAGACTGCTCCTTACAATTTTCTTAATACCATTTTCTTTTCTGTAGCTTACTTTATTGTAAGAATAGAGCATATAACACATAAGATATACAAAGTAGGTGTTCGTTGACTGCTTGTGATATTGGTAAGGCTTCTGATCAAGTAATTAAGTTGTTGAGGAACTGAAATTTATATTCAGATTCTCCACTACATCAGGGTCCCTAAGGGTCAGTGCCCCTCACCCCCACATTGTTCAAGGGTCACCCGTAAGGTCATTATGCTATTTTCACACTTACAAAAGTAAAAAAGAAAACCCAGGGCAATTCCAATGAACTGTTGTGAGATGCTGAGGGGCCTGAGAGGTTGGGGCTCTCAGGGGTGCCAACGTGGGTGTGCAGGCTGGACAGAGGCAAGGGGCTTTGCAAAGGATAGACCATTAAGATGATGCAACTGGGCGGATGCCAGGGCAGGTGGAGCTAGAACAGCCCAGGTCGCCATGCCTCCCATTCTGTCTCCCCAGTTCCCTTCCCGTCTTTCCACTTGACTGTGATGTACACTGGGCTGGATGTGGGCTTCAGTGATCAGCCTTCACCTGCTCCTGCCTCACCTCCTCCGGGGATTCAGGTCACATGTGGCCAAGTGATGGAGACTGGCAATGGCTCCTGCAAGCCCAATACTGTTAATAACAGAAGGAATAAATTTCGTATTGCTGGTTTGGGGGTCACTGGGAGGGTCTCTAGGGCCACAGCCATCTTCTCCAGGTAGGCTGGAGCAAAGGCTTGGCTCTGAGGGTCTGTCTTGGATCTCCAGTGCCAGCCTAGTGCAGACACCATGGATGTCTGTGAGGGGACCCTCAACACAACGGTGCCATGCGGCCAGAGAGTGACACAGCTTGGAGCTCAGAGAAGCAGACAACTTAGGAGCTACCTCTCTTCATTATTCCAACCCTCAGAAACCTTGTTTTTCTTCCCAGAAGCAAAGGGTGCTGACTTGTTATAAATGCCAAGGTTGCTGCAGGAAGCTCAGGATCATTCCAGTATCCAGGTGGCCAAATCCCAGGAGACGAGAATGATCATGTATGCACCTCATTTGCATCACACTTAAATTCACAGAGCACTTTCCATCTTTCACGTGTTTTGTCCTCTCCATTACCCTGTCAGATAAGCAGGGAAGACATACATTTACCCTTCCTGTATGTGCGTCACACTTGGACAGCTCACTGAACGGGTTGTCAAATGATTACAGAGGGAAACTGAGGCCCTAAGACCTTAGGTCAACTGTCCAAGAGGCCAGAGTCAGAGCAGGCTCAAAAGAAGTTAGAAGACTAACTTCTAAGTCAGGACTCTACTTGGACATTATCACCTTCTAGAAGACATCCCTAATGATGATGATGGCGATGAGGATGATGATGATGATGATGATGGTGGTGGGGGGGGCTTGTATAAGATTCATGTTGTGCAGGTTCACAATAGATAATAAAGTTGGAGAGAGGATCAAGAACCTGACTAAAGAGGATCTTTGGTGTCAAGGTCAGAAGTTTCCACTTTTCTCAGGAGCAGTGGGACCCCATATGTCTTCAGCAGAAAGTATGTAGTGGATTGAATAGTGATCCCCAAAAAGGTGTGTTCATGTCCTAATCCTCAGAACTTGTGACTGCACTCTTATTTGGAAAAAGGGTCTTTGCAGATGTAATTAAGTGGAAGATCTTAAGATGAGGTGACCACCCTTCTGAGTCTGCTCAAATTCTGGCCCCTTAGACAGTTGGTATAAGGTTTCTGGGCCTCAGTATCCCTCTATATTCATTTGACAACCCACTAATGAATTGTCCAAGTACGATGCACATACAAGAAGGATAAACATATGTCTTCCTGCTTATCTGACGGGCTTGTGGAGAGGACAAAATAAATGAAAGATGGGAAAGCGCTCTGTGAATTAAAGTGTGATGCAAATGAGATAATTATCCTGGATTATCTGGGTGGGCCCTACGTCCTATCATAGGTGTCCTTATAAAAGAGAGGCAGAGGGAGATTATGCAGACAGAAGAGGTGGAGGCTATGTGACCACGGAGGCAGAGATTGGAGTGATATGGCCACAAGCCAAGGAACACAGCAGCCAGCAAAAACTGAAAGAAGCAAGGAAGGGTTCTCCCCTAGAGCCTCCAAGAGGGAGCATGGCCCTGCCAGATTTCAGACTTGAGGCCTCCAGAGCTGTGAGAGAATAAACTTCCATTGTTTGAAGCCACCAAGGCTGCACAAATTTGTTACAGTGGCCACAGGACACTCATACAGGGTGAAATGTGCAATGCTGGAGGTATGGGCTTGGTTTCATTTGCTGTTCCCTCCACATTCAGGGCAGGCCCTGCTCACCTCTTTGGACTGATGGGGAGCCAGCCTCTGGGCCTGGCCCAAGGTCACAAAGTGGGTGAGCGCTAAGGTGGGACCAGGGCTTGAGTGTCCTTACCACATCCCAGGTTCTCCCTCACCAAACTCCAGAAGGCCAGGTGGGCCCCGGCTACTAAGAACTTTGTCCCTCCACACCCCACTCCATTTATTTGCTACCTAGACCCTACTCAGGATCTACAGATACTTCCATATGATTTTCACCAATGTAGTAAAGATTCAAAAGAAAAAATGGGGGGGATTGGGAAGCAGGCCCCAAGCTCTAGGAATAGTCCCCTTTCTCTGCCCATGCTATTGTGGTCATGCATAACTCAGCATAACTCTGAGGAGGCCATGATTGAGACTGGAGAATCCAGAGAACCCTTGGGAATGCCTCCCATTCTTGGGATGATCAATGTTTGAGGTCAGACCCAAATCTCTCTGATCCTCAGTTTATGCCTCTGCAAAATGGGATCATTTTCATATACTCCCCACAGCCGTTACAAAGGATAAATTCAATCAGATAGTGTGTGCCACGTGTTCAGGGAGATGGACGTGTCAAACTCTCCATGGATGATAGTGATGATGATGACGATGATGATGGTAAAGATGATAGTGATGATGATGATTGTAATGGTGATGATGGTGGTGGTGATGGTGATGGTAGTTAGTGATGATGGTGATGGTGATGATGATAGTGATGATGATGGTGATGGGGATGATGGTGATGGTGGTGATGAAGGTGATGGTAATGGTGATAATGGTGATGGTGATGATGGTGATGGTGATGGTGGTGATGATGGTGATGGTGATGGTGGATGATGGTGATGACCATGATGATGGTGCTGATGGTAATGGTGATGATAATGGTGGTGATGGTGATGGAGGTGATGCTGGTCATGGTGATGGTAGTGGTGGTAGTGGTGGTGATGGTGGTAGTGGTGATTATGGTGATGGTGATTATCATGGTGATGGTGATGATGGTGGTGATGGTGATGATGATGGTGATAGTGATGGTGGTGATAATGGTGATGGTGATGGGGATGATGGTGATGGTGATGGTGGTGATGATGGTGGTGGTAATGGGGTGATGGTGAAGATAACAAGTGATTGAAGTGGGCAAGACTCCCAGGAGGCTGTGGGGCTCATTTAGGGGTCTGGGGAGTCCACAGGAAGAAATCCACATTCTCTAGCCTTTCTAGGTGAAGCAAACTTGCTGTGATCACACTAGAACAGCACGTACAATGCCCAGGTCTCCAGGACCATGCCAGCTGCCCACCCGGAGAAGCTATTTTCCTTTTCTACCCATAGAAAACCTTTGGGCGCCTCCACTCCTGAGGCACCAACAACCCCACTGTCAGCCCTTCGTTTCTCTTGCCTTTCCTGGATCAAGGAGCACTGCCAGGCTGCCTCTATCCCTGAGAGTTAGATCCAAATAATTGCCTTTGTTATGTTAATTTTGCAAGTGTCCCCCCCACTCCAATTCTTTGTCATGCAGAGATTCCTATGTGTTGCTAAAAATACAAACGCATGATTCACACAGCTTCTGGCATGGGTAAAGGAAAGAGAACACGAATGGCCTTTCTGCTCTTTGGAGCCCAGCCAGGACACCAATCCAGGCTGAGGGGCTGAGAATAAGCTTGTCTCCAGTTGCAGAAGGACAGAAAACAAAAGGCCCAGATGAGACAGAGGGCTCCAGGCTGGTCAGCTGCATCTCTGGGGCATGACATCACAGTTATGAAATCCTTTGCATGACTTGCTCTGTCATTTGGGGCATTGCCTTGTGAAAGGTTGGGATCTCAGTTCTCATTTAGGATCTTCTATATTCCACACCCACATGCTCATACCAGCCTCCATGTGCCCAGATGTGCCTGCTACTCATAGGCCCTCCACAACTTTGCACCAGCGAGGGGAAGGATAAATCTTCAGGGCAACAGCCTCATTCAGAAAAAGAAGACGGCCCCATTCTCACCCTTTCCCTGTGATTTCCCCCACCAGTCCACATGTCTCTACCCTGGGTATGCTTGTGCAGGTTGGACTTCATTTGCTTCAAGAACAGACCCTGAGGCCAAGAAGCAGCATCTCATGCCAGTGAAGAGATCAGACTCTAGAACCGGCAAGTCTGGCTCAGGCAACCTCTGCTTTTTTATCATCCAAATGGGAGTATTAACAGACACCCTTTGAGGGTGATGTGAGGATTAAGGAAGAGAGAACCTGCAAAGCCATCAGCCCAATGCCTGACCCAGGGAAAGGTTGAATCAGTGTCATCACTGAGGAGAACATATTGTTTTTATTGTAGTATTTGTGTTCCCAAATCCAGAGGTCATCTGGCTAGGCAGAGCCATACTTTGCTCTCCCAAATTTGGGTCCCACTTCACCCCATGCTCAACTTACACTGGGGCCTTCTGCCCCTGCTTCCTGGGCACTTTAGCCTCTGAGTCAGGAGGGTGGTTGGCTGAAAAGCAAACACTGTAAGTCCCTGCCCCTGAGAGGCAGCAGCTGAAGAAAGAAAGCTTTCAAGAGCATTTGCTTGACAGCCAAAGCCCTCTGATGAATCAGGGTCCTTTTCTGATGACTTACTTTATTCTAGGTGACCTGCTGGGCCATATCCCACTTCCCTCCACGGTACTCAGCCATCAGGAACAGGCATGTGGAGGAGGCAAAAGGGGATGGAGATCGATTTGTGCTTAGAAATAAGATGTGGAGGAGTCTGCCTCAGGTCCCCAGGAAAATCTGTCTTGCCTTGGCTGGAGCTGAGGGACTGGACATCTGGTCCCATGCATGAAGACCATCTGCCAGGGCCACCACCTCTTTCCTCCTGAGATGTTCTCCTCCCCAAATGCTCAGGCTCCCTGCAAATAGTTCTACCTCTCTGTGGTTAGTGTGCAGAGAAGGATTTGGAAATGGGTTGGGGCTGGGGTAGAGCTAGATAGAATACAGTAAGAATGATGCCCTGGGGCACTGTGGGGTCTCTGGGATGCTTTTTGTCCATTCAGCAAAATACATCAAGCATCTACTGTCTACGGTGTGGCATTCAATCGCATTGAATATGGAAAGGTGATCCTGGGGGTCAGGAAGGGAAATGAGACCACCCACAAGCAACCCCATCTCTAACCTGAGCACTGGCAGAAAGTAGCAGGCACTTCCTTCTAGGAAGGAAGTCACCATGTCCCAGGAAAGCTTAGCCGCCAATCTTGCTGGGCCCTCTGTGGGAAGATGGCAAAAGCAGAAATTGACCTCGTCATCAATGAGTATGGCACAGGGAGACAGATGGCAAGCTGAGCTCCTTACCTGGCTGGTGTCTATTTCATTAAAGTCTGAGCTAGTCCAGCAGTTGGAGTCTGTGTGTCACTAGAATACTTGTAGGTCGTAGAGTACCTGTTGGACGATCAGGGCCCAGCCAGCAGCCACTGGGATATCAGCCAGAACATGGGGATAGGGTTCAGGGCCAACACCAATGGGGTTGGGCTCTGGGGTGAGAGGTGCCTATGAACTGTACCCTAGAGAGCCCAAAGACCATAGCCACTTCCCAGGCCTTCTTTACCCCAAAGGCATGTGATTTCCAAAGCTAGGTCATAAGCACATTGCAGCCTTCACTGGGTCTCTCTTGCATCCCTTCCTCTGGGGAAAGAGCCACCATATTGTGATGACACTCAAGAGCCCTGTGGAAAATTCCAATGAAGAGGAACTGAGGCCTCCAACCAACAGCCAGCAACTACTTGCTCACCACATGACTAAGCCATCTTGGAGGCAGACTCTCCCGCCCCAGTGAAGCCTTCAGATGACTCTAGCCCTGACAACATCTTGACAAAAGGTTCAGGAGAGACGCCAACCTAGAACCACCCAGCTAAGCTGCTCCTGAATTTCCTGAATCACAGAAACTACGGGCAATAACAAATAGTTATTATTATTTGAATCCCTTAAGTTTTGAGGAAATTTGTGATGCAGCCACAGATAATGAATACAAGGACGTTCCATTCAGCTAGACATTCCTTGAGCTTTGATCTTTACTTGACTCTAGGAAGCAGGTGTTTCACCGAGCCTCCCACCTTATAGTCCTTTTCCCTGTACCTGCCTTGTCTTTTCCATCTAGTTCTTCGTGTCTGTGCCACTTTATTTGTGATTTTCTCTATTTGGGGCCATCTAGGGGTGTTTTTTAGAGAAAGATTGTCACTTTTAATTTTTTAAGCCCAAAACAGCTGTAATCACCTTTTAATTATACATACAAGATAGAGACTGTGATACAGTTTGGCTGTGTCCCCACCCAAATCTCATCTTGAATTGTTATAATCGCCATGTGTCAAGGCAGGTCCAGGTGAAGATAATTGAATCATGGGGGCAGTTTCCCCCATACTGTTCTCATGATAGTGAATACATCTCATGAGATCTGAGTAGTTTATAAAGGGGAGTTTCCCTGCACATGCTCTCTTGCCTGCTGCCATGTAAGATGTGACTTTGCTCCTCATTCACCTTCTGCATGATTGCAAGGCCTCCTTAACCATGTGGAACTGTGAGTCAATTAAATCTGTTTCCTTTATAAATTGGTCTCGGGTATGTCTTTATTAGCAGTGTGAGAACAGACTAATACAGGCTGGAAGGGGCAAGGCCAGAGAAAAGCTCGTAATTAAACCTCTGAGTCAGAGAGGGGTACATCCCGGCAGAAAGCCAATTCCTAAACTGGCCACTCCTCATCTAACTTGGGAGTTAAGTAGGACTTATTGTTATTAAGATGTTGAACTTTTAGAATGTTATTTTTATCATTTGCCTGCCAAAATAGATTCTATCTTCTTGCCCCGCTGGGATACATCATTGGAATAATGGCCTCCAATTAATTCATGCCTGCCTGTACCCGTGCCCTGAGTAGCCTCCTCCTTGACTGATTCTGGGCTTGGCCATGTGTTTGGCTTTAGCCAATGAAAGAATGGCAGGTGTGACACCATCAGAGGCTTCGAAAGTGCTTGTGTACCAGGAGCCCTGAAACTACCTTGAGAAGAGGCCCAGTTCGCCTTCTGGAGAATGAGAGGCCACATGGAGCAGAGATGGGCCATCTCGGCTGCGACTCTAGACCAACAAGCCTGCTGCCACCTGCCAGGAGGCAAGCAAAGCCACCTCAGACCCCCAGCACCAGCCGAGCCAACAGCTTGCCATACGAATCAGCCAAACGGCCTGGAAAAGAACTACCCAGCCGATCCACAGAAAACAAATAATCAATGTTATTTCAAGCCATTAAATGTTGAGGTGGCTTGCTACCGGTACGCTCTCCAACCTCTATCCCACCAGGTGTTGCTGGAGGACAAAGACTCTATTTTATTTACATTTGCATTTCCATTCCATGTCTTTCCATGGGTATTTCCATTGCATGCCCTGTACACATGTATGGGCGTCCACATGCACATGTATGTGTGCATGGCACACATAGAAACATGCACACACGTACATGCAACATGTATGCACACACACTTCTCTCACATGCTTAACTCCAAATTAATTGTAGACACGAATTTCTTTCTTTTTAATTTTTTTTTTTTTTTGAAATGGAGTTTTGCTGTTGTTACCCAGATGGAGCACAATGGTATGATCTCTGCTCACAGGCACCTGCCACCACGCCCAGCTGATGTTTGCATTTTTAGCAGAGACAGGGTTTCGCCATGTTGGCCAAGCTGGTCTTGAATTCCTGACCACAGGTGATCCGCCCGCCTCGGCCTCCCAAAGTGCTGGGATTACAGGAGTGAGCCACTACACCCGGCCTCTTTTTAATTTTTGTTTTAGATTCAGCGAGTTCGTGTGCAGGTTTGTTAGGTGGATATATTTCGTGACGCTGGAGTTTGAGCTTCTGCTGACTCCATCACCCAAATAGTGAATATAGCACCCAATAGGAAGTTTCTCAAGCCCTGGCCCCCTCCCTCCCTCTCCACTTCTGGAGTCCCCCGTGTCTATTGTTCTGTCTTTATGACCATGTGAACCCAGTGTTTGGCTCTCACTTATAAGTAATAACATAGCTGTATGAATCTCAAGCGTCCCTTCTGCAACCTCCTCTTGGGATTTTCACTGCACCGTCGGTGCCTGGCAGCCCCGGACAGCAGGTGTAGACACCCTGCATTCTCAGGCTTTAGAGAAGGTCACTCTAAATGCTGACCGGGACACAGCCCTTCCCCTTCCGGTGCTTCGACACCATAGACAGGTGGCGGAGGGGAAGAGCTGTCAGCGTGTTCTCGGCTAGCTGGGCAATAAGACCTGCAAGAGGTGGTGATGGAGGCCTCACAGGGCAACAGGGACCACTCCTTTAATCCCTTTTCCAGGGGTAGAACGTATGGGGTCCCAGGCCATCTGCTGGAACTACCTCTGTCTGCACAGTTGAGACTTCCCGCTGGCTGGGGCCTGAGTGAATTGAGCTATGACCAAAGTTTCTCATGGCAGCCTGAGGGACCTTTTACCATCCGTGCTGTGATCTGAGCCTGAGAAATAGCAGCCTGCCTCCCCCGGCCCCGTAACAACAGGGCGCTTAACTCACCATCCCCTACACTGGCCACTTGGGAGAGCTTCTCAGAGCTTATGGGGTCCAGGGTCAGGCTTTCATTCCGAAGCAGCCCCACATTCAGAGCTACTTGCCAGAGACAGGCAGGTTAGACGTAGGCCACGCCTGGGATCCAGGTCTGCACCAGGCTTGGTGCTCTGGCCCTGCAGTCTCCAGCCTGGTGGCTGGTCCCAGGGAAGCCTTCCTCCTGCCCCTGTGAATGCCTGGGACCTGGAATTACTCCCCTGCTCTCAGTCCCAAAGGCCCAAGCCAATTCTATGAGAAATGCTCAGGAACGACTGCTTTTAACAAAATGTTGCCCCCAGATACAGTCAAACACTGTTTCGGGAGTGTAAGTTGCTGTAAGCTTTATGAGGGTAATTTGACAATATATATAACATTTTAAAGTGGTCATTCCATTGACATAGCACTTTTACGAATCTACCTTCAAGGACACAAAGTTTAAGGATATTGAATTCAGTGTTGCTCATAACAGCAAAAGAAACTGGGAGCAACGGATCATCTGTGCCCCCAGGACAAGGCAGACCCAAAGAGCAAGTGAACAAAACGAAAAGGCATCAAAGAGAGGAAGTTTGTTTGTTTGGGGTTATTTTTTGGCCAGTTAGAATACACACATTTTAGGGTCAGAACAGAATACTCAAATATTAACTAAGAATACTTATTTTTTATTTAGTTATGTATTTTAACACATGTTATATAGAATTATAATTTAGAAATATTGCTTTTTTCAACCCCTATATTTTGTGAAATAACCTCTTTCTGTTCATTTTTGACTGAGTGTCCTGGGCGCCACCAAATACCCTTTTGGGTCATTGAGTAATTTTCAGAAGGCGCCATCTCACTGGAAATTTTATTCTGGGCCATGGGGGAACATTTACTTCATATGAGGACAGGCTTTCATTTGGTTTTGTTTCATCCATTCATCTTGCAGGGGAATATTCATGCTTTCCACAAGAGAGGTAGCTATTTACTTACTGTATTGCTTTTTTTTTTTTTTTTTTTTGAGGCAAGTTCTCGCTCTGTTGCCCGGGCTGGAGTGCAGTGGCACGATCACAGCTCACTGCAGCTTCAACCTCCCACCCCAGCCTCCTGAGTAGCTGGAATTACAGGTAAGCACCACTAGGCCAGCTAATTTTTAGTATGTTTTTTGGTAGAGATCAGGTTTCTCCATGTTGCCCAGGCTCCTCTTGAACTCCTGGGCTCAAGAGGCCTCCCAAAGTGCTGGGATTATGTATTGCACTTTAAAACAATATTTAAAGGTCTGTTTACAATACCATTGATTAAAGCCTAATAGAGGAAATGTAAGATAATCTTTATTGTTGAGGGAATTAGTTTTAAATCTTGCTTTATATTAACTTATGCACAATAAATGTCTATCAATATGGGTTTCCCTTAATCAGTTATGACACAGCCATAGAGTCGAGTACTATATAACCTTTAAAATGATCAAGAGATCTTGAGCACAGAAAGATATCTGCAGTGTATTTCTAAATGAAAACAGCAAACTGCAGAACAATATATACAGTATAATTCTATTTTTCAATACATACATACATATATATATACATATATGTGTTAATATTCACAGAAAATGATATAGATTAAAATATATCATATTACTAATAGTTACTAAGACTGATAGGATTGAGAAAGCTTTCACTTTTTCTTTCTATATATCTGTTGTCCTAAAATTTTCTTATAAATGAGTATAGATTCCTTTTACAATTATAAAAAAGGTTAAAATTAAATATAAATGTATTGTGCCAATCCTAAAATTACCAACCATAAGTTGCTCATCAGATTTATATGATAGACTTCATGATGCTTAATATTTGTGGATAAATTATCATTTCTGCTGTATAGATAATGCCACTTCATAAATAAACAGGAAATCAAGTGGATTTCCAAAATCCGAAGTAGACCCTCTCTATAAATTAAAGGAGCCTGAAGACCCTGGCATGATTCTCAGAGAACAAATGTTTCCAATGTAACCCCCTGAACTGATCCATGAGGACATGCCAACCTCAGGACTTAGAAGCTCTTGCAGGGGCCTCCTGGGATTGTAACTAAAACCACAGTTACATTCTCTTTTAATGAGCCCACAGGCACACCAGAGATCCCTGCTGCATTCGTCAGGAGGCACTAGGGGACAGGCTCGCTATGGACAACCAGTCCCCCACTGAGAGCTAGAAAGCTGGGTATGTGAGACACCCAGGAGCTCTCAAGGCAGGGGGACTTGAACAGGTGGGCCAGGACCCCAGAGTGAAGGGAGACCCCATGGGCTAATCATGACATTCTACACTTCTCTCCTTCCTGGGGTGTCTGTTGATCCATTAATGATTTGGACAGAGGGCCAGGAAGCTCACCAGACAACAGCCCCTAAGAGACAGAGAAACTGAGCCATTTCAGCCATCCCATGGGGCTGGATGCCAAGCATTGGAATTCAGATCTATTTAGGAAGCCAGGATTTATAGGGATCAGGAGACAACGGGATCCCAGAAAGAAAAGAAGATGCCCAGAGAAGTCAATTCGACACACTGGGCCGCTGTTGTTTGCAAGGTATTCAGTGGTTTCGAAGTGGCACAGGCCACGAGGAGGGAGGTGGGGAGGCAGAGGCAATATCTGAAGAGATACCGGCTGGGAATTTTCTAACTTGACAAAAGACATCAAGACACATATTCAAGAAGCACTTAGAACCCCAAGCAGAAGCATTATAAACACACACACACACACAGTCTCCCTGGTACGTCATAATAAACCTGCTGAAAAGCAAAGACAAAAAGAAAATATCAAAAGCAACAACAACAACAAAAACACATTAGCTTCACAGGATCAAGAATTCAAATGACAGCTGATTCTCAACACAAACGTGGAATGAATGACATCTTTAAAATTCCAAAAGAAACTAAAAATTGACTAGAAAACTAAAATATCCTTCAAAAGCAAGGTGAATAGACCCAACAGAAAAGCAAATATTTGTTCACCAAGAGATATGCACAAGAGTGTTCATGGCAATGTTAAATACTGTTATACTAATGTCAGACACCGGAAACAGGCCGGGCGCTGTGGCTCACGCCTGGAATCCCAGCACTATGGGAGGCGAAGGCAGGTGGATCACTTGAGGCCAGGAGTTCGAGACCAGCCTGGCCAACATGGTGAAACCCTGTCTCTACAAAAAATACGAAAATTAGCCAGGCAGGGTGGCATGTGCCTATAGTCCCAGCTACTCGGGAGGCTGGGGCAGGAGAATTGTTTGAACCCAAGAGGCGGAGGTTGTGGTGAGCTGAGATCGCACCGTTGCACTCCAGCAGCCTGGGCAACAGAGTGAGATTCTGTCAAAAAACTAAAAAAATAAATAAATAAACAAAAACACCAACGAAACAAACAAACCAACCTGGAAACAGCTCAACACCCATCAGCATTAGAAGACATAAACTGTGGTAAGATTTGTAACGCTGAATGTCACGCAGCCATGAGAATGAATGAACTAGGACTATACCTAACAGCCTGGAAGAATCTTTCAGACACTGAATGAAGGCGGCAGAGACAAAAACAACAAGCCAACTTTTGGTGTCAGAAACCAGGGCAGTGTTTACCTTAGGAGCAGTAGTGATGAGAAGGGGCTTGGGAGGCAGCAGGTGGGAGGGGGAAGGGGGAGGTTCTGGGGAACTGGTAACGTTCTGTTTCTTGATGTGGGATCTGGTTGCACGGCTATGCTCACTTAGTGAAAATGTATCAAGCTGTGCATTTCTAATGTATGTGATTTTCTGAATGTATGCTCGATTTTAATAAATAATTTATATATAACATGGAAGCTAAACTCTAATTTTTACAAGACAAATTCTAGAGAAAGAGCTAATATTTAGTGCCAAATGCACAGTAGGTGGTGAATAATTTTTTTAAAGCACAGAGAACCCTCAGATGTAAGATTATAGATTCCCGGCTTTCCCGGCGTGCCCGGGTTTCTCTAAGCATTGACTCACATCTTTACTTAGTATACCTGAAGTTTTTTCTAATTACAAGAGGGAATACGTAATTATTATAAGAAATTTAGAAAAATATAGAAAAAGTAAGGAAGAAAAGTATAAAATACCCACGACCCCACGACTTCGAGTTTATGTAAAGTGTTTTTATTTCTCATCTTTTTGCACACTTTTACACTAATGTTTTGTAAGTGTGCGTTTTTACCTTATTCATTTAGCAGCATGCAATGAACACTTTTCTTTCTTATAATAAAGAAATAAAAGCGAGGGTAAGATAAAGACATTTCCAGACTTCCCCTCCAAAAAGAAAAGAAAGAATTCATTGCCAACAACTCACACGAAAAGATAGGTAAAGAGGAGATTTTTAAGCGAAGGAGTATAATCCCAGCTGGAAACCAAAAAAATGAGGCAACAAAGAAAATCCCTGGGAAAGGTAAACATTTGGGCAAATGTAAATGAATTTTGACTACGTAAAACAAAATGAATAGAAAATAAAAATTCAGGTTAAAACATATAAAGGCTTAAATGACAAGGAAACAATAGCGTTGAAAGGCAGGAGGGGTAAATAGTGTAAAAGCTTTCCAAAGTTCCAGCCTTGTCTGGGAAGTGGTAAAAGTTTTGCTCTATATTAATCTTCAGTAAATCAAGGATGCGTGCTATAACCTCCAGTAGAATCAGCACTGCAAGAATAGTAAAAGACAGTTTCACCAACAAGCTAACGATGGAGGAAATGAAATAATAGGATTTACTCGTTTCATCCAAAAAAAAAAAAAGGCAAGAAAGGAAAGAAAAAAATGAACGTAGAATAGATGGGATAAATATAAAATCCACAGTAAGATGGTAGGTTTAAACCCAAACAAATCAGTTATTGGATTAAATGTTCAACTAACATGCCAACGTTTATTAAACAATATATAACAAGTGTTCAAGGTTGGACTAATATGGCGAAAATTGGACTGAATACTCCAATTCAAAGATGAAGATTTTCAGACTTGATATTTTAAAATCAAACTATATGCTCCTGATGATATCACAGAAATGCTGAAAGTCGAAGGATGAAAAACAGCATGGGTTTATTCCTGGCTCCTGTTAGGGGCACCAGGTGCTGGGTGACCTCTGGGGCATGACTGGGCCTCCACGGCCTTGGTGAGTCTCATGCAAGCATTCAATGCTCCCTGGAGGACGTGGCCAGCATTGCTCTACTCACATTTCATCGCCAAAGCACACCACACGGCTGCCACCCCCTCCAGGGACTGAGGAGCACAGCACCCCATGCACAAAGTGAGCCCAATGCCACACGGTCCCTGCAGGTGGCCAGCCCAGCGGGAGAGGCCAAGTGTGGGCTGTGGCTTTCACTTTTGGCCATGGTCAAAGACTTCACCTCAGCCGGTCTCCAGCAGATGTCCCCTCCCGGTCATAACACTAAGGGCAGCTGGGCACGGTGGCTCACGCCTGTAATCCCAGCACTTTGGGAGGCCAAGGCAAGAGGATCACTTGAGATCAGTAGTTTGAGACAAGCCTGGGCAACATAGCAAAGCTCAGTCTCTACAAAAAACACAAAAATTAGCCAGACGTGGTGGCACACGCCTGTAGTCCCAGCTACTCGGGAGGCTGAGGCGGGAGGATCATTTGAGCCCAGGAGGTGGAGGTTGAAGTGAGCTGAGATTGCTCCACTGCATTCCAGCCTGGGCGATAGAGCCAGACCCTGTCTCAAAAAACAAACAAACAAACAAAAAAAAAAAAAAACAACAACAACAAAACGGGTCAAGCACATACATGGACAGCTGGAACCCATCTCGCCCGCACGTGCCCTCCTGCCAGGTGGTCATAGGCCTCACTGGGTCCAATTTTGTCCAGGTCACCAGTGGTTTCAGATTTGGACGAGAAGATAATGGCTTCACCTTGGACGCTCTGGGCTGATGCACTTGGGGAAGATTCTGTGAGCTTTAGGACTTTGGGAAGAGTCGGCATCCAGTAGGCAGTAAGGTGCACATGCCAGGAGCTCAGGGGGAGCCTTGCCCTAGAGATACAGGTGCAGACGGGCCCCAGTTATGTTTTGCTGCACAAATAACAGCCCCTAACTTAGTGGTGTCAAATGACCATTTTATGATGCACATCTGTGGGTCAGGAATTTGGAAGAAACCATCCACAGCGTGGGTGATATGTGTCTGTGCTGTGGCATCTGGGACCGCAGTAGGGAAGAGGTCTCGGGCTGGGAGTGTGTGAGTGTGGGACCCAATCCCCATCCTGACCTGAGAAATGGTGTGACCTCAACACTGATGAGCTGTCAGAGGGAAATGAAGAGCCCAGCCACTTCCCTGGAGGCCCACACCTCCCCTAAGCTCTCTCCACACCAAATGTGGGCCTCAAGAGGGGGTTCCCAGAGCCCCCAAGGCCCATGCTCTGTCGCCCTCTGGAGACACTCCAGCCCCCGCTGCTCCTCCACTCACACGCACACTCACACACCCTCACACACATATTCACACACCTTGCACACACACACTCACACAGACTCTTCCGAACAGGCGAGACGGTGCCTCTTGCTCAGACACGAGACCCCTTTCCGGACCAAAGGACAAACAGTGAAGCAAGGGCTAGAGGCCTCCTCATCCTGTTGTCGTTTTGATTGGCGGCCCTGGATTCTTCAGGCAGTGGAGAGGGAGGAGGTGCTGATGAAATCTCACAGGGAAGCTGATGAGAAGCAGCAGCCAAGAACTGCCCACTCGTGGGAGCAGCCTGCCTCTTCCCACCTCTGCCAGGAGGGTGTGGTCACTGGAATTCCCCAGCTGGAGAAAGGAGGTCGCGGGAAGGTCACCCCTCCCAGCGGAGGGAGGAGAGTGCCCTGTGCCCTGTGCTCAGGAGAGGTTGGGGCCGCACCCACCTGGCGTTGCCACACCTCTGGCCTCGGTGCTCCCAGTCCCTTCATCAGTGCAAGCCTCGGCTCCTGCCTCTGTCAAATGGGCATTTTATTATCATAAAGCTTCCCAGGTCATTTTTGGAGAATCCCATGGCGGCCCTCATGAAAGCACCCCGTACACTGTTAATGCAGGCACTGTAAAATACTATCATTAAAAATCGTATTTTCTGGCCAGGTACAGTGGCTCAAACCTGTAATCCCAGCACTTTGGGAGGCCAAGGCAGGCGAATCACCTGAGGTCAGGAGTTCAAGACCAGCCTGGACAACATGGTGAAATGCTGTCTCTACTAGAATTACAAAAATTAGCCAGGCAAGGTGGTGGGCGCCTGTAATCCCAGCTACTCAGGATGTTGAGGCACAAGAATTGCTTGAATTAGGGAGGCAGAGGTCGCAGTGAGTCGAGATGACACCACTGCACTCCAGCCTGGACAACAGAGGGAGACTCTGTCTCAAAAAAATAAATAAATAAAAATCCTATTTTCTGTTAGTGGAGGGGGCAGAGGACAGATTCTGGGAACTATATGTGCACTCAGGACCTCTTCCAGCATTGCATGGAAATGATCTCTGGGGCCTAAGGAAGCAAGGGGAGGGCCATAAAGGGTGCCCTGGAGCCAGGAAAGGGCATGGAGGCAGTGTGGCCTGTTAGGCAAGTGGCATCACGATTTCTGCCAGGCCCTGCCCCAGTACCCTGCAGAGCCAGGGTTCTTCCTCTCCTGCCTTGCCCCAAATGGTTTCCAGAAAAGACACTGTTGCCATGGGAACACTTGTCCAATTATTCTACTTTGCAGAAAATCACTTTTCAGCCAACTTGGCTAGAACACATCCCTTCTACCAAGCAAAAATGGCGTCTTGGTGTTTGGCCTCACCCACGACCAAATATTTGAGTGGAAAAGTGGCCAGGGGACTCAGGCCCCAAGAGAGATGGTCATCCAGCTGGAGATGGCAGGAGAGCCCCAAGCCCTGTAATAAACCGCAGGTGGACTCCCAATGTCTGCAAGTTGACAGACGAGTAGGAGCCTCCTTGAGGGACGAAGGGACAGCAGGAGTGGAGAAGGATTGAGGTTATTCGATTCCACTCAACCAGTAGCCCTGAAGACCAAGCTCTGCTAGACGATAGGAAAGCAGGATGCTTCCAGCACCGCTGTCTGCCTCCATGGGGGGCTCAGAGTCCAAAGGGTAGTGGATGCTGGTGAGCAGATTAACAATAAGTGACAAGGACAAAGATAGAATATGTTCTAGATAGTAAGAAGTAGCTCAACGGAGGAGAGAGAATGGAGGAGGGTAACTTGGAGGCTGGGTTTTGACGTATGAATAGGAGTTTGCCAAGCAGACAAAGGGTGAGGGAGGGTGCTCTGGGCAGAGGAAACACGAGTAAGGAAAGGAGTCATGGAACAACAAAATACATTATGAGAACAACAGGTTGTTGAGTCGTGTCCCGGTATAAAACACCAAGGGGGAGAGGCAGGATCATCAGATTGGAAGCTGAGTGTGCCCCGCAGAGTCCAGTGTTTGGCCTGTGTGCAGCGGGAAGAACCCCCATCAGACTGGCATTTGACAAAGGCAGGCAGGACAGAGAGCAGGAAGGAAGGGCAGAAGACCAGCCAGGAGGCAAGAGGCAAAGAAGCCTGAACCGGTGCCAGTGTCAGGCAAAAGGAGCAGGGAGAGAGGATCAACAGGCCTGGGTCTTGGGGGATGCAGAGCCAGGGCCAGGAATGAGGAGAAGGCCCTGCCAGTTCTCAGCCTCAGGAGACAAAGTTTAGAGATGGCTTAAACCAAATGCGGGACAGAGGAAGGCTTGGTCTGGAGGGTGGAAATGGGGCAGATTGAGTCACTCTGAGGAGGAGGGGCCCAGGAAGCATCGAGGAGGTCGGCAGTGTCAAGTATTATTGAGCCAGATTGCCTGAGTTCCAACCCCAGCACTGCAGAATACTAGCTGTGTGGCCTTAGGCAAATGACTGAACCTCTCTGAGGCTGTTTCGTCTTCTGTAAAATAGCCTCCACCTCACTGGGCCCTTATGAGGATTCACTGAGGTTCATGTGAAAGGCATGTAGCCCAGGATGGGTGTTGATATGGGCTCTTAAGGCCCAGACTCCCTGGCTCCCTGGCCAGGGTCCTCCTGCAGCCTCCACGGCATAGGGTCCCTGTGAGGCTCAGCAAAATGTGTTGCATGCAGGGCCGCCCCTTGCCAGGCCCATTAGCCTACCTGGTGCCCTCCAGGGTGAAGACCACCTTGTCCGGCTGCTTCTCCTCCCCATAACTCACCCGGCCATGCTAGGCTCAGCAAAGCAAAGATACATTTTCACAAGCAAGGAAGACCCAAGTTGCACCTAGAAATGTATGGCATGCTGTATCACATGGAAAATGGCAACATCTGAAATTCCAGGCTCCCTCCAGCTCCCCACTGAACGCACGTCCTCCAGGGACATCCCAGAGGCAGAAGAGGTGGGAAGAAGGGGCCGGGTTCCCCCACGCCTGAGTCCTTGCTGTGGATTAGGGATGCCCCTCTAAGTTCAGATTGGCAGCTGTCTATTCAACCATGTCTACCCTGCTTCCCTGGGGGTGGGAAGGACTCGTTCTCTTACACAACTTGTTCCACCTTTAGGAATCAGCGGACAGTGGGTCACAGCAAGAAAATCCTCCAACCACTCAGATTAGAACAAAAGGTGCCTTCAACGGCCCCGCAGTGGTCTCTTCCTTCCTAGCGGCTTCTGGTGTGTGCAGAACCAACAGCATGATGAGGTCAAGGACCAAGCCAGGACACGCTCAGCCCAGGAGGAGGGAAAGGCTTTCAAAAACCATGATTTGAACTCACTTAGTTGCTCTTCAGTGAAGTGCAAAGCCCTTGGTTCCCTGCACGCACACCAGCACACCCAGCCTGCGCACTCCTCTCTGCTCCTCCTGAGACACTGTAGGCTGTATATACACGAGCACCCGGTCCTCCCTCACTCATGTCATCTCGGGTGCTCCTGCGAGAGGCCCTCCCTGCCTGTGAGTTCCTAGTCTCCAGGGCCTGCCTTAATCACTTGGCATGTGTTGGTTGGACATTAATCCCGGGCTCGGAATTTGACCGACCTGGGTGACATTAGTTTTTGGGGAACAGAGGCATTCTTCCAGCTTGTCTGCTCTGCGGACTTTGTGTGCATGTGGGTGGCTGTGCTCAACGGATGACCTGGCACTTGGGATGGGACAGTCCAGTCTTCCACCTCCTGGCCGTGTCTTAGAGAAGTCTGAGGAGATGACTTCCCTGGACGATACGCACCTGTCCGCCAGATGTGCCGCCGGCCCTTCACCAGCAAACCCACCCGGAGGGTAGCTGTGGCATGGAGAGCTTTTCAGCAGCCCTGCGCTCCGCAAAGATGCTCACCTGGCTCAAGCCACTTCCACCTTCCTCCTCCTGGGCCTAGCGCAGTGCCAGGTGTGTAGGAGATATGGGCAAATGTGTGTGAATTCATTCATTCATTCATCTCTAAGACGGTCTCAATTCTCCCTAGTGGCCAGCGTTCCTCTGCAAGAGACTGGGAACCTGGCATGCATCTGTGTAAGAAAACCCTCCGCAGAGAACTGGTAGGGCCATATGGCCCCCGAAGAACAAAACAGAATAAGCCGGTATGGGGGACTAGGCAGGGTCATGTCCAGGTGCCAGGGAGCATAAGTACCGGTAGGCAGCTCCACCAAGGCTGGCTGCTGACGGCAGAGAGCAGACTGGGGGAGTCCAGATGTAAAGGCCAAGGTGTGACCTTGACCCCCAAAGGAGTGGAGGAGAGACGGAGGCAGCAGGACTCTCCTACAGAGCAGTGGTCAGTGCCCGAGGAGCATGTGAATGGCACTCCCTCAGGATAGCTCCGCCCACCCGGCCACCCCTCCCCATCACTGCCCCCCCCCCCGCCCCCTGCTCAGGAAGCAGAGGCTGGCATCCACAAGCCAGGAATTCCTAGACCCCCGGGGCGAATGGGAACATCTCTATCTGCTAAGCCCCCCCCACCCCCCACCGCTTCCCAGGACAAGGACCTCACTGCTAACTCTGGGGAACCTTCATTGTTGGCATCTGCTGGAGATGGCCCCTGGGACCTTCAGGGCCTCAGACAGCCACCCACACACCCACCCCAATTTCCCAGACCATGCAACGGTGTGCTTGAGGGGCATCTCAGAGCAGGGCATGATCGTGAGCTTGCGGGCTCCACAGACCCGGATTGGAAAATAGCACTTACTGTTGCGTGTCCTTGAACAAGCCACCCTCCCAGGCCTGAGGTTTGCTCACCTATTCTGCGGAGGGGATGACACCGCCCCCGCCCCCAGAACTGCTGGGAAGGGGAGCCACAGGGTGACATGCAGACAGCACCTGAGACAGAGCTCTCCCCTCCTCTCCGCCGCCTCCCGCCCCATCCTGCTCCGTGAGTGGCGTGATCACATCTTCCGCACCCAAAACTGAAACACGTGGTTTGACAAAGGATTTCTGGGCTCTTCTTAGATACACAAGAGGGGTTGAAGGATTCCATCTGAATGTCAAAATGGCAGGAAATCCACATCCTGCAGGTGGAGCTGACTTTGAAAACGGGACAGCTCTGGGACTCCAGACTGAGTCTCCTACATAGACACAAGGGTTGGTCCTGCCTGACCCCAGATGTCCAACCTTCCCCCTCACCTGCTACCTCACCCATTACCCAGAGGCCTGGGCTGCAGGGTGCCCGCCCCTGTCCTTGATGCAGCAACAAGGACTCGACGTCCCTGGCTTAGCATGGAGCTGGTGCCAAGAGCAGCCCACCAGGCAGAGGAAGAGAACTGAGTCCACCACTATCGGGGAGGGAAATGATGCCAATCGTAAAAGCATCAGACCCTCCCTGGCTCCGGCATCCCTGCAGGTGGAGACAGACCCCAAACAGGTGCCTGGGCTTCCACTACAAATCACCCTATTGGAAAAAAGGGGGAAAAGATATCCATAATGGAAAACCATGACTCAGTTTGGTGGGTTTGTTTGTTGTTTGAGGCAAAGCTCTCAGCTCTGTGGAACAATCCCAGGTTCCTCATAATTTAATCAAAAGGTGGGGCATTTGGTCCACCCTGAAGGGCCAGGCATCAATTTCTGGATGTCTGTTCAGTTGGAAGAAGAATGAATCTCTTCTTTTCTAAAACAATAAAAAGGTGGATAATTAGCGTGTAATGGTTAATGGGTAATTTTACAGGGGTGAGCTGAGTTCATAACATCATTCTGAATATATTTGCATTTAACTGAACTCCTTTTTTCTCTCTCTCTTCTGTGATTTTTTTTGTTGTCACTGTAATTATTTTAATTGAGTTCTTCCTCTAATGAAAACAAAGAACAATGTCTGTGGGAGGCTTCTGAGGTGGCTGTGAGCTCCGCGGTGCCTCCTCTCCCAAGTCAGCTCAGAGTCCCCAAGCCCCTCACTCAGCCTCTGGAGGCTTCTGCCCTCTCCACCTGCTCTCTCACTCGGCTCCACTGATGACAGGAATAGGCAGGGAGGCTTTGCGTATGCATGTGTGCCTGTGTGTGTGAGGGCATGTGTGTGCATGTGTGTCCGTGTGTGCATGTATATGCATGTGGGGGCGTGCATTCGTTCATGTGTGTGCATGTGTGTGAGCATGTTGTCTGTGCATGTATATGCATGTGGGGTATGCATGCGCTCATGCGTGTGCATGCATGCGTGTGCATGTATGGCGTGCACATGTGTGTGCATGTGTGTGAGCGTGCATCCGTGTGTGCATGTGTGTGTATATGCATGTGGGGGGTGTGCATGCATCCATGCGTGTACATGTATATGCATGTGGGGTGTGCGTGTGTTCATGTGTGCATGCATGCATGTGTGTATGTGTATGTGTGCGTGCATGTGTATGCTTTTGTGTGTGTATTTGCCTTCCTTCATTGACGCCCACCTGTTCCGGGACAGAGTCTTGCTATGTTGTCCAGGCTGGACAGTACAGTGGCTATTCACAGACGTGATCACAGCTCACTGCAGCTTTGATCTCCTAGCCTCAAGTGATCATCCCGCCTCAGCCTCTGAGTAGCTGGGAGCGCAGGTGCCCGCTACCATGCCAGCTTCAGTGCAGATGTGCAAAGGCACAAAGTGGACACTCAGGAAGCTCAGAGAGAGCCTGTGGTCCCCAGGAAAGGCAGCTCAAAGCCAGCTCCTAGGGACAAGGTCAGCAAAGAGCGAGCTTCATGCATCACATGTCGACTACCTTGGCTTTGGGGTCCTAAGTGTACCAAACACAGGGAGGACAGGAAGACGTGCCTGCTCGAAGAAGCCTCTGTCCCAGCACAGAGGGACAGCCCTCGTTTCTTCAGCCCCCTGTCTCTCCACATGGTCACCAGGAGCATTGCTCAAGAAGGCCAGTCCCTGGGAAGGAACAGTAACCTTCCCAGAATGAAAGCCGAAGTCTAGGCCACAATGGGGCCATCTGTGAGGCCGACAGGGCCTCAGCACAGCCGGGGACACAAGCGGGCAGCAGACCCTGGAAGACTCCCTCACTGGAAGTCCTGGGCAGGAGGGGCCCCTGCCCACCCACTCGGCCCAGCCCAGCGGCGCACCTCTCCCAGAGCCAGTCCCTTCTCCCTCTGTCCCAGTAACAAACGTTTCCTCCCGGGAGAGCTGAGTGGCTGGGGGGCGGGGCAGAGGAAACGCCACCCTGATTTTTCATTGTTTTTACAGAAAAGTTAGTTTCTGCCAAAAGGAAAAAATTAAAATGGAAACAGCCTCCCCCACCCCTGGGGAATTGTTATTCTCTTGATTAAACCCTCGCCTGGCCTGGCCACCGATGCTGTGCCTGGCAAATCCTCTCTCCTCCTTGGCTAAAGAAGGCCTTCCCGCTTCCTGCTCAGAAGGCCCAGGCCTTGTTGGAGTTTGAATCCAAAGCAAAAAAGAGGCAGGACCAGTCAGCCTGGGCCTGAGTAGGAGGGGTCCAGAGAGAGGGCTCCATTGCAGAGCCATGGCCCAGGACCAGCTCCGGACCCCACCCACCCCTCTGGACACACAAGTTAGGGTTCTGATTCTGAAAAGCTGTCACTGAGTCTCTGCAGCCCCCAAGGCTCCGTCAGTCCTGAAGTTTATCCTCCCTCCCTCTCCTTGGAGAACCAGCCCACTCGGGCTCACCGTGAAAGCCGCTGAGTTGTGGGCGTTCTATTTTCCCCTTCCGGCCTCCTCTGAGTCGCAGAGCTGGGAGGAGGGGAAAGCCACTCTTGGAGATGGGCCCTCTTCTCCCCTCCTTGGAAGGCCCTGGAGGTAACTGGCTTTTGATCCCCTGCCCCAGCCTGTGGGTGGATGGCTGCACCCTGCTGTGCCCAGGCCAGTGTCCCCTCCCAGCCTGGCCCATCTCGGCACATCTGGCTCCCCGCCTGCCTGTCCCAGGCAGGTGATGTCCTCCAGCTTCTGTCTCTGCTCTTTGGGGAGGTCAGGTAGGGGTGGGTAGGGTTGACGCCTGGGCCAATAATAGGTTGAAATGCTGGGAGGAGAGGACAGGAGACGTTCACCCCTCCCACCACCTCCAGAGAAATCCAAGGCAGAAGTGAGGCAAAGGCCGACAGGGCTGGATACAGGGCCAAAGGGGAGGGTGCAGGTGTGAGCACTGCCCGCAGCCCATTCCACTTCTGGGCTTGCTGACTGAGCTCCCCACCGCCAGCACCTGCATCTCTTTCCCTGGCCACGAGCGCAGCAGATCGGAAGCGCCAGGGAAGCAACACCTGCCTCCAGCCAAAGCAGCCTCAGTCAAAGCCCAGCAAGGCTTGGTGAATGAATGCCCCAGGTCCCTGGGTCCTGAGGGATGAGCCTCCACCTGCCTTCCACAGGTCCCGGCAGGACTGTGCTCCAGCCGCCTGCCGTGGTAACCCGCTTCACAGCCCACTTTCTGCGTGCAAAGGTCCTTCCCTTCCCCGGCTCATTTCTCATGCCCCTGCCTGTGCCCCTGGGATCACCTCCCAAATAAACTACTGGGACTCAAGTATTTGAGTCAGCGTCTGCTTCGGAGGGAATCCAAAATAAGATGGGAGGGGCGGCGATGCTCCAGCCACCCGCTCCTCTATCCTCTTTCACGCAAATGTATCCTGCTTCTTTCCTGATGTCCTGCTTAGCGGGGCTGGATTTATCTTCAAAAGTCCTGATTTGCCTCTGATTGAAAACCAACGTGCTCCCTGTGGTTACGGACAGCTGTGTGGGTTTTCGTTTTGTTGAAGGGAATTGGCTCACTCTGAGTCAGCCGTGCACGGGGGCTGCTGATGCAGTCTCGGTGTGATGGTTAAACTTTAAGTGTCAATTTGACTGGGCTAAGGGATGCCAGACATTATTTCTGGCACAGTGTGTGAGGGTGTTTCCAGGAGATTCGCATTTGAATCAGTAAAGATCTGCCCTCACTGAGGTAGATGGACATCAGCCAATCCACTGAGAGCCAACAGAACACAAAGGCATAGGAAGAGCACATTTTTCTCTGCTGGAGCGGGGACAGCCATCTTCTCCCACCCTCAGACATTGGACATTGGAGCTTCTCCTGGGCTGATGCCAGCATCCACCTCCTGCCCTGCCTTGTTCTCAGGTCTTCGGACCCAGGCTGAGTCATAGCATAGGCTTTTCTGGTCCTCCAGCTTACAGGCAGTATTTCCTGGGACTTCTTGGCCTCCATAGTCATGTGAGCCAATTCCCATAAGTCGTCTTCTCTTACATATCTCCATATATCCTACTGGTTCTGTTTCTCTGGAAAACCCTGACTAATACACCTGGGCTCCATTGCTAAAAGTATTGTCTCCTTAAGAAGGGAGATGAGAATAACTCACTCTCCTCTACTCTGGCCTGACACCCTCTAGCCCAGGGGTCCCCAGCCCTGGGGGACCACTGGACACTGGAGCTTCAGCAGGAGGTGAGCTATGGGTGAGCAAGTGAAACTTCATCTGTATTTATAGCCGCTGCCGATCCTTCGCATTGTCCCCTGAGCTCTGCCTCCTGTCAGATCAGCAGCGGCATTTGATTCTCACAGGAGCACAATCCCTACTGTAAGCTGCATATGTGAGGGATCTGGGTTGCACACTCCTTGTGAAAATCTAATGCCTGATGATCTGTCACTGTGAAAATCTAATGCCTGATGATCTGTCACCATCTCCCATCACCCCCAGATGGGACCATCTAGTTGCAGGAAAACAAGCTCAGGGCTCCCACTGATTCTACATTATGGTGAGTTGTATAGTTATTTCATTACATTACAATGTAATACTAATAGAAATAAAATGGACAATCAATGTAATGCGCTTGAATCATCCTGAAACCATCCCCTGCCCCTGGTCCATGGAAAAACTGTCTTCCACAAAACTGATCCCTGGTGCCAAAAAGGTTGAGGATCACTGCTCTGTCCTATTATTTAGTTTTGGTAAAAGGAGGAACAGGGGATCAGAGAGTAAATCATATTACAGGGAACTAACCAGGAAGGTAAAGGTTGAAATCAGGCTCCTTGAAAAATGATTAGGACTGGAGAAGACAAACTCAGGAGGGACAAAAGCCTCTCTTCAAGAATGCTAGGGGTTACACCACTACAAAGAAAACATATGCACTCGAGGCCTGGCATGGTGGCTCACGCCTGTAATCCCAGCACTTTGGGAGGCTGAGGCAGGCAGATCACGAGGTTAGGAGTTTCAGACCAGCTTGACCAACATGGTGAAACCCCATCTGTACTAAAAATACAAAAATCAGCCAAGTGTGGTGGCACGCACCTGTAATCCCAGCTACTCAGGAGGCTGAGGCAGGAGAATCTCTTGAACCTGGAAGGTGGAGTTTGCAGTGAGCTGAGATGGCACCATTGCACTCCAGCCTGGGCAATGAGAGTGACTCTAGCTCAAAAAAAAAAGGGGGGGGAAAAGGAAATAGATGCACTCTGTGGGCCTTGTCTTAGCCCATTTATGCTTCTATAACAAAACACCCTAGACTATTCTTACAATTCTGGAGGCTGGGAAGTCCAAGGTTGAGGCACCACATTTGGTGTCTCGTGAGGGCTGCTCTCTCTCCAAGGTGGCATCTTGGTGCTGCATCCTCACATGGCAGAAAGTGGAAGGGCAAGTGAGCACTCCCTTCAATCTCAGGACCTTTTATAACAGTGCCAATACCATTCATGAAGGTGGGGCCCTCATGATTCAATCACCTCCCAAAGGACATGCCTCTTAATACTCTTGCACTAGAATTAAGTTTCAATGGAAATCTGGAGGAGACGCCATCATTCAAACCATAGCAGGCACAAGGGATAAAATTAAGATGAGTGAGTGAAAGCTCTAGCAATATGGATTTTCAGTCTCATAGCTGACTCAAGATGCCATAAGCTGCTGTTGGAAGGTTACTGAGGTCCTCATCACAGGAGGCATTCAAATACTGGAAAACCAGTTGTGGAGAATAGCACAAGAGGACTCAGTTCAAGATCAAGACTTTGGGGTTTTCCCTGGCAGGTTTTAATTTGGCCCCATGGGTAAACTGATGGATTACTGTCTCTTTGATCTGACGTATGATAATACTCATTGGACATTGATTCAGATGGAGGCTGAGCCCTGCATGGGAGAAAGAGCGGAAAGCTGTGTGGGAAGGAGTGTGGTGGGAATGGTAGCAGCCTCAGCCTCTCCGTGCTCAGCAGGTAATCAGACCCCGCCCCTCCACAGAAGGCAGCTCACCCGTGAGGTTGTTCCCCTACCTCACTCTCTGGGGAATCCCAGCCCTGCACTCCCCCTGGCCCCACCACCCCAGCAGCTGACTGAAAACATCTTCCCACTACCAACAATGCTGTCCCCAGGGAGTCTGGGATCTAGCATGTTCTGCTTTTGTTGCACTTTGGGGATCAGTCTAATGCCCCAGGGATGCAATAGTGCTCCTGACTCTGAAGTCAAAGGACCTTTTGCTGCCTGTCACTCAACTATAACCGGAGCTGAGTGGGCTGATCTGTCCAGGGAGCGTTCCAGACCTCCCTCCCTGGGTGACCTCCAAAGCGGCACCCTGTTCTCAAGAGGCATCTTCCCAGGCCAGAATCTCCGTGCAAACCCCAAGGTTCTTTTGGAGGATACTGCAGGGTGGTCACGCTTCTGAGATGATTCTGCAGCCCCTCCCAGCCCTGATATCCCACGAGGCTTTCCTACCTAGGCCTCTGGAATGCCAGGAAAGGAAAGCCGAATGCTCAGAGCTCCTTACACTCGCCCCAGTCCCTGGCAGAAGGGAAGCTGCCCTGAGTCCGGCTGGCTGTGGCAGTCCTCCTGGCTGCTGAGTGACTCATCAGTCTCAGCGGAGCCTACTGTGGCTGGCTTAGCTCCTCCCACGCATGCCCTGACCACCCCACTGGGAGAGGGCTTCTCAGAACAGATAAGAATTAAGTAGCAGTTGCTCTTGGCCTCTCTAAGGCAGGGGGACAAAATGGACCAGGCTGACCAGAGGCAAAACCATGGAGCAGGCAAAGGGTGGTCCCGGACCCCTCTCTTCTGCCAGCTCCTCCCACCCTCTTGCTGTCCAAAGCAACCACATTCCCAAACGCCTCTTTGAGCTCCTTACCCCAATCAGCCCTTCCTCCCACAGGGGCTGCATGCCCCCAATAACCCCCTCTGTCCTTGCCTCCCCTTGCCCCATTTCTTCACTGACCGCCTTAACTGGAGGCCTGGAGGAAGGCAAGGGTGTTAGGGAAAATAGTGCAAGCCCTTGGAATAGGCAAAAAAGATGAATGGGTACCTATCTAGCACACCTTTTGAGGTTATCTTCATTTTTCATTGTCTTTGAGCTATTTTGCCACTCTGCAAGTTGTAGAAAACTCATAATCATGCACATGACCCTTGTCCATAGAAACGCAAATGAATTGCGTCCAGTGGAATGCGGGTGAATACAGCAGAGTGCCCTGCAGAATGCAATTGACTGTTGCCCTGTTGCGCGCTTGTGAATACACTTCAGCATTCCTTACTGCCTATGGGTGTGAAGTTCTTTGAACCCGTTGTAACAATGCACCGGTATCTTCCCTAATTAACAAGTTAAATGAAATCACTGGCACATATTCATTTTATATTTGTATGAGACTCAAGAGCTTACCTTTTATCAAAATTATCAACTGGGTGTGGTGGCTCACACCTGTAATTCCAGCACTTTGAGAGGCTGAAGTAAGAGGATCTCTTCAGCCCAGAAGTTAGGGGCCAGCCTGGGCAACATAGCAAGACCCCACCTCTACAAAAATTAAAAAGTTAGCCAGACATGGTGGTACACACCTATAGTCTTAGCTACTTGGGAGACTGAGGTGGGAGGATTGCTTGAGCCCTGGAGTTTCAAGCTGCAGTGAGCTATGACTCCAACACTGCACTCCAGCCTGGGCCACAGAGTGAGACCCTATCTCAAAAAAAAATTTTTTTTTGTTTTGAGACAGAGTCTTTCATTGTCCCCCGGGCTGGAGTGCAATGACATTATCTCAGCTCCACCTGAGTGGAGCAACCTCCACCTCCCGGGTTCAAGCGATTCTCCTGCCTCAGTCTCCTGAGTAGCTGGGATTACAGGTGCCTGCCACCACATCCAGCTAATTTTTTGTATTTTTAGTAGAGACAGGGTTTCACTATGTTGACCAGGCTGGTCTTGAACTCTTGATCTCATGATCTGCCCACCTCAGCCTCCCAAAGTTTTGGGATTACAGGCGTGAGCCACCACACCCAGCAAAAAAAAAAAAAAAAAAAAAAAAAAAAAAACCTTTTTAAATAAAATTTAAAAATTACCCTTTAGCAAGGGTGGACCACTAATTGGTGGTCTTTCAAGCTCTGTGGGTAAGAGCTGGAGGATGGAGCATTTAAGCGTTTATGTATTTGGAATGTCCAGCAGGAGACGGGAGTGGGGGCCAGCTGTCCCTGTCTACCCTCGACCCTACATTCTCCTCCAAGCCAACTCTGGCCTTGCCCATTTTCCTTTGAGACTGACTCAGGAGTTCCCAGGACTCCAAGGCATGGTGACTCACGCCTGTAATCTCAGTACTTTGGGAGGCCAAGGCAGGCAGATTACTTGAGGTCAGGAGTTCGAGACCAGCCTGGCCAACATGGTGAAACCGTCTTCACAAAAATACAAAAAAAAAAAAGTTCCCAGGACTCTGCTTTTAGAAACTGTCCCAGAACCGCCACCCCTGCCACCCCGCCTGCCCATCTCTGCAGTTGCTGAGTAACATTAAGGTCTTGCTGCTGCTGCTGTCACTTTTCCCTTGAAATGACTCACAGCACTTACTTAAAACAAGCATTAGGGGATTACGTGTCCAACACATGCCTTCGGGGTCACATTCAAACCGTAGCTGAGATGATAGCTAAAGGGCACAAGGGCTTGAGTTTTTTCCAAGGTGATGAAATGCTCCAAAGTTGACTTAAGTGATGATTGCAGATATCTGTGAATATGCCAAAAACCACCTGCCAAAAACACAATGGGTGAGTCACATGGTGGATTCATTTGCCAGGGCTACTATAACAGAATACAACAGGCAGGGTGCCTTCAACAACAGAAATGTATTTCCTCACAGTTCCGGAGGCTGGAAGTCTAAGAGAAGGTGTCAGCAGGGTTGGTTTCTTCTTTTGTTTTTTTGAGACGGGGTCTCACTCTGTCTCACTGGCAGTGGTGCAATCATGGCTCACTGCAGCCTCTTCCTCCCAGGCTCAAGCGATTCTCCCACCTCAGCCCCCGAGTAGCTGGGACTACAGGTGTGTGCCACCACAGCTGGCTAATTTTTGTACTTTCTGTAGAGATGGGGTTTTGCCATATTGCCCAGGCTGGTCTTGAACTCCTGGGCACAAGCTATCCTCCCGCCTTAGCCTCCCAAATTACTGGGATTATGGGCATGAGCCACTGTGCCCAGACCACAGGGTCGATTTCTTCTGAGGCCTCTGGCCTTGAGTTGCAGACGGCCACCTTCTCCTGGTGCCTGGTGCCACATGGTCCTTCCTCTGCCTGTGGGCATCTCTGCGGTTTCTCTGTGAGTCCAAATCTCCTTCTCTCAGGAGAACATCAATCTTACTAGATTGGAGGCCGGGCGCGGTGGCTCACGCCTGTAATCCCAGCACTTTGGAAGGCCGAGGCGGGTGGATCACGAGGTCAGGAGTTCAAGACCATCCTGGCCACGATGGTGAAACCCCGTCTCTACTAAAAATACAAAAAGTTAGCCGGGCGTGGTGGCGGGTGCCTGTAATCCCAGCTACTTGGGAGGCTGAGGCAGAGAATTGCTTGAACCCAGGAGGCGGAGGTTGCAGTGAGCCAAGACGGGGCCACTGCACTCCAGCCTGGGCGACAGAGTGAGACTGTCTCAAAAAAAAAAAAAAAAAAACACAAACAAATCTTACTAGATTGGAGCCCACTCTCATGGCCACATTTTAACTTAATCACCTCTCTAAAGTCCTATTTCCAAATACAGTCACGTCCTGAGGGACTGGGGATGAGGGCCTCAACATGAGTTTTGGAAGGACACAGTTTAGGCCATATGAATCAAATCTCAATAAAACTGTGTTTTAGAAAATGAGCGAAAGATCCCCACAGCTTTTGCCAAAGAGGGGGCTCTTATTCCTCTCCAAGGGAGGTCACCGTTTAACTTCCTCCCATATTTCTCCGGAATCAAAGGTGACTGTCCCAGCTTCCACTAACCTCAAATGGGCAGGCCAGGCCACAGGCAGGGGGTGATGGTTTGGAGTCTAGCAGACCTGGCTCACACCTGATGGGACAGGTGGACTCTTTGGGCTTGAAGCGTCTCTAGGAGCCTCAGCCCCTGCAAGGAGCCAGGTGTCCCTCCAAACATCCACGAGGAAATCTAAGCTGACTCGCCGACATGTACCAGGCTGTGCTAGGGCAGGGACAAAGAGAGGAAATTGGAGGCGAGTCCCCACAAGGTAACAGGTGCCCTGCCTTCAGGGGTATCACCAGGGTGGGCGTTGGTCCCCACCTCAGGTAGCTCATAGCCTGGCCAGGACCACCCCACTCAAACCTGAACCCAGGCCTGAGGGTGGATGGGAAAGCTGGGGGGACTGGAGACTGAGCTCCCTCATCCACTCTCTTTCCCCAGCACCCCAAGGGCTCCACAGAGATGACCTGAACACAGAACAAACAGGGCTTCCCATGGCAGCCGCCAGCAGTGGGTGTCTGAAGCAGGCCCTGGAGGGCTGGCTCCCTCTCCCAAGGCACACCGCCCACCAGGCTGCCTGTTGGAGCCTGCAGCCCCTGCTGATGCACCAGAAGGGCGATGCCTCCAAGATGCGAGCCGTCTCTCCTTCTGTTGTGAGTTGCTCTCCTGTGCGCTCCTGGCGGGCCTGGCACCTTCAAAGCATTCTGTGGATATTAACTAATTAGTGTAAACACAACAATGCAGAGATGACCTGTTAGGAGGCTGTTGTTGGTGTCAGATGATTAAAGGTGGTGAAAGCCTCCCCGACAGTTCTTCTGGGACTCAGCTCCAACTTTTCTCCCTGCAAGCCTGGTCTCATGGCCTGGAGAAGCATAATGAGGTCAGAGTCTGGTGAATTCAGAGTGGGTAAGAAAACGCAGTGCCTGTTGCCTCCGCCAGTTAACCCAAAGAATCTGTGGCAATGGCTGCTCAGGATGAAATCTTGACCAGGACTACAGGAGACAAGAAGTTCGGACTTGTGTATGACCAAGGGATCTGGGACTCCCAGTGTCTATAGGTCAGCGCTCAACTAGTGCCAAGGAGGACCCTAACAGGAGACAGCCATGCAGCGGGGAGGGTCACAGGAGCCAGGCGGCTGGCTGCTGGGCCCTGCTGGGACACTGACTTTCTTACCTCCGTGGGCTTCCTAACAGGCAGTCATACTGGCTCATTTGACTTGCACATACCTGTGAGTTGGTAGGTTCTATATTTTACCAGTGAGGTACACAAAGCCCAGATAGCTTTGCCCAAGGTCACACCGGGAGGAAGCAGCTGGAGCCAGCCCAGAATCCCTGATCTCTGGAAAGTCACCTCATTCATTCATTCAACAAACTCTCCAAAGCATTAAAAACAGATACCTGCATTCTTGGCTCATCAGCAAATCACGGCACTCTTGCCTTCTAAATTTATCCAGAATCAGCCACTTCTTACCTTCTCCAAATATCATGCGACGACTGCAGTAGCCTCCCAACAGCTCCCCATGCTTCCCCTAACCCCCTGTCCCCCGCAGTGTCTGAACACATCGAGTGTCAACACAGCAGCCTCTTTGGCTCAGAAAACCCCAGAGGCCTTCATCCCAATCAGAGGAAGCACACAACCCTCACAACTCCCTTCTCTCGCTCCCAACCGGCCTCCTTGCCTTCCTCCACAGCGCCCAGCACATTCCACATTACGGCCGTGACACTTGCAGTTCCCTGTGCCTTGAGCCCTCTTCCGCCAGAAACCGCTTGGCTTGCTTCTTCACCTTCCCCAAGAGGTCTTCCCCGTCCACACCGTCTAAACAGCCATCAGCAAACTTTTTCTGGAAAGGGCCAGATTGTAAACATTTTCAGCTTTGCAAGCCAGACAGTCTCTGCAGCAACTCTTCAGCTCAAAAGCAGTCCTAGGCCACACATGCGTGGAGGAACAGCGCTGTATTCCAATAAAACTTTATTTAAAAACACTGGCTACCGTGGACTGATTTGACCCAGGGACCGCTGTTTGCCAACCGCTGATCTAAAAAATCAACTGACCATTCCCTCCTCTCTCCTCAGCTTCATTGTTCTTGGCGGCACGCATTGCCATGTGATATGTAGATAATTGTCTACCTCTTTGTCACCTGCCTCTGCCACTGGGACCTCAGCTTCACAAGAACAAGGACTCTGTCTATTTTGCTTATCGCTGTATCTCTAAATCCTCAGACAGTGTCTGGCATACAATCAGCACTCATATTAAAAATAAATACAAGCCACACGTTATGCATCGGGGAGGAGGACACCCACTGGCTTCAACAAAGAGCTGGGTTCTGTAATCATATCTTTTCAGCATGGGTTTCTCTAAGGAGCAAGCAGGAAGAACAGGTATGAGTAGCAAGACCTTCAGACCAGCCCAGTGCCTGGAGACTCTGGACTCAAATGCAAAGCACTGTCTGAGCCTTGTTTGGAAAGGAAACTCTCCAAGTGTCTGAGCCTCATAATCAACCAGCAGGAATGCTTGTGACATTTCATAACAAATAATAACCATTTCTTACCTCCGTGGGCTTCCTAAGAGGCAGTCATACTGGCTCATTTGACTTGCACATACCTGTGAGTTGGTAGGTTCTATATTTTACTGATGAGGTACACAAAGCCCAGAGAGCTTTGCCCAAGGTCACACCGGGAGGAAGCAGCTGGACCCAGCCCAGAATCCAGGCTTCCAGCTTCCACCACAGCCCTGCTCTGACACATCCTCCTTAAAGGGCAGCCTCCTGTTTCCCCGATGCATAAACCAGTGCTAACGCAACATATCACTTAACAGATATTCACCGAGTCCCTATCTGATGCAAGAAACTGAACTAAGTGCAATGCAGGAGATAAAGATATTCGAGTAAGTTCTGGTTGTAAAGAGACTCCACAGGAGAGCCAGTCTGACCTTCCAATGCAGGAATCTCCTTTACGGCATTGCATGCTGGTTATTGCTGTAAACCAAAATCACCACAAACTTGGCAGTTTAAAACAACAGTTTCTGTGGGTCAGGAGTCTGAGTGTGGCTTAGCTGGGCCCTCCGCTTCAGGGTCTCATCTAAAAGCTGTAGCCGAGATCAGAGCTGCAGGTTTATCTGAGGCTCAGCCTAGGAAGGTCTGCTTCCCAGCTCTCATGGATGGTGGCAGCGTTCAGTTGCTTGTGGCCTGTTAAATGGAAAGCCCCACTTTCTTGCTGGCTATTGGCCGCAGGTCACCATCGCATCATGCTGTTGGACAGAGGCTGCTGTCAGCTCCTTGCTTTGTGGGCCTCCCCAGTGTGGCCACTTACTCCATCAAAACCAGCAAGAGAGTCTCTCAGCAAGACAGATGTCACAATCTTATGGAATCACAAGAGTGACATCCCATCGCTTTGCTGTATTCTATTGCAATGTAAAGGCAAGTCACAGGTGCTGCTTGCACTGAAGGCAAGAGGACTGCATAAAGCCATGAACGCTGGCAGGTAGGACCATGGAGCCAGCATACAAGCTGTCCACCTCATCTGCTAGGTCTTCCAACTCTCCCTGAACATCTTCAGAGACACACTGACCACTCCCTCACAAGGCAGCTCATTCCATTCTGATGTCACTTGAATGGTTAGAAAGTTCTTCCTAGCATCAAGCCCAAATCCATCTCCCTATGGCTTTTAATCATTGATCCAAGCCCTGCCGTCTGGAATGACATAGAAAAATTCTAATGTGGGCCAGGCACGGTGGCTTACTCCTCTAATCCCAACACTTTGGGAGGCCAAGGTGGGCAGATCACTCGAGTTCAGGAGTTCAAGACCAGCCTGGCCAACATGGTGAAACCCCATCTCTGCTAAAAACACAAAAAATTAGCTGGGCATGGTGGTACATGCCTATAGTCCCAGTTGCTCGAGAGGCTGAGGTGGGAAAATCACTTAAACCCAGGAGGCAGAGGTTGCAGTGAGCTGGGATCACACCACTGTACTCCAGCAATACCTTTGATGTGCCTGGAACTTTCCAGCAACTTTCCAGGATACAGCAACGCCTGGGCGATACAGCAAGACTCCATCTCAAGAAAAAAAAAAGGAAAAATTCTAATCTGGCAGAAGTTGGACTCCAGGAGGGCAGGGATTTGCTGTATCCTCGGAGAAGAGGGTTGCTGGAAAGTTCCAGGCACATCAAAGGTATTCCATAACTACGTGTTGAGAATAGAGAACAGAGTGGTTCAAGAGGTTGTCTCAGCAGCTTATTGGCCGCTTTCAAATGCAGAGGTAGCCTTGTATAGGAACTTGCTTATCCTGTGTCTTGAGGGACAGACCTTCACACCCTTCCTTGGGAGATTGGCACTTTAAGAGGCTCTATTCCAACCCTGACATATGACTTGCTCAAGGTCACATAACTGGTAAATGGCAGGTGTTGGACGCCAGGCCTCTTGACTCCTAGCATTTCTCTGCCTCCCTATCTTTGTGTGTGACTGAATGTGAGACAGGGACACCAGACAGGCCTGGATCCTGCCTCCTGGGAGTGTGCAACTCAAAGCTATTTCCTCTACCTTCTGTGAACTGCCTCGATCCCTGGCCAGCAAACTAGACGTGGTATCCTCAAAGCCAGACACAGGTGAGCAGCGGGCCTCTGCGGGCTGCAGCAGGGATCCAGGCAGTCACTGCCTGCCGCTTTCACTTAGGACTGCTGTGCACCTGCTCTCCTTCTCCCACCAGGAATGACCACACCCAGTATACCTCCTAGGGTGTTGGTGGCCTCCCCAACACTGAGCGCCCAGCCTACTTCAGCCTCCAGGCTTCCAGTTTCCTGGCAGTCAGGTCCATTTGCTCTGGAGCTTCTCAAGGGGCCCCCAGGTCCTTCATCACTGCACCTGCAGCTGCAGTACAGGCCTTGACCCATGGTGAATTTAGCAAGTGTTGAATGGATGATTTGAGTCCACAGGATCTGAAGACCTTGGCTGGGAATCTCAGAGGTGAGGCACAGCCTGCCTGAGCCAGTGAGAGGAGAGGTGGAGCATCTACAGGGCTCCAGGAAGCCCCTGCTGCAACCCTGCCTGCAAGTCGAGGAGTCGGAGGGAGCTGAGACTGAATTTCCAGTTCTGGGGAAATGGAAAGGCCACGAGGAGAAGCAGGACCTGAAAGCCACTTTCCCTTCTCGGCAATGTCCATGTCACCATTATCCCCAACACCTTCCTTTCTACTTCCCTGCCTCTAAGCAACCCTCCCACCATCAGCTTCCTTCTCTTTATCCTGTGCCTCCAACTTCCCCCTTCCATGGCTGCTATATAATAAGCATTCAATAAATATGAGTCATTAAATAGTCACTCCTGTTCCTGCCTCTTCTCCCTCTCTATATTAACACATTCAAGGTTCTATCACCTAAGAAAATTAAAACCTTCCAAAATGTTTCCCAGTGGTTGGCTATCGATGATTTTTATTTCTGCCTTTGCATTTTCACATGTCAGAGTTCTCTACCACGCACATATCTCTAAGCGGATTACGATGAATAAGAGCTGACGTTGGCTGAGCAGGAACTCTGGGCCGTCCCTCGTGCTAGAAGTTTCCTATGCATCCTATCGGTTCAGCCCCTTGACAAACCCATGTAGGGTTATCAACTGTCCCAGATGGCCCAGGCCTGAGGGGCTTCCTGGGACAAGAGACTTTTATTGCAAAAACTGGGATAATCTCAGGCAAACCAGGAGGGTTGGCCACCCTTCCATCAAGGAGGCACTATCATGTTCCCCATTTTGTAGATGAGAAAACTGAGGCTCAAAGAGGCTTAAAACTCTGCCTCGGGGCCAGGCACAGTGGCTCATGCTTGTAATCCCAGCACTTTGGGAGGCCAAGGTGGGGAGATCAGTTGAGGTCAGGAGTTCGAGACTAGCCTTGCCAACATGGTGAAACCCCATCTCTACCAAAATATACAAAAATTTGCCAGCTACGGTGGCACATGCCTGTAGTCCTGGCTACTCGGGGGGCTGAGGCATGAGACTTGCTTGAACCCAGGAGGCGGAGGTTGCAATGAGCCGAGATCACACCACTGCACTCTAGCCTGGGTGACAAAGTGAGACTGTCTCAGAAAACAAAAACAAAAACAAAAAACCTGCCTCGGAATCTGATCAAAAAAGGGGCAAGCAAAGGACGTAAGTAGACGTTTCTCCAGAGAAGACATACGAATGGCCAAGAAGCCCACGTAAAGATGCTCAACAGCATTAGTCATCAGGGAAATGCAAATCAAAACCACAATGAGGTTGAGGTGCCATTCACACGCTCAACAACAGCCCTAATTTTGTTTTAAAACTGAAAATAAGTGTTGGTGAGGTTATAGAGAAATTAGAACACTTGCACATTGCTGGTGGAAATGTAATATGTTTCAGCCACTGTGGAAAACAATTTGGTGATTCCTCAAAAAGTTAATCATAAAATTACTGCATAATCCATGATTCCACTCCTACAACTATACCCAGAAAAACCTGAAAATAGATACTCAAACAAATACATGCGCACACACGTTCATAGCAGCATTATTCACGCCATCCAAAAACTGGAAACAACCCAGATGTCCATCCAACAGTGAATGGACAAATGAATTGTGGTCCATCCACACGCCTGAATATGATTCCTTAAAGAGGAATGAAGCTCTTACACAGATGAAGCCTGAGAACGTAAAACTCAGTGAGAGAGGCCACAGGCCACATGCAAAGCTCCCATTTAACCCGATCACTTTTTTTTTTTTTTTTTTTTTTTTTGAGATGGAGTCTCATTCTGTCACTCAGGCTGGAGTGCAGTGGCGTGATCTCGGCTCACTGCAACCTCTGCCTCCCAGGTTCAAGCCATTCTTCTGTGTAAGCCTCCCAAGTAGCTGGGATTACAGGCGTTCGCCACCACCTCCAGCTAATTTTTGTATGTTTTAGTATAGAGGGGTTTCGCCATGTTGGCCAGGCTGGTCTTGAACTCCTGATCTCAGGTGATAAGCCCACCTCAGCCTCCCAAAGTACTGATTGCATTTTTATGAATTATTCAGAGGCAGCAATACATGGAGACAACACAGATTGGTGGCTGCCAGGGGCTGCGGGAGGAGGAAGGAGGACTGACTACCAGTGGGCACGGGGTTTCCTCTTGGGTGATGCCAAGGTTTGGGAACTTGTAGAGGTAGTGGTTGCACAACACTGAATATACTAAATGCCAGTGAATTGTACACTTAAAAATGGCTCATTTTGAGATGTGAGTTTCACCTTGATTTACCAAAAATGACAAAAACAAAACCTGTACTTCAGGTCACACAGCTGATGAACACAGAGCCGGCCCCAGAGCATATCACACCCACCAGCCCACCTTCCCTGACCACTGGAGCCCCGGGTGGCTGCTAGTCCCCCAACCCCCACCAGCCTCCCACGCTTCTCCAAAGCCTCTCTCTACTTGTCCACTCACCATTTGCTGGTCACCAGGGTCAGGATTCCCCGCCCACCACCCTGTGCTGGTCACCCACCCTCTTCGGCTGGGCAAGTCCAGTGAACAGCACTGGGGGGTATTTGCCATTTTCCCCTGCAGACTGTTGCAAACTGCCTACATAAAATTACTCAGAAAAACCCAGGGAGGCCAAGCATGGTGGCTCACACCTGTAATCCCAGCACTTTGGGAGGCCAAGATGGGCAGATCACTTGAGATCAGCAGTTCGAGACCAGCCTGGCCACCATGGCAAAACCCCGTCTCTACTAAAAACACAAAAATTAGCCGGGTGTGGTGACGGACCCCTATAATCCCAGCTACTCGGGAGGCTGAGGTGGGAGAATCACTTGAACCCGGGAGGCAGAGCTTGCAGTGAGCCAAGATTGTGCCACTGTACTCTAGCCTGGGTGACAGAGTGAGACCCCATCTCACAAAAAAAAAAAAAAAAAGGAAAGGAAAGGAAAGAAAAGAAAAGAGAGAGAGAAGGGAAAGGAAAGAAAAGAAAAGAGAGAGAGAAGGGAAAGGAAGAAAAGAAAAGAAAAGAAACACCCAGGGAGGACAGTGACACCTCCTGAGGCTGCTGCTTTGCCCCTCTAAGGACATCTCAGGGCTACGTCTTCCGATGCCCTCCTTCTCCTCTCAGTCAGCCCCCACCTCACGGGCCTGCCCTGCAGGTTGTTGCGGGGGGCTCTTCCTCCTTTGTTTTTCTAGCCTTCGCTCAGCTCAGTCAGTCGGAGCCTGACCGTGGGGGTTGCTGCTCTCTGGGGCAAGAGAATCATTCCTGTCTCCTGTCGAGGTGACCCTCGGTAGGAAGGTAAGGTCACTGTCCCCAGAAGGCCTGCGGGAAGAGGCGCTGCATTTTACTCAGAGCCTCTGGCAGCCGGGGAGCTGAGGAGGGGCCATTTGTCTCCCGTGTCTGTCAAGACACACCCGAGAAGCAGGTGGGGAGAGAATCCGCAGAGCTGCCTGCAGGTGGCCCTCGGGGTGGGACGGGGCCTCTCTGCTTCCTGGGGCCGCAGGGAAGGTGTCACAGGCTATGGGTGGACCCTGGACACAGCTGCAGTTCTCACCATTCAGTTGTGGGGTCTCTCTTTGCACCTCCGTCCCAAGTGTCAGGGAAGGACTGGGCGGAAAGGAGCCAAGAAGCGGGTCTCGTCCACAGACACGCGGGGCTTCAAGGTGGAGGAGCCCCAGCCCAGTGGGGTGGACAAGGTGCCGGCGACTGCGTAGTGACCGTCAGGGCAGCCATCAGTTCCTCCTATGAAACCCCACAGAGGCGGCTGGGACTTGTCACCCTGAAGAGGCTGCAGTCCCCTCGCACAGGTCATCTTGGAGCAGGCAAATTCATTAAAGGTCCCTGGGGCCAGGAGGGGGCTCAGTATAGTCCCAGAAGGTTCCATGAAAGCCAGAAGCAGTGCCCTCAGCTTCAGCCAGGACCCTTCTGTCTGCACCTTGGTTGACCACCCAAGGCCTGGGTGCTCCTGCCTCCAGCCCCCTTTCCCCACCATGAATCCACATGGTCTCCTTCTTTCCCGGCACGGCCACAGGACAGCTCTGTCACACCCTCCCCAGTGACACACCATAAGCCACCTGGGCCGACAGGCCCTCCTTCCCCACAGAGCCCCTGGCGCCCAGGACATCCTAGCCAGTGCTGGCCCTGAAGTCCTGGGCTCCCTCTGGGCTCCCTCTGGGCTCCCTCTGGACTCCTGTGTAAACCAGAGCCCTGGAGGCCAGGTGTTTCCTGTGGGTGGGGCCTGAAAGGTTCTATCACACTCACACTCCACCTCCTCCTCCTCCAGGCCTCGCACGTGTGGCTCAGGCCCTGCTGCTGTCAATCAGAGGGAAGAGAGAAGGCCCCGGGGTTGAAGCGTGTGAAGGCCTGGACTCCACCACAAGCTGGGCAGGGGTGGGGAAGTCTCAGGGCAGCAGCAAGGCAGGAAGGGGAGAAACACCCAGAGCTTGGGGGCAGAGATAAGGGGCCCCCAGTTCCAGGCAGCCTGTGGGTGTGGCCTCCGGGGACCAGCCAGACAGCCTGGCATGGACAGCCTCACTCTTCTCGCTGCTTTGCAGATGCCACAGGTGGTCAAGCACCCACGTGGTCTTCACACACCCGAGCCTTGCGGGTCCAGGAGGAAGCTGTGATCATCGCTGGCTGGAAAAGCAGCTTCCCGGCTCCCTCTCAGCAAGCGGAGTGCAATGGGGTGGGCGGCTGCCTGCTGCAGACTCACTCCTATCCCCAAAGGAGCCTTGAGAGGAGGCCCCACTGTATGGGGAGACTGAAGATCCGAAAGGCCCAGCCTGCCCAAGGAACTCCCAGTGAATGGCAGAGCCTCTTCTCGTCCCAAAACTCTGCCTCTGGCCCCCCCACAAGCACTGCCCCTCTGGTGGCATCAGGAACCCGAAAAAGAAACCTCAGGCAGGGCTGGCGGAGAGCCCTTCTCCCAGGCTTGCCTCCAGCTGTGCAGGAAGCCCACCTGCCCCAGACTCAACCTGGGGCATTGGCGAAAAGCAGTCCTGGGCCCCCACCCTCCCCGGCCTACTTGAACAGGATCTCGAGGGGTGGACCCAGGACTCTGCCCAAGACTGTTGAGTCCCTCCCTCCCCGGTCTTTGAGGTGGCAGCGCTCCCCTGTTCCTGCCACAGCTGCCTCTCGGGACTGTGTTGCTCTTTTTCTCTGAGCTGGTCTGGCTCTCAGTGGGTGGGGACCTGAGAGCACTGACATCAGCGCTGACATGTTTCATCCGCTTGACTAGCAGGTCAATGACAACCTGGAGGTGGGCAAGTCATCGGGACCCCAGACCAGGAAGGGCAGAGGCTCCAAAGTCCACCAGTAGAGGGAAGAAAATAGCCACTGTCCCCAGGCAGAGCCACCAGCCACACAGGGATGGGATCCCAGAATGAGCACTGGGCAGGGTTCTCAGGGACGTTGAGCTCTGGTCTTCCCTGTGAGCGGCCTTGGACAAGTCATCTGCCCAGACCCTCCATACCCCGTGCTGTGTCTTCTCAGAGAGTGAGCGTTCGGAAGCGTGGCGCTCTCTGAAGTCCGTGGCTCGGATGTCCACGGCAGTGACAACCTTCTGAAAACCGTGTGGTCTCTGTCCCACTTTCAGCTTCACAGTGCATGAAAGCAAGTCCAGAGTAAGCATCCCCAACAGGGCTCGAGACCTTCTTCTTGGGAGTCCCTGTCGCATCAGCTTCTTTTAAGTTAACTTTTTCTTGCAGTACAATATGAATAAAGAAAAGTCTAACACTATGTGTCCAACTCCATTTGGACTTTCACAAAGTGAGTACATTCATGTCCTCAGCTCTCAGATCAAGAAGAACATATTGCCGGCTCCCAAGTCCCCTTCTGCCTCTTCCTGTCATTAATACCCCAAGACAACCACGACCTTGACTACTAATCCCAGAGGTTAGCCCAGAGGTTAATCTGGCCTACTTTGGAATTATACGACAGGTATGCTGTTGCGTCTGGCCTCTCCTCCCACGGGGAGTCGGAGCCTCACCACGTGACGTCATGACTCCTTCCTCTCACTGCTGTAGCCCAGCCCATCTCATGAACAAAGCACCATCCGTGTATCCATGCCTCTGTGGATGGATGCTTGGCTCGGTTTTGGGTTTGGGCTATTATGGTGCTGTCATGAACAGTCTTTTGGTGAACGTTTCCACACGTTTGCTTTGGGAAATCCTTGGGAAAGGAATTGCTGGGTTGTTGGGCTGACATGTGTTCAGCTGCAGTAGGCCCTGCCAGCTTCCTCAAGTGGCCGTACAAATTCACCCTCCCTCCACCATTGTGGGAGGCCCCAAGCTGCCCCTCGGCACCAACATCTGGGATGTCTTTTTCTTTTGAACCACTCTCTTTCTTGGATTTCGTGTAATGCTGTGATTGTAATTTGTATTTCTGTGATGACTAGTGAGGTTGAGCACCTTTTTCTATGCCATCATCTTTCTTTTTTCTTTTTTTCTTTTGTGTTTTTAATAGACACATAATAATTGTACATATTTATGAGGTATATGTGATATATTGGTGCATGCATACAATTTGTAATGATCAAATCGGGATTTCAGGACATATATCCCTTCAAATATTTACCATTTCTTTGTGTTAGGAACATTCTTCTAGCTATTTTGAAATACACTACAAATTATTGATATCCATAGTCACCCTACCATGCTATTGAACACTAGAACATGTTCCTTCTATCTAACTGTATTTTTGTACTCATTAACCAACCTCTCTTCATCCTCTCTCCAACTCCCTACCCTTCCCAGCCTCTGGGAACCACTCTTCTACTCTCTACCACCATGAGGTCCATCCTTTTAGCTCCCACATATAAGAACATGCAGTATCTGTCTTTCTGCGCCTGGCTAATTTCACTTAATATTATGACCTCTGGGTCCATCCATGTTGCTGCACATGATAAGATTTCATTCTTTTTGTGGCTGAATAATATTCCACTGGGTATATGAACCCCATTTCCTTTATCCAGTGTCCTTGATGAACACTGAGGTTGATCTCATCTCTTGGCTACTGTGAATAGTGCTTCAGTAAACATGGGGGCTCAGCTGTCCTTTCATACTGAAGTTCTTTATATATTCTGGGCACTAAACATAGATATAGATATGAGTATAAACACAGATATGGATATGGATAGGTTGAATATGGATATGGATATAGAAATGGATATGGATATAGATATGGATATGGATATAGATATGGGTAGTTTGGATATGGATATAGATATGGATATGGATATATATGGATGTGGATATGGATAGATTGGATATGGATATGGGTATAGATATAGATACAGATATGGATGTGGATATGGATGTGGATATGGATATAGATATAGATATGGATATAGACACAGATATAGATATGGATAGATCGGATATGGATATAGATATGGATATGGATGTGGATATATATATGGATGTGGATATGGATATGGATATAGATATGGATGGATTGGATATGGATATGGATATAGATACAGATATGGATGTAGATATGGATGTGGATATGGATGTGGATATGGATATGGATATAGATATGGATAGATTGGGTATGGATATGGATATAGATATAGATACAGATATGGATGTGGATATGGATGTGGATATGGATATGGATATGGATATGGATATAGATATGGGTATGGATATAGATATGGGTATAGACACAGATATAGATATGGATAGATTGGATATGGATATAGATATGGATATGGATATAGATATAGATAAGGATATAGACATGGATAGATTGGATATGGATATAGATGTGCATATGGATATGGATGTGGATATGGATATAGCTTTGGTTGTGGGTATAGATATGGATATGGATATAGATGTGGATGTGGATATAGATACAGATATGGATATAGATATGGACAGACTGGAAATGGATATGGATATGGATATGAATATAGATGTGGATATGGATATAGATATGGATGCAGATCTTGATATGGATATAGATATAGATATGGATATAGACATGGATAGATTGGATATGGATATAGATGTGGATATGGATATGGATGTGGATGTGGATATAGACATGGATGTGGATATAGATATGGATATAGATAAGGATATAGACACGGATAGATTGGATATGGATATAGATGTGGATATGGATATGGATGTGGATGTGGATATAGACATGGATGTGGATATAGATATGGATATAGATAAGGATTAGACATGGATAGATTGGATATGAATATAGATGTGGATATGGATATAGATATGGATATGGATGTGGATATAGATATGGATATGGATGTGGATATGTATATAGCTATGGTTGCAGATATAGATATAGATATGGATAGATTGGATATGGATATGGATGTAGATATGGATATGGATATGGATATGGATATAAATATGGATGCAGACATAGACATATCATAGATATGGATGTGGATTACAAATGTCCTCTCAGACTTTCTCAAGGTGATGCTGCTTCTTTATTCAGTTAATGCAGTGACTTACACTGATAGGTTCTCCATTGTTAAACCACCTCTCCATTCCTGGAATAAACTCAGCTTGCTTGCGATGCATTCACTTTTTGCATGTTGTTTGGTCAGAGTCGCCGGTGTTTGTCTTAGGACTATTGCACTCACATTCATGAGCGAGGCCCACCTGTAATTTTCTTTTCTTTCCTCGACGTTTCGGTGGAAGGTCTGTGTATCAGGGTTAAACTGCCTCATAAAAGGAGCTGAGAGGCATCCCTCTTTCTCTGTTCTCTGTGAGAGTCCGTGCGAGGTGGGTTTGATTGACACGTTTGTTGTCGATTTGGGGAAAGGCCCACAGGGCTCATCTCTGTCAGGCCGGGGGACCATGTCTGGGGCTCAGGCGTCAGTGGCTTTGTCTGTATTCTCATGGGGCAGGCACATGGGGAATGGGGAGAACCTGGCTTGTCACATGACAAAAGCCCCTGAAATGGGCTTGAACAGGAGGGCAGGGTCTGCAGCCAGGGCCTCTGCCTTCTCCTCCGTGTTCCTGCTCAGCTCTCTCTGTTCCTCCAGGGCCTCCCGCCACCCTCCTGCTCACTATCCTGCTTTCCTCCTGTTCCATCTGGGCCCCTCTTCCTCTGTCTCCACCTCTCTCTCAGCCAGGACTATCCATAGACCCCTCCTGATGCTGTGCGTGCCTATATGTGTGTTTATGTGTGTGTTTATGTGTCTGTGTGTGTTCGTGTGTTTATGTGTGTGATTGTGTGTGTATGCATGTGTTTGTGTGTGTTTGTGTTTGTGTGTGCAGGTTGTGTGTGTTTGTGTTTGTGTGTGCAGGTTTTGGTGTGTGTTTCTGTGTGTGCATGTGTGTGTGCATGTGTTTATGTGTGCATGTGCGTCTGTGTGTGTCTGTGCATGTGTGTTTATGTGTGTGCGTGTTTGCGTATGCATGTGTTTGTGTGTGTCTGTATGTTTGTGTGTGTTTATATGTGTGCATGTGTTTGTGTGTTTATGTGTGTTTGCGAGTTTAGTGTGTGTGTTTGTGTTTGCGAGCATGTGTTCGTGTGTGTTCTGTGTATGTGTGTATGTTTTGTGTGTGTGCATGTGTTTATGTGTGTGCGTGTGTGTGGGTATGCATCCGCTCACATGCATGTGTGTGTGCACGGGGAGATTCTGCCCACTGCTTGAGGCTGCCCTGGTCCTTCACCAGCTGTGGCTGGGACTCAGGCCTGTGCCTCCTCCGCGGCCACTCTCATGCCCCCATTCCCACCTTCACCACCTCCGCCTCCTCTGTTTCCCGACCCTGCTGCTGGAGCGCGCAGCCCTGCGGTGACCCCACTGCATATGCCTGAACAATGTTCTAGAGTGCCATGAAAGATTCAAGAGGGTAAAGCACTAGCGCATGTGCCAAATGAGCTCCCAGCTGGCGGAGGCAGAGAGGCGGCAGGGCAGAGCCTTGGCGTAGGCAGGAGCCGGAGTGGAGGTGGGCCCTGCACCGTGGGCCTCCTGGCTCCTGCCCTGATCACACAGCGGGAGTGCCTCACCTCCGTGCCCCCAAGCCCAGAGCACCGCAGCCAAGGCGAGGCGAGGAGGAGGGCACCCTGGAGCTGACAATCAGGCCAGTGTTCCCTGCGAGCAGACGCAGCACCTAAATTATGCATGGCCCAGGCCAGGTGCTGACTGCGCTGCCCTGGAGGGGCTGCCCACCACCTTTTTCAGGGATTGTTCCCTTAATGACACCTAAAAATGAGCAAGCAAGCGTGGGCATTCAGCCGAGCGCCTGCCCTTGCCTGATAGAAATGCAGTTGTCTGGTCTCAAGGCTATGCCATTGATGCTCTGGGAATTGGTCCTCAGGGAAGGACCTAGCCACACCCGTGCCAGATCAGCCAGCTGTGATGATGGCTGACGCTCCCTGACGGAGGAGTCCCCCAGCCTCCAAACGTTCCTAACCAAGCCCTGGCCTGGGAGCCTCCCTGTCAAGCCTCCGGGTGGCCCTGCCCAGGAGCTGGACCCAAAGCCCAGGCCACACCTGCCACACCGTCAGCGTGACCCTGGCTGGCCTGGACAGAAGAGACAGGCAAAGGTAAGTGTCCAGCGAGAAGGGTCGTGGCCAGCCCCGGCAAGGGCTGTCCTCTTCCACTGGCCCACATCTCTGCTCTATGACCCCAGCCCTCCTGGGAGAAGAAACACCAGGGAACCCAGCAACCTGGATTGGAGCCCAGAATTGGAGTCCGTGGATCTCTGGTCCAGGCCCTGCAGCTGACTCACACCATGCCCTTGGGTACATCCCTTCCCACTCTAGGCCCCATGGCCCTCTCCTCAAAGGAACAGAATTATTCCAGGTGACAAGGACTGTCCCCACTCCAACAGTCTACAGCTCCGTGGGATCTGGGCTCAATGGAGCCAATGTGTGGCCCTGGAGATGCCCGGGGCTGCGAGGGGTGGCGGGATGAGCCCCCTTCAGTCCTGGAAAAGTGTCCCCGCGGGCTTTCTCCCAGCCAGGGGTTTTGTGGGCTCTCAGCAGACGTTGTGTTCATCATTATCATTCATCGCAATAACGAAAATAATAGTAACATCCTAATCATAGGCTCCTGGGCAGGATGGTGGCTGCCTCAAGGGACTCTTTAACACAGGGGAGAGGAACATTCTCAGAAACTAAAGAAGCTCCCCAGGCTTGGGACTGCAGGGAAGTGACTGAGGGGCAAAGGCCTGCAACCCCAGCCACAACCCTTGGCCGCAGGTGGGCACCTCTGCAGGGAGGCAGCATCGGCAGGAGCATTTCCTGTCCCAGGCCTTGGCTCTGGAGCCCAGAGAGCCTGCCCTGGCCCGAGACTCATTCACAGAAGCAGCAGAATCCCCAAGACAAGCTTCTTCCCCCTGCACCCCTAGGAGCCCCTCCTGTGGCCTCTGCTGTAGGCACCTTACTTCAAAAGAGATCCTGGCAAACTGAGTTCACCTGGTTGGGGCCGAGGAGAGGAGAGGGAGGTAAGGACAGGGAGGGAGAGGAGAAGGCGCTGGGAAAGCTTTGCCTGCAGGGAAGGGAACCCCAGCTTCAGCCAGGGAGTGGGGCAGAGCAGTGCCCTGGGGCAGAAATGCGCTGGCCCTGAGGGAGGGTAGCTGCAGAGCTAGCAAAGTCCGGACATCCAGGCAGTGCCTCTTTCTCCCACCCCCACCCTCCACTGCCGCCCCCCTCAACAGAAGGTGGTTGCCTTCAGCAACTTCCCCCGGGGACCACCCTCACCCAATGCCTGGGTCGTAACAGCAATCCCAAAAAGACACGAGCTGATGGGCCAATCTGGGCCCAGTTCCTGAGCAGTTGTGGCTGGGATGGTGGGGCAGGTCCACAGAACCAACAAGGGTTAGGGGGGTGGTAGTTAAAGCATGGGCCCCCAGCACTACGGAAGGCTGGGCCATCACCCCCAAAGGTGCCTGCCTGCTATGTAGCGCGTCCTGTTAATAGGAGGTGTGGAAGGCAGGCTGGTTGAGTTTGATCTAAGAAACAGAAAGAAGATTTATAGGGGTGGTGTTTGGACTTCAGAAACTTGGACAGCAGCCAAGGGAGGGATGAGATGAGTTCTGTGGCCCCAGAACCCTGGGCACAGTGGTGGCACATCGGGAAGCAGGAACAGGCTTTAGCCTGACAGCAGGAACCTGCTGGGAACTAAGAGAGCTGACGGGCAGGGAAAGGCCACCTCATCAAGGAGTGAGCCCTGCAGTGCTGCGAACACCTGAGTGGACTCACATCCACCTGCCAGGCATGGGGTAGAGCAAGGTCCAATGCGGCCTCAAAGGCCCTCCCCACACAGCCCCAGCATCCTCCAGGGGTTCCTTCCTGTCCTCATGGGCCTGCTCAACTCGGCAGCCTCCTCAATGCCATGCCTCCCTCTGTGTCCTCCCTGTAGACACTCAGGACCCACTAGGCCACATTATGTCCTTTCTCAGGCTTGGCACCTGCAGGTCACTCTGCCATCGCCTACCCATCCTTCACTTCTCTTCATGAGCATCAGCTCTTCCAGGAAGATAAGAACCGCCCCTCCCTTATCATAAGGAACTCTTGTGCTTGTTTGAAAGCCTATGTCCCTGTGGACTTTCAGCATCACAAGTGCAGGGGCCACCTCAACCCGGTTTGCCTCTCCGTCCCGGAGGAGAGCACAGGGCCTGGCACATAGCAAGTGTTTAAGATGTAGGTGCTGAATGAATGAATGAGTGAATAATGTCAAAGGGACAGTGGGCGGGCCTCCTGACATGGTACTTACTGGCCTCTCTAGAGACACTGACATCCCAGGGACTCTTCCTGGGCATCCAGGTTAGGAAGATAAACCCAGCTCGGGAAACCTCCAAGAGGTGAGGGTTAATGAAGACTAGAGGCAGCTGATGGGGTTGAGGTGAGGCAAGGTGCGACTGGCATTCAGGGAGCCCACAGAGTGTGCCATTTTCTTGTTGGTTTCACCCCTCTCTTTATTTATATATACACCCCACTTCTTCTCTGGAAGCATCAGGGAGTCGGGAGGTATGGATTCCAGTTCTAGGTCTGTTCTTGGGAAGCCCTAATGTAATGACTGCCCCTCTTGGGACTTCGATTTTCTCGACTTTGAACTTCACCACTTGGGCTGGATAATTTCTCAACCTCATATCGGCGGCTGGCAGATGTCCTGGGATCTGAAGGCCGGGTGAGCACTCCCAGAGCCTGAGTCTGAACCGGACTTCTGGTTTACTCATGGCCACCCAACCAGTGGGACAGAAGCCACCAGAAAAAGAGACCTCTTCATCTGGGTGCGGTGGATCCTGCCTGTAATCCCAGCACTGTGGGAGGCCGACACAGGCAGATCACTTGAGGTCAGGAGTTCAAGACCAACCTGACCAATGTGGCAAAATCCCATCTCTACTAAAAATACGAAAAATTTAGCCGGGCGTGGTGGTGCACACCTGTAGTCCCAGCTACTTGGGAGGCTGTGACAGGAGAATTGCTTGAACCCGGGAGGCAGAGGTTGCTGTGAGCCAAGATCATGCCACTGCACTCCAGTCTGGGAGACAGAGCAAGACACCGCCTCAGAAAAGAAAATAAATAAATGAAAAAAACAGAAACAAATAACTTTTTCCCAGTTCGTGTCCAGGAGGTCAGTATGGCTCCCCAGCTGCCCCTGCTCCCCAGAGTCAGCAAGGTGAGAAACGCAGCACTGCAGGCGCCTGACTCCAGGGTGGAGTGTGGGCGTGGTGGGCTTGTGGGAGCCCCCGCTTTCCTCCATCACGGGCAGTGCGACCCAGTGGTTTTTTGCAGTTGCTTGTGCCAGGGCCCCCGGGCCTGACTCCCACCTCTGCTGTGTAATAGCCCTGTGGGTGTGGGGCTGATGCTGTGTCTTCCATGCAAGGTCTTAGAAACGGTCTCCAGGAGATCAGGCTACTCCCATGCAGCAGACGGCAGGGAGAACTGAACCTGGCCATTCTACAAGCTTCACAGCATGTGTGCACACCAGGCTTTTGATTTTTAATCAGTTTTATCCATATCTTGAATTGCATAATGCATCTCCCCCCTCCTTCCTCCTTGTGGGGCCACCTTTCTTGGGTCACTTTGGAAGGCACTTTGCTGTGACTAAGATGCAGTCCCTCACCCCTAGGACCTCACTTCCTTCCGTGGGGTGACTGACGTGTGCACACATCACCAGAGGACCTGGCAAACTCTGAAGAAGCCTTGTTGGGGGCTGCGGAGGGGGTGTTGGTGATGATGGGGGATAGACGGGAGCTTTGCAGAGAAGGGGTCTTTGAGGTCCCTGGGTCCCGGCTGGGCTGAGCTGAGGTGCAAAAGTCTTCCTGCATCTGTTTTCTCAGGTCCTGTTTGCAAGGAGGCTGAGTAGACTTCCAGGAGAACGTGGGCCACGTCTGGACCTGACTAGGGGCGCCCACAGGCACATCTATGAAGACTGGCGAACTCGACGCCAGGGAGGGTTGGGGCCCCTGAGGGGAGGATTCTGGTTCCCTGAGATCATGGAGTCACAGGGCTCAAGGACAAGTACCTGTAGCCTCTCGGCCGGTCCTAGAAAGAAAACAGCTGAGTGTGGGGCCAAGTGAGCCTCCTGCACCACTCCCCGCTGTCCTCCAGAGCTCAGGCAGCCTAGGATGGGGCCCCCAAGACTACAGAACGCAGAAGGGTGAATGGTTTCTCCATCCTCCAAAGAAATCAGGCGAGGATTTGGGGTTCAGGCCACCCATTATGACACCAAGGTGGCAACCAGGAGTGATAGGAAGAGGTCAGGGCTGACCATCAAGGGCGTGTGAGGGCCCCAGGCCTTCCAGGGATGGTAGAAGGGGACTGAACACAAACTGACTGAGGCCAAGTCCTGCACTAACACAGATAAAGATAAACACACCTGCACAGTTGGCTGTACACGTGACCGTGACTCATTTATCCCCAAAGGCTTGGAAGAGTGGGGGCGCTTGAGCTGCGTAACATAATTTGCCTAACATAAACATAATTTCAGTGGGCTGACATGTGAAGGAAGGGAGTTCCATGTGGAGGATAGATTTCAAGGTCTCATAGATTTCAAGATCCTATAGATTCCCAAGGACCCCATCTTTTTCAAGCCAACCTGGATGAATAGCTGCTTGGTGTGGTGGGTTAAAAACGGCTGCCAAGTCTTGGACTCTCCTCTTATTGAGAGGTGATGTCTAATTGTCCTCCAGGCAGTGGACACAGGCAGAAACCAGAAGGCTTTTCTGCCCTAGCCTCAGCAGTCCCAAAGTATCACTTCCACGCTTTCTATCACTCAAGCAAATCACCTACCCCTCATCCATTCATCCACTCATTCAATCATCTCTCCATCCTTCCATCACCCCTCCCATCTGCCCACCCACTCATTTATCCATCCAACCATCTGTCCACCCATCCACCCACCTACTCCTCATTCATCTATCCACTCATCCAACCATCCATTCATTCTTCCATTACCTCTCCCATTCACCCACCTACTCATCTATCCATACAACTATCTGCTCACCCATCCTTCCACCCATCCATTCATCCATCTATCCATTCAAACATCAGCCCACCCATCTACCCACTCACCAACCACTCATCAATTCAAACACCTATCCACACACCCTTATACTCACTCACCCATCCATCCATCCATCCATCCATCCATCCAACCATCCATCCATCCATCCATCCATCCACACACCCACCCACCCATCCACCCATCCATCCATCCATCCATCCATCCATCCACCTGCCCACCCATCCACCCATCCATCCAACCAACCATCCATCCATCCAGTCCATAAACTCTGACTTTGGAGAGCCATGGGTATGAATCCTTTCCTGATGGCACTCACCCCCAGTGGGGAGAGTGACACGCAAACACATGGGCCAAGAAACTGCAAACTGTGAGACATGCTTGAAGAAAAAGAACCAGGAGCTGTGAGGGAAAACATTATGGGAGCTCATCTAGATGGGGTGGGAGGAACGGCCAGCTGCTTGGAAGTATCTGAATGCTAACATGGCACACAGTAAAATCCAAACTGTAACCTGCTTTATTGGAATGTTTGTATGATCCTGAAATCATTCAACAAATGGTCTGCAAGACCCAAAGTCCAACTCCAGCTCGTTAGCAACTTTCAAAAGACTGAAACCAGCAGTGCAAGCCCAGCCCGTCTCCCCTGGACAAACAGCCGTGCTGCTGGCCACAGGCAGCCTCCCTGGGCTCAAGGGAGAGCCAGCAGTCGAGACCCCACCAGAGCCTCCTTTGCCTGCAGTTGCATCGTGAGCCGAGCCTCCTGTGCCAGCAGGGAGGTAGGAGAAGGAGACCATGGAAGAGAGGGAGAGGGAGGCAGGACTAGCTCTGCTTCCCATTCCCCAGAGAGGCCAGAATGCTGATGTGTGCACTTAACCCAAATCTAAGCCCAGAAAGGAATGATAAACTGAAGGTCTGATGTGTTTCCGAGCCTTCTGCATTTTCTGTTTTGGAATCTAGGAGGAAACTGGCATTTGAAGAGTCGTCCCGTGGTACAAAGCCCCAGCACCACCACCACGCCTTCCTCTTAGGTACCTGGCTAGATTCCAGGAAGAGGCTTCCACCCAGGAAGAGCCACTCGAGAACTTAGCTTGCTGGATCAGTGGTACCAGCCAGCCCTGGGCAGAATGGATCAGACTCCCAGGGCCCCTGTCACCCCCAGTGCCTGGTCAGCACTGTCCTGTTCTTTCCCCTAGCCCAGCACCAGCTACATCCATCTCCCCTCAGAATGGCTGGTGGGGTCCCCCCAGTACTCTCCCCCACCCCATCCCACATTGGTCCTTCCAGTTCTCAGCCTGGACTAATTACAATCTTTGATGAGTAAAAGATACTCATGATGGAGACCTTCACCTGAAACAGGGGTGGCCAGCATCTGACACCGTACTCTGCTTGGCTGCACCATCTGCTTCTGGGCAATGGACTCTTGGGGCACTAGCCTCATTGTGGAGCCCATCGAGGTGGAGGGGGTCACTGCAGACCCTCTCCCTTCCTCCTTCTGTCTTGTTGGCATCACAGTCAACTTCCAACAGAGTCTCTCTGTTCATTGTCCTATCTGCTTCTGTCTTCCCTCATTGATATCCAAGGGGATGGGGAAGCAGGAGCTGGCCACTTTATTGAATATAGAATGTAGATCTGGAATGGATGAGGGCTTGTGGGCCTGACCCCTGGGAGGCTACAGAGTCTTAATGCACAGACCAGGATCCACACACCCATCCTGCTTGTGTAGCCTGAATAAATAATGCCCATCTCAGGGTTATTTTCCAAATGTATATGCATGCAGTTGCAAATAATCAAATACAAATTGATTTTAAACCACTACTGAATTCAAAGTAGCTTTTTGTCATTGTGAGTTTTCTCAACCAATGAAACCTAAAAATAAAAGCGCCCGCACGTGAAGAGATCCTCAAAGGGTTGACATTAAAATGCAGTTCACAGGCTTGGAAAGATGAAGAACCACAATTCCATGGCAAATCCTTCTTTTTTGATAAAGAAATTGCTGTTCAGAGCAGTTAACAGCCTTGGCCAAGGTCACACAGCTTGTGACGGTGGTAGAACCTGAATTCTCTCAGGCTCTGACCTCAGATCAGAGCAATTACCTTAATTCCTCTGAACTTCCACTTCCTCTTCTGTAAAATGGGATTGTTGAGAGAATTAAATGAAAGAATCTGGGTCTGGTGTTTGGCATGGTGCTAGCACACGGTAGGCACTCAGTAAGTGATGACCATCCCATTATTGTTCTCATTATCGCAATTATATCCTGTTGCCTCATGCATTCTCCATTTGCTTCTAAACCAACTCACATTGGTGAATTACTTGCCCGCATGCACACAATGGAATTGGGTAGGCAACGTGGTCAGATAGCATAGTCCCCTTTAGCGCTACCCCACCCTGATCAGCACTCAGGAGTTGAAAAGCAAATGCCTCTCAGCATGGAGCCCTTGCATTGAGCTCCCGCAACGGCTGGCACTTTTCCTCCTACAGCTCTGCTCTCTCAGAATTGTCTTTGCCTGGACTGTGTCCTACATCAAAGAGCAAGCAAAGTAGGGATGGGAACCAGATGAACCCTTCACCAGGTAGCATCAATGCTTTACAGAGAAACCAATCAATGGGTCAATGGCTGGATGGATGGGTGGATGAATGAATAGATGGTTGAAGGGTAGATGGATGGATGGATGGATGGATGGATGGATGGATGGATGAATGGATGGAGGATGGGTGGATGGGTGGATGGATGGATGGATGGATGGATGGGTGAATGAGTGGAGGATGGGTGGGTGGGTATATGAAAGAAAGGAAGGAAATACAGATAGATGAATAGATGGATAAATGGACAGATGGATGAGTGGGTGGATGGATAGAAGGAAGGAAGAGAAGAAAGATAGTGTGTATGGGTGGATGGATGCACAGATTAATGAATGGATGGGTGGATAGAAGGAAGGGTTGAATAAAATATGGATGGATAGATGGGTGGGTAGATGGGTCAATGGATGGATGAATGAATGAATGGGTGGATGAGTAGAAGGAAGGAAGGAAATATGGATGAATAGATGGATGGGTGGGTAAATGGGTGGAGATGGGTGAGTGGATGGAAGGAAAGGTGGAAGAAAATGTGGAAGGATGTCCATTTGTAAATAAATAAATGGACAGATGGATGGATAAGTGGGTGAATGGATAGAAGGAAGGAAGGAAAGATGGATGAATAGATGAACAGATGAATGAATGAGTGGACAGATAGAAAGAAGAAAGAGCATATGGATGGGTGGAGATGGGTGAATGGACCCTTTGCTCAGGATACTCCCTGAAACTGCAGAGAAAGAGGTTAAGCAAGAGGGTGAGGAAAGACAGGTACAATGCTTCAGGGAGACTCCACATGAAGTTTCCACAGACTCTAAAACCACCCAGCAGCTGTCCAGAGTCCTAGTGTCCCTGCTTACTCTAGTGTCTCTGCTCACACCTTGGAGATGGGAAGTGAAGGCCAACCAGAGAATAGGAGGAGCCCAGAAAACCTCAGCCCAGTCACCAGAGCAAGCCACCTTCTGCCCTAAGCCGTGGAAAGTCTTAGAGGTCAGGTCTACTGGCCACAGAAAGGAGGGAGTTCAATGGTGGTGGAATCAATGCAATAGGCAGCAGCTGGCTAAGAAAGGATTTTCTGAGAAGGGCTCCAGGTCCTGGCCCAGGCCCTGGCCCTGCATGAAGGTTGGGGTGGGCCTCTTCCTGCCTGAGTCCAGGGCCAGGACTCCACTTGGGAAGGGAACTGGCAGCCACCTGGGGGCTCCTCGGGCTTGCATCTATTTGCAGCCTGGACTGCTTGATTTATTTATTTGTGCTTTTGGCTCCTGTGTGCCAGAGACCCCGTGTGCTTTGTTCTGCCACAACATGGCTGCATGGCCTTGGACAGTGCTGCAGCCTCGCAACCCCCCAACCCCCTTCTCAATGACAACAGAAAGCCACCACACATGTGCACGTACACACACATACACACACACCAGTGCATGCACATATGCACACCAATGTGCATATGCACATGCAGGCATGAACACACACACGTGCCTGCAAGTGTACACACACACACACAAGAGGTGCCCACTCTCTAGTCACAACTCTCCTCTCTCCTCTCTGGAGAATGTCCCTGTCGGGCCCATCCTCTGGCACCCCACTCACCTCTACTGATCCATGCATCTCTTGCTTTACACACACAAAAAAACTTGTATCTGAAATGTTCACACTCATGTCTCAGCTTGAAAATTAAATCCCTTTAATGACTGAAGGTCCAAGTCCTTCTGCAAAGGAAACCCTGGAGCGAGTCCTTGGGTAAAGTTAAACATTCTTTTTGTAAGCCTGCCAGCCAGGCCCCGGCCAGATGCTGGAGAGAGAATAGCCAGGCCTACACGGGCAGATTTCTCCTTTTTCCAGTTGTGAAGCTCAAGTGACCTCTTTGGGGACAACTAGCTGTAGCCAGCTGGGCTTACCAGCTCAGCCTCCCCCACAGTGTCCTAATGGAGGGCTATCTAGTGAAAATTCCTTCAGGTCTTTTTTTCCACTATTTTTATTAAAAGGCAGTATAGGCCTGGGTTCAAATCCTGTTCTGCCACTTAGTAGCTGTGTGACTTTGGAAAAGTCACTTGACCTCTCTGAGCCCTGGTATCTTCAGTCTGTAGAATGATGATAATGTCAATACCACCTCATTGCATTATTGTGAAAAGTGAATGGGAAGACACACACACAGTCACTAGCACCGTGTCCAAGTTGTTAATAATGAAAATATTACTGCCATTTTATTTACAGTGTACTAAATAGTGAACAATATGATTCTATTTACAGCAAACCATGACGAATGGATGGCATGGGCTCAATGCCAGTTTCCAGCCCCAGTCACTAGGCAGCAGTTCAGCCTCCCTTGAGGTAGGGCTAAGGGAACTTGAGGCCCCGGCTCAGGCCTGGTCTGTGCCTTGTCTTCTTGCTCCACGTCCTTGGACACCATTGCACACCCCACCCTGGGCTCACTAGGTTTTTTCCTTGGCCTCCACCTACAGGTTCAGATCTCAGAATATGTATCAAAGCTCAAGGAACAAGTTTCCTTCTGGGGCTGCCCATGTCCCCCCACTGTCCCCTGGAAGAACCAGGGGAGCACTCATCCGTCCTCTAGACCATCTGAATCTGGTTGCTGGTGAGCTCAGAGAGGGAAAGCAGCCTGCCCGGAGACACACAGCAAGGCAGCGGCAGGAGGCTCCCAAGGCTCTGAGCTCCAGCCTCTGACTCTACCACCAGACGAGTTTACAATGGAACTACTTCATGCCCCAATGACAGGGAGGGGAGAATGAGTCCTTGGTAAATATGAAAAGCCGACTCCTCCCTCCTGAGGTCTCCACCACCAAGAGCTGCTCATACGCTTCCTGTTGTCTTCATGCTGTGGTCAAGGCTGACCTCTCTTCTCCGCCAAAGGCTGACCTCTCTTCTCCGCCCTTCAGAAAGAGAAGATATTAAAGCCTGCGAGAGAGGGGAGGGCCCTGGGGACAGGGAGCGGGCAGAGCGGCCAGTTTCACTGAGTGCCGTGAAAGAAAGCAGCTACCCTTGCCTTCAGTGTGGAGCCTGGGCCGCACCCAGCCTGGAGTCCAGGGCCTCAGGCAAGCCGCCTCCCTTCCAGGCCGGCACTGGCCATTCCAGGACCCCGGGACTCCCTGCCCTCACTTTCACAGAGGCATCTGGGTGTTCTGAGTGCACAGCTCCTCTCAGCACAGCAGGCTTGGGAGCCCACTCGGCTTTGGGCAACGGTCAGCAAAAAACAGTAACAGCACGATCCCTCCTGCTCACGGGCACCTTCCATGCCGCCAAGTCCTGCAGGAAAAGCCCAGATGACTCCAGGATGGGCCCCTGACTTCCAGGGAGGCCAGCCCCCTCGTTTCTTCACTTTTTTGACCCGTGAGAAAACAGAAGCGTTCATTATCCAGAAGCGTGTGGACGTCCATGCAACTGGCAGCACCATGCCCTGGGCCAGCAGGAACCAAGGACAGGACATCTGATTCTTTCCTCACCTTCCCTCAAGGACAAGGTCAGCCAGCAGAGCACCGGGGCGAAGATGTGATGGAAGAATGCATTTATAACCAAGGGGAGCCGGATCACCCTCACCAGCTAAGGTTAGGCAATAAACGAGTGCTCAGGTTCGCATAGAATCAGGGCTGTCTCCCTGGAAGAAGGGGACTGTCAACCAGGTTGAGAAGGAGAGGCACCAGGACCGAAGCAGGTACCTAACTTCAGGTGTTAAATTATCTGCACGGTTCTACACGTCTGCTTGCTGGGCAGGGCAGCCACCTGCCAGCTGCTCCTGTGACCTCTGAGAACTGCTGAAGCCTTTGAGGTGTCTGTCCAACACCAGCCGGGATGTATGACAGCTGGGGCGTGTGTTTGGGGCTGTTTCTGAGTGTCGCGGGTGAGAAGATGAAGCGGCCAGTATTTCCTGATCACTCTTGCTGGCTGATTCTGACTTTCATTTAGCCTCAAGCAGTTCTGAGACTCCAGGAGCTAGGGTTGTGTCAGACACTACCAATGAGTGAGGCAGACACACTGAAGCAAGCTGGGCGTGGCAGAAAATCAGGTGTGCCCGAGGCCTGAGCACCCCCTCCCTTTCAGTCCTCACAGCAATAGGATTCCCCAACAGACATGTGGGTCCTGATTGCATGGCTCTGGAAAGGAAAGAGAGGCCGTCCCCAGCACCGCCCCCTCTGCAGACACACGCGCACACACACACACACACACACACACACACATCTGAACAGGCCAGGCCAGGCCGGGCCAATGCAGTGTCTCGCTGTGAAGTAAGAGGAGAGCAGACGCCCTGTCTGAGAGCCACATGGGCCAGCAGCCTGCGTAGGAGCAGCAAACCATGTCCCAGACTCTGGGTGGGCCTCGTTTATGTCTGGAAAGAAAAGGGATTCTGAGGAGGGCTGGGGCAGGCAGTTGGCTGCACGGCAGGGGGCTCAGCCCCATTCACCGCAGCCCAAGGCCCACCATACGGGCCAGGAGGCTCCACAGGCCAGCCCTGGCTGCCAGGGGTCCCTGGGGACAGCTTTGGAGCCCCTGGCTCAGCGGCACCTTTCTCTTGGATGTTTAACCTCCCAAAGTTGTTGGTGGTTGATCAGGCAAGCAGAGGGTGCTTCGATTCTGGCCAGCTTGGAGAGCCTTCTTGCGTCTCCTGTGTGGGATTTTCCGCCCAAGGGCCTGTTGATGAAGGGGAATATCCCTGGGTCACCACCGGCTACAAGGCCTTTCTTAAAAAAAGAAAAATAAAGCCAGATATAGACAGCACTGCCTGCAGGTGAAGAGCGGGATAGAAACAATTGCCCAGATTCTCCAAGCCCAGAGATCACTCCCACCTTCAGTGTCTGACCTTGGGCCTAAGGGCCCAGATAATTGTCTCATTGGAATTGTCTCATTGGGCCTCCACCCTAGACTGTCTGAATACTTCTGGAGCCCAGCCCTCACCACAGAGGCCATTGTCATTTTTTAAAAATAGTAATAATGGATAAACATTACATTTAAATTGTGATTCGTCTAGACAATGGAATATTATTCAGAGAGAAAGAGAAATGGGCTATCAAGGTACGTAAAGACATGGAAGGAAATGTAAACACATATTGCTAGGTGAAAGAAGCCAGTTCCAAAGACTGCATCCCATATGATTCCAACTCTGTGACATTCTGGAAATGGTAAAACTGTGGGCCGGGTGCAGCGGCTCACACCTGTAATCCCAGCACTTTGGGAGGCCAAGGTGGGCGGATTATTTGAGGTCAGGAGTTCAAGACCAGCCTGACCAACATGGCGAAACGCCATCTCTACTAAAAATATACATACATATATATATATATACAAAAATTAGCCGGGCTTGGCAACATGTGCCTGTGGTCCCAGCTACTCAGGAGGCTGAGGCAGGAGAATCGCTTGAACCAGGGAGGCAGAGGTTGCGGTGAGCTGAGATCGTGCCACTGTGTATTGGCCTGGGTGACAGAACAAGACTCCATCTCAAAAAAAAAAAAAAAAGGTAAAACTATGAAGACAGTAAAAAGACCAGTGGCCACCAGGGTTTGGAGGGGAACGGAGGACGACTGTGTGGAGCACAGGGGGTTTTGGTGAAGGAAATGATTCTGTAACTTACTAGAATGGTGGATACAGGGCATTGTGTGTTTGCTGAAACCCACAGAGTGTACAACACGAAGAGTGACCTCTAATGTAAACTGTGGACCCTAGTTAATGACAATGTATCAGCATTGGCTCAGTTGGAAGGAATGTGCCACACTAACTCAAGGCCTCAGCAATAGGGAAAGTGTGTATGTTGGCAGTGGGGAGGGTAATACAGGAACACTGTATTTTCCACTCAATTTTTCTGTAAGTCTAAAACTTCTCTAAAATGTAGTCAATTAACTCTAGTCTGGGCAACATAGTGAGATCCCCATCTGTTAAAAAATATTTTTAGTAGTCTCTAAATTAAATAATAATAATAGGTCAGGCGCAGTGGCTCACGCCTGTAATCCCAGCACTTTGGGAGGCCGACGTGGGCGGATCACCTGAGGTCTGGAGTTGGAGACCAGCCTGACCAACATGAAGAAACCCCGTCTCTACTAAAAATACAAAATGAGCACGGTGGTGCATGCCTGTAATCCCAGCTACTCGGGAGGCTGAGGCAGGAGAATCACTTGAACCCAGGAGGCAGAAGTTGTGGTGAGCCAAGATTGTGCCATTGCACTCCAGCCTGGGCAACAAGAGCAAAACTCCATCTCAAAAAATAATAACAATAAATTACACACAACACACATTTCATTGTGTGTCTATTAACCATGCCTTTTATTTTCTGCATTCTGATGCTTTGACATCTTGGGGCCTTCCAGACGCTGGTGGGACTGCCCCTCCCAGGGTTAGGTAATTCCTAAACGTAGCAAACAGCTCACCTTCTAAAGGGCCTTTCATATGCAAACCAGCCAGTCCAGAGCCCACACCCTAGTCACCTCCTTTATCAGGCTCTCTCACCCTGGGCCACTGTGCACCTGCCCTGATCACCCCAGGGCCAACTGCCAGATATCTTGGGACAACCCCTCTCCTCAGAGCCCTCTGAAATTATTCAAACTAGCAATCCTAAACCTGCTTATCCCACCCAGTCCTTCCCACGGAAGCCACAGGAAAGGCTCCTGCCAGGCTCCACTTCCGTCTGCCTCTGGCCAGCCCTGGTGCTTCCCCGTGTGACCTGCATGGTGTGGTCTGGGCCTTTCTCAGGGCTGTGAGTAATAAACTGTCTTGTCCATGGCCTGGTCTGTTAGCCACATCAGACCTAAATAACAACAGCACCTACATTTTAAACAGCACTGACCTAGGACGGACACAGGGTGAGGCGCTGGACAATTGATCCACCCGGGACTCTCGTTTGGAAGGTGAGCTTGGCTCGGTTTTCAGGGCGGCAGCAGCAGCTCCTAAATTGAAGGATTTTCAGCCTGTGGAGTGTCCATGAGATCCATGCTCTCTGGAAGTCCTGGACTGTGGGGTAGGGATGGAGCCCACCCCGTTTAGTCCCCAGATGAATGAACTGAGGCCCAGAGAGGGGAGGATTCGCCTAAAGTAGCCAAGCTCACTAGCAGCCCATCTTGCACTTGGCACATATGGGAAGCCACAGAAACTGGGCACAGCTCAGTGTCTCATGCCCTGCCACGCCTGGGTGGGTGGGGCTCGGACACCCACTGCTAACACAGATGCCTAATTTCAATCAAGCACCCAGACCCCCAGCCCACCCATGGCAAGTGTGTTCCAGCCATGTCGCCTTTCTTCCTGTTCCTCAGTGTCCTGTCCTCCTATCCAGGCCTCACCTGACTTCAGTGCCACCCAGAACCCCAGCCCTCCAGTTCAGGAGGGTTCGAGAAATGCACGTAGGATCTTAGCACTGACACATAGGAGGGTCCCCCGATGCACACGAGCCACCTCCCCTCCCTCAAACCTGCTGCAGGGCAAAGCCAAGCGGATGCTCTTAGCAGAGCAGCCCTGGAATGCCTTGGGAGGCACAACCGGCAGCTGTGTGCAGCTCAAAGGTGGAGCCACTTCCAATGCCCAGAGGAGGTTAGCCAGAGGGGCGAAGAGGACACCAGGCTGTCACATCAGGTCAAGTGATACGTTCAGTGGTGGCCTGACCACAACCAGCTTGGAGAGGAGGGTTTGGGACCTGGACTCTCATGCCCAGACACTCTGTGTGTGTGTGTGTGTGTGTGTGTGTGTGTGTGTGTGTGTGTAGGGGCAGAGTGGAACTCTCCCTAAAAGTTCTATTTAAATAGATAATGTTTATCAAGAAGTACCAGACTAGCAGCAGGAAAAATACTTAAAACCACTTAAGTAAACACCAAGATTGGCAGGAACCATTTTTCAAGAGAAAAGAGCTGGGAGAAGGCTGCCAAGCAATAGATGGAAAGTATAATAAATTCCATGTCACTCTAGAGGCTGTGACTCTCCAGGGCACTCTGGGCCCATATCTGTCGCTAAGGTTCTGATGGGCTGGCACAGGACACTTCATCATCTTACTACTTTGACATATCACATCCAAAAAGGTGGTGCTGGGCTTGGGATGTGGTGGCTCTTCTTCCCAAACCATTGGGAGTTTAGAGAGTTCTGTGTCTGTGGAAGGGGAGTTGGCATCAAGCTCGCTGAGGCAGTGGCACTGGGAGGAAAGAGCATTTCCCAGGAGCCAGTGTCCAGGGCAGAGGATGGGAGGTGACCTTAGGTGATGACATATGAAGAGGGGCTATTCCTCCTCCTTCATGCAAGGATCATGCAGCTGACCCTAAGCCAGCCTCCAGGCACTCTGGCCAAGCCTCACGTGCTCTCATCCTTCCCCAGTAGTTCCCAGCATGGGGCAAACAGTTCTGTCTTCTCAAAACCCAGGCGAATGTATCTCCTTTGCAGATGCTTCAGAATCCAGAGCCAGAACTCTGCAGAATGAGGCAGCTGGAGTGCCCCAGTGGAACTTCATTCTGCAGACCTAGCCCAGGGGAGGTTACCGGGCAGGCAGCTTCAGAAACCCACAGACAAGCAAAGGGATGTTTTATTTGAGACCACAAGGCCATAGTGATTCCCAACTCACCAATCCATGCTCCAACACTGACCTGCTGTGTGAACTCAGACGAGGCCCTTAACCTCTCCTCCACCTCAGGTTTTCTCACCTGTCAAATGCAATTCACAGTTTTAGCTCTGCCAACCCCACCAGGCTGTGGGCAGATCAGGTGAGAAAATGGGATGGGCTTGCATTTAGCCCTCCTCTGTGGTCCTCCCTGCAGCGGCTGAGGATGGTAATAACGACAGCAGCCGAGCTTCGTTGAGTATGTTGCACAACAACTCATTTCACTCTCCCAGCAACCCCATTTTTCAGATGAGGAAACTGAGGTGTAGAAAAGGTAAGAAATTGACCAAAGTCAGAGTGAACTAGCAGTGAGGCTGGGTCTCCACCTTAGATCTGTCCAGCAGCCCCTGGGCCAGGTTTCTCAGGCATTGGCTCTCCACCTTTGTGATTTTTGCCAGATCTGTGTCCCACCCTGAACTATGATGTATAATATTGTGTTTGTATGTATTAGGTATCGTCATTTATTCAACACATTTTTATTGAGGACCTAATAGATGTGCCAGGCACCATTCCAAGTTTAGAGATACGGAGTAAACAAAAGGGACAAATATACCTACCCATGTAGGGCTTTTAATTTTTCGAGATAGGGTCTTGCTCTGTCACCCAGGCTGGAGTGCAGTGGTGCAGTCACGGCTCACTGCAGCCTCTGCTTCTGAGCTCAAGTGATCCTCCCACCTCAGCCTCCGAAGTAGCTGGGACTACAGGTGCATACCGCCATGCACACCTAGTTTTTTTTGTTTTGGTTTGGTTTGGGTTTTTGTTTGTTTGTTTGTTTTTGTTTTGTTTTGTTTTGCTTTGTTTTTGTAGAGACAAGTTTCACCATGTTTCCCAGGCTGGTCTCAAACTCCTGGGCTCAAAAGCAATCCACCTACCTCAGTCTCCCAAAGTGCTGGGATTACAGGTATGAGCCACCACTCCTAACCAATAACCTTCTCACTTTTAAAGTGACATTTATTTTCAGTCTGGGTGTGGTGGCCTATAATCCTAGCACTTTGTGAGGCCAACGCAGGCAAATCACTTGAGGTCAGGGCTTCAAGACCAGCCTGGTTAATATGACCAAACCCCGTCTCTACCGAAAATACAAAAATTAGCCAGGTGTGGTGGTGCTCGCCTGTAGTCCCAGCTACTTGGGAGGCTGAGGCATGAGAATCACTTGAACCCGGAGGCAGAGGTTGAAGTGAGCCAAGATCCCGCCACTGTCCTCCATCCTGGGTGACCAAGGGAGACTCTGTCTCAAAAGAAAAAAAAAAAAAGTAGCATTGATTTTTAAAAGACAAGTTCATGTCGCTACTACAAATGAAAATCCAGTATTGGATGTTCTGATCCTGTAAACATAAATAACATTAGAAATCAAGGTCAGCAAAGTCTAGCTGAGTATTCTTGTCTGCTAAAGGCTTGAATCCTGAAAAACGCTCTTGTTTGCTTAAAAAGGAGATTTCCAGTCTTCAAAAATGTCTAAACATGGAATTATCCCATGACCCAGGAATTCCGCTCTTAGTATACACCCAAAAGAATTGAAAACAGATATCCGAATCCTTGCACACAAACGTTCCCAGGAGCACGTTCACTCACAGGAGCAGAGAGGTAGAAACAACCCAAATGTCCGCCCGGGGCTGAATGAACACACAAGATGTGGTTGACCCGCACAGCGGAGTATCACAAAAGGAGGGTCACAGCTGGGTGCGGCGACTTACGCCTGTAATCCCAGCACTTTTGGGAGGCCGTGGTGAGCGGATCACCTGAGGTCAGGAGTTCGAGACCAGCCTGGCCAACATGGTGAAACCCCATCTTTACTAAAAATACAAAAATTAGCCAGGTGGGGTGGTGGGCACCTGTAATTCCAGCTACTGGGGAGGCTGAGGCAGGAGAATTGCTTGAACCCAGGAGGCGGAGGTGGCAGTGAGCCGAGATTGTACCACTGCACTCCAGCAGTCTGACAGAGTGAGACTTCGTCTCAAAAAAAAAAAAAAAAAAAAAAGGGAGGCCCGGCCAGGCGCAGTGGCTCAAGCCCGTAATCCCAGCACTTTGGGAGGCCGAGACGGGCGGATCACGAGGTCAGGAGATCAAGACCATCCTGGTTAACACAGTGAAACTCCGTCTCTACTAAAAAAATACAAAAAACTAGCGGGGCGAGGTGGCGGGCGCCTGTAGTCCCAGCTACTCGGGAGGCTGAGGCAGGAGAATGGCATAAACCCGGGAGGCGGAGCTTGCAGTGAGCTGAGATCCGGCCACTGCACTCCAGCCTGGGCGACAGAGCAAGACTCCGTCTCAAAAAAAAAAAAAAAAAGGAGGCCCACAAAAAGGAGGGAAGCACCAATTCAGGGTGTAGCACAAAGGAACCTCTAGAACATTCTGTTCAGTGAAAGACGCCACACACAAAAGGTCACATGTAAAATAATTACATTTCTATGAAATATCCAGAATAGGCAAATCCACAGAGCCAGAAAGCAAGGTGCTGAATGCCAGGGGGCGTGGGGAGGGGGGCAGAGACGAGGTGAGGGAAGGAGGAATGAGGAGTGGTTGCTTAATGAGTATGGGTTTTCCTTTCGGAGTGATGAAAAGTGTCCTAGAACTAGATAGAAGTGACAGTTCCACAACATTGCGAGCACACTAAATGTCACAGAAGTGCACACTTTAAAATGGCTAGTGGTTAATTTTATGTTCAGTGGATTTTATCTACATTTTTTTTCAAACGGGAGATTCCCAAGTGTTAGCAAGGTGTTAGAGACATACCTTCACCAAATGAGATTTTCTCCTTACTACAATAAGAGAAGAATGAAAGAGAATTGCATATTGCCTGCTAATCTCCATGGTACTTTCGCCTGCAGTGTCTCCTTGGGTCTGCTGGGTGAGCTTGGACTGCCGACAGGAAGGTGACGGTATCTGCATTTGTTTCCTGGCGCTGCCATCACGAAGAACCACAGACTGGGGGTGGTTTCAACAGCAGAAATGTATCATCTCACAGTGCTGTAGGTTAGAAGCTCAAGATCAAGGTGTCAGCAGGTTTGGCTTCTCCTCAGGCCTTTCTCCTTGGCTTGCAGGTGTCTGTCTTCCCACTGTGTCCTCACACGGTCTCTGGGCGCTCACACATCCCTCGTGTCTCTGTGTCCAAATTATTGTGAGGACACCAGTCGGGTTGGATGAGGACCCATCCTAACGGCTTCATTGCAACCTTATCACCTCTGAAAGACCTCATCTCCAAACACAGTACAGTCACATTCTGGGGCACCGGGGGCTTGGGCTTTAGCATGTAAATTTTGCCAGGAGAGGACACAATCTGGCCCCCAGTGATGTCCCAGCTGATTTGATAAGGGACATGCAGAAGGCAGCTCAAGCCACAAAGTTGGTGGGAGCAGAGCCGGCCAACAGCCCAGGTGCTCAGAGCTCCCACCCAAATATGCTCCTCTGCACCTGCTGCTGCACCCAGGGGTGTAAATGACCATACACACAACCACACACACACACACACACACACACACACACACCCCGTCTGTTTCAGAGATCAAGACTGTTCAGCCTCAGCTCCCTTGCCCTTGCCATCTCCACTGTGTCTCCCTCTCTATCCAACAGCTGCACAGGCCCCCACGAAGGCTCTGATCCAGCATCTGGGGGATGCATGTGACTAACTAATTAACTCTAATGAATTACGTGTCCACACGCCTGGTGAAAAGGGCGCACATGGAGGATGCACGCTTTCTCGAGTTTGGACCTGGAGAGATTGATAACAACGGCCACGCATTTGGAATTCAGAGTTGGGTCTTTGTTTAATATGCATCTTTCTTCTCCAGGCATCAAAGAGATTAATTTTTTTTTAGAGTAAACAGACTTCAAAACAGGATTTAGTCCCTGAAAGCCTGCACCTGATTTGTCAGTCCTGGCTCAAGCTGCCCCAAGCCTTAATCATTTTGCAGGTGGATGAAAGAGATCTGAGATAGTGACGGGGGTTGCGGGGGAGAGGAGGGGAGAGGATGCATGCGGAAGTGCCAAGCATACTGGCTCTGCTCCTGCAGCTGAAGCAGACATCAGGACCAGGTCTGTTTGAGCCAGAAACAAAGGACACCAAGCAATAAAAATGAGCCCATTTTCCCATCCCGCGCCCCCCACGGCCCCTGCCTCGTGGGAGCCCCATCTCCTCGCTGAATGTGTCCAAGGATGTGCCCATTTCATCCTGGCTGTTTTAAAAGCCATCCTGGAAAAGATGCTCATGTGGGAAGCCCTTTGCCTCAGCGTCAGCTGGCTGACTCCACTCGAAGCAGCCTCTTCCTGAACCAGTAACCCCTCCACTCTGCTCAAACCCAAAACTGGAGTCCCCTTCAAGGTCTCTGTGTCCCTTGCCCCAGGCCAAGCTTGCAGAGTCCAGCCTTGCAGACCAAGCCTGCAAGGCCCATGTTCAAATAATATGTTCTCATTCTCGAGGGGCCCCTTCTTCCCCCATCCCTCCCCAGCCACATGGTGGGACTGAAGCTTACACCTGTTTTGATATCCAGGGAAGAGTCTAGTCCAGTAGGTCCTGTCTGATGGCCACCCCTTAAATGCAGGTGGCATGCCCCGAAAGAATCAACCTGCCTCTGAAACCCTCCCTGGTCCCCACAGAGGGACGACTGCCCCCCTCCTTCCCTGCACCATCACCAAACACAGATCACAACCTGTATCCTTCTTTCCTGTCCCACCTCGGCCTCAACAGCAAAGCAGTGTCCTGTTACATGATGGGGGGTGGGGCAAGATGTTAGGGGAGGCCCGGCTCAGCCACACTGGTGGAGGACATTTCTGTTCCTATAGTATCCAGCAGCTGCCTGGATCCAGTATGTGTACACCCCCTCAGAGGCCCGGTTTCTGCACTGCCCCGCCTCCCTGCAGTAGAGTGTGGACCCTCAGTGTAAGATAAGCAGTGCCCAGAAGCTGGGTGTGGAGTCAGACAGAGCTGGACTAAACCTCAGCATCTTTTCTTTGCAACTTTGGGCAACTTCTGAACCACCCTGAGCCTGTTTCCTCTTAGGAAGAATGGAGGTGATTATGGAACCCACCCTCGGGGTGAGTGTGATGTGATAGATGGTATGAAAATGCCTGGCACAGAGCGGGCACTCAGCACACACTAGCTCCCCTGCTTACTCCTGTGCCCCTCAGCTCCTCGGAAAGAGAAAGCTGCTCAGCGGAGAGAGGAAGGATGCAGGGAGAGGGGAGGGCTCCAGGAGAAGAGAGGGCATGGAGAGAAGGGAGGGTGGGCCCTACTCCCTGTTTAGGCCAAACTACACTTCACCAATCTCCAGGTTCCCTTGTGACCCCCCCAGCTCCTTGGGGCACCCACATGCTCCCCTGAATCCCAGCCCCCCCACTTGTGGACACTAAGGGAGCTCAGACTGCAGAAACATCCAGGCTGGCTCCAGCCCGGCCATTCTGACCACATACTCGTGCTAATTCTGCCAGAAAGACCAGCCTGTGGTTAGCAAGGGCAGCCATTATGGTTTCCAGAAAATTCCTTTGAGCAAAAAGAAGCTGTTTGCCATTCCTGAGGCCCCTCCAGCCTGTACAAATGTGGCTTTCCAATTAAGCTGGGGCTGCTCCCAGATCTCTATCTGCTTTCCTTCTAAAGTAAGAAAAATCCTAGAGCAGTAGGCACTCCTTTTTATTTTTCTAAATCACTTCCAGTTATTTTTTCTGATGACCCAAGTAGTGCCTTTTCTGTTATCCAGGAACATGGTGGAGGGGCTGGTTGGGGTCAGAAGTCCAGGGGACCAAGTTGGGGACCTCACAAGGAGAAACGAGTTTGGGGGTAGGATGGCAAGCTCCTCTCTGGATGGATTGAGCAAGAGGCACTTTGGAATTCTTGAATCTGCCTCTGGGCAGGAATGTCTGGGAGAGTTGGATGCCCGAGGCTGGTTCTCAGGTGTGGGCTGGAGTGGCAGACTTGGAGTTGTGTGGGCTGGAGTGGCAGACTTGGAGTTCCTTGGCACAGATAGGACATCACATCATGGGCTTGGATGGGGTCTCTGGGACAGTGTGTGGAGTTGAGAAAGGAAAAGGCCAAGAATGAAACAAGGAAGAGAAAACCTGGAGAAGAGAAATTATCAAAGTGTGGTAGGAACGCAGAGGGGGACAAGACCAAGACAGAGGGATGCAGTGAAGCCGGGGAGGAGGGGGCTTCAAGAAGGGGCAGGTCAGCTGCATCACGTGGCCAGAGAGCTCAGTTCAGATGAGGCCCCAAATGGTCCACTGGACGTGGTACTTGAGATGTCATCAGGCAACCAGGAGAACACAGCAAAAGTGACATTATGCCAGTTCTAGGTCCAGTCTTGAAGACTGGCACATTTCACTTCCTCTTTCTTAAAATAGGCTCTCTTGGGGCCCTCCCTCTCAGACCCAAGCACCCATGCTGCGAGAATCCCAGCCTAGGTTATGCGTAGCCTCTCCAAGCAACAGCCCCGGTGGAGTGGCCAGCCCAGAGTCGGCATCAAATTCCAGTCCTGTGAGTGATACATCTTGGGGACTCTGACCTAGTCGTGTTTGTTTATGACTGCAGCCCATCCAGAAGAACCTCCCAGCTGAGCCCAGTCAACTCATAAACTCATGAAATAACAAAATGGTTGGTTTTCACAAGCCAAAAAAAAAAAAAAAAAATGTCATCAGAGATTCCACCAGAACAACTTTAATGGCTCGATGGGGATAGACCCCTAACCAAGAGGGATAAAGCGTGAACAAGCATGTGTGTTGTGTGCACATAGGCATGTGTGCAGGGAGGACAGACAGTGTTTAGAAGGACTTCATTGAGGAACTTGACTTTGGAAGGACTGCTCATTCCCCCTCACTACTTCAAAGGTCCCATCTTTGCCAGGCCTCAGGTAACTTTCCTACCAGGAAAAGCCCACCCACAGCTTGAGCAAGTGGCTTCATCAAAGATCTTGACCCTGTGATCAAGCAGCCTCAGAGCCTCAGGCAGGGAGCAGCAGCCTCAGGCCCCAGTCCCAGCCCTTCTACTTAAATTATTGGGTCTCAGCTGGGTGCAGTGGCTCACGACTATAATCCCAGCACTTTGGGAGGCCAAGGCAGGTGGATCACTTGAGGAGTTCAAGTCCAGTCTGGTCAACATGGCAAAACCCCATCTCTACTAAAAATACAAAAATTAGCCGGGCATGGTGGCACACGCCTGTAATCCCAGCTACTCAGAAGGCTGAGGCATGAGAATCACTTGAACCGGAAAGGTGGAGATTTCAGTGAACTGAGATCGTGCCACTGCACTCCAGCCTGGGTGACAAAGCAAGACTCTGTCTCAAAAAATAAATAAATATATATATATATATATGGTCTCAATTTCCTCCTCTCCAATGCAGGGCTAATGGCACTTCGCCTACCAATTTCTCAGGGCCATTGCTGGAAAGAAATAAAATGAAAGATATAAAAACTATCAAGGCAAAGCCTAATGTAAGAGATTCTTCTGATTCCTATTCAAAGGGAGGAGGAGGTTGAGGGAGGAGGAGGTTGAGGTCCAACCAGAAGCTGGCGGCCTCCTGAAGCTTCGACAGCACGCTTCTCTAAAAGCAAGCTTAGGAAGATCAAGGCACCCACAGGGCTTTGAATCTCACTAACAACCTCTGGAAGCTCTTCCATTCTGCTCAGATTGACATTGTACTAAAGAGCCTGCCTTTGGCCCCCTTTGAGGGCTTCTTGGATTTGCAGGGAAAGTTAGAGACTGCTTCTGTGACCAAAATCAGAAGCCATTTCTATAGCACCTGCTAGAGGAGGTGGCTTCCCTCTCTGTCTATCGTAATCCCATTTTCTGCCTCCAATATCTGTGGCTTGAAATCAGTGCTGCCTTCTGGCATGGAGGAGAGAGCACCAGAAAATGAGCCTAAAACGTCAGAAGTTCAAAAAAAGAGAAACAAAAAACATTAGCACCTTTATCCTATGGACCTGCAGGCAGCATCCTGCACCGGGACTGTGAGGAAGCCAAGAGCAGGCATAAGATGCAAAACAGAGTAAAATAAATAAAACTCATGCATCACGCTAGGGAGAGGGTCCACGTGGCCGACCAATGACAGCAGAGCAGCCCCTCCTGACGGCTGCAGCTTTAGGGGGCCTTCAGAGTGGTTTCCATGGCACCCGTGCCTTCATAATCCTCACCCAAGCAGCTCTCCTTCAGCTCACCTTGTGTCACCAAACGGGAGGAGAAATGAAGTAAGTGTGACAAATATGCTGATATCCAGAGAGAAAGAGAAGGCGGGGGAAGGAGGCGGGCAAGCCCAGGGGCTTCCTCCAGGGCAAGTGGCTAGGGTCCCTGCCTGGGATTCTGAGAGCATTTCTGGGGGACCGGGTCTAACCAAAACTCTGATTTAGAAAAATCCAGGGACTCAAATACCCAAAGGGTTTGGAGAGAAAGGTGATCTAAGCTCCTGTGTGCAGATGGCTGGGTCTTACACAGCAGTTCCCTGGGAACACAGAACCCTGAGGGACCAGGCTCCATGGCCACCATGGTCAGGTCTTATTGTGCTCACTGCCCCCCAGGCCCCCGGCAGAAAGTTCAGCCTTTATCTCCATGCTGGCATATGAGCTGTGTGGCCTGTATTAGCTGTGTGACCTCGCAAAGGCTGTGCCCATCTCTCTGAAAAGATACTAGGTTGCTCTGAGTATTGAAAATCCTATATTTAGATGTTCCCAGCTCATGCCTAGGACATAGAAGGATTGCAGTAAGCTGTAGCTTTTTAAAATACCCATTTCATTGAAGTACAATTTACATGCAATGAAACCCACTAATTTTAAGTGTACCATTTGATGGATTTTAACATGTATATATAGTCATGGAACCATCACCCAATCAAGATAGAGAATGTTTCTATGATGCAAAAAAGTCCTTGTATTTTATTTCCTGGTTTTATTTTTTTTTTTTTTTAGAGATGGGGTCTCACTATGTTGCCCATGCTGGTCTCAAACTCCTAGGCTAAAGTGATCTTCCTACCTTGGCCTCTCTAAGTGTGGGATTAAAGGTGTGAGCCACTGCACCCAGCTAATAATAACTTTTAAAATATTTGATTATGTTTAATGATACTTGAAGCCCACCCTGAGTCCTGTTCCCCTGCATAATACTCTGCTGTTTCTTCTTGGGTTCTTCTCAGAGGTATTATCATGGTCACACTTTCCTGGCATGTTCCTGAGCTTTCTTCTTCACTCAGACCCAATAGTACCTGCTGGTGGGGAGAGGGGTAGGGAAGGGGAAGGGGTCACCTACCCAACCCAGGCTCAGCCCCCATCTCATGTGAAACTGTGCCCACCCGCCGTGGCTGCACCCATGGACGTCACCAGTACGATAGCAGTGCAGGCGTGGCCTTGCTGTAGCAGGCCTGGTCCACCTAATGCTTTTCCAGCTCCTGCCTGACCTTTGCCAAATCTGTCCTTTCTTTCTCAGCCGGCCCTAGAGCCCCACAGAGAAGGTGGCGTGGAAGGTCCCCACAAAAGAATCCAGCCCTTCTCCATCCACTGATTTCTTTTCTTTCATTCATTCAACAAGAAATTTTTGAGGGGCTTCCTGTGCCAGGCACAGGCCAGGGGCTGGGTGGCAGGCTCCAGGGCCACAGGGCCCAGCCAGGCCCACCTCCATCACCTCTCCTTCCCCGCCCCGGACTCGGCCCAACAGGCAGGACTGAAATGAAACCTCGCCCCTCCAGCATCCTCCAATTTCTTGCTCTTAGATCAGACCCTACACAGCAGCAGGCAATTGAAAAGGACTTCCGGGTGCCCGCTCACACTTTCATCCTTCTTTTCTCTCTCCCTTTTTTCATCTTCTTTTTAAAAATGCTCTTTAATAGTGGGAAAGTTAGCATGAAAAGGAGAGAAAATGAGGCTTGAAAAGAATGTGTCTGATGTGCAGCAATTTGTTCACCTGCGAGAGGTTCTTCCCCTCCTGAACCTTGCTGCTGGGGGGCCCAGCGCTGCCAGGCGGCAGGAGGTGGGAGGCGGCTGGGAAGCTGGAGGAGGCCCTCCCTTCTGCCCTTCTGAAAGCAGAGGCAGGAGGTGGGTCAAGGTAGGAGATTGACCTCGTGACAGCAAGTAAAGTCAGGGTCATAGGAGACCAGGGTCACCTGCCATGTCCCTCTGGCACCTGTTGGAGCTACACTAGAGACCTGGAGAATTGTTCACCATAAGGCATTTCCTTTCCTATCTTAAGGCAAGAGCCTGGTGTCCTGCGTGGTGGGGAAAGGGGGCCTAAAGTCAGGGAATGGGGTCCCAGCAGGGCAGGTTCAGGGCCTGGTCACCCCAGGACTCGGGCCACCATTGCTCCCTCCCTCCTGCTTGGGCTCCAGCCACGTGCCCCACTGACTTTTGGAAGAGCCAGTCAGGACCCAGGTAAGGATCCTTCCCCGAGGATCCCAACTGGGTTTAGGGTTTCAAGACAGCCTCAACCAGCCTCCATCCACTCTGCACTGGACTGACCCTGCTGCCCCCTCCCCTTACTCAATGAGAAAGCTCAGGACCCACACGCAAGACAGAGCCTGCAAGAGAAGACCCCCAATGGGCTCCTTCCCTGCAAAGGAGACTGTTCTTTGGCTCCTGTCATGAAAGGCAGGGAGGCAGGGAGTCTGGGCCAAAGTGCCCACAGGGTAGGGGCTGCTAGAGCTTGTTTCCCTGGGAAATGACAGAGGGGTGCGACGCCAGTGAGCCTGGAGTCTTGACAGGCTGGACGGCTCAATGGTTAGACGGTGGGCTCTGGGCCAGCCTGCCCGGGTTCAGATAAAATCACATCAAATCCATTTGCTGCTTATTAGTTGTGTGACCAGGACTGGAACCAGACAGAAACTGGGGGTGATTGTAGTGGTGCCTTCCGAGCCACTGTACAAGTTACCATCCATAATGCACTTGGGATGGTACTTGGCACACAGTAGGTGCACGGAGAAGGCTTGTGTCCGAAGCTCAGCGTCATTATTTAGCCAGACCTTCCCCTGCATAGTAGCGCCCACCCCGCTGGCAGGATAGCAGTATGGAGGATGGGCACTTCCCTCCTCCCCTTCCACCTGGGGCAGGGACAATCTGCCAGGAGTGTCCCTGTCCCTGAGCTCCGGCCTCCCCCACCACCCCCAGTGACAGAGACGGAGCTGGAGCTGGGCTGGGTAGCAAAAGCTGCAGACAGGGGGCTGGGCTGCCACCTCAGGGTTGCCCCCACACTGCACAACTCTAGGGGATGCCATTTACATTAACAGCCCATGGTGGCCCCTGCCCAGGGCCAAGGCACAACTCTGGAGGAGACGGGCCAGGGCTCCCTGAGATCCTGTTTGCCCACCAAAGGCTGCTTCAAAGGCCCGAAGAATAAGCCTGAGAAGGCAGAGACAGAGGCATGGGCTGAGAAGGGCCTGGGAGCCCAGTTTGCCAGTGGGGGCCCAGCCTGGGGGGGCCACGGGTTTTCCCTTCTCCTGGAGCACAGTGGCCTAGTTTTCTCCTGGAGACGGAAGAGACCCAGAGAAAAGCTTCACGCTGTCCCTCCTTCAAAGCCATCTCACACCCACACAACTCCGCACCCCTCCCCAGAGGCCAGAGCTGCAGGAACCCGAGCGAGAGTGTGGTTTCCTCTCAGCCTCGCCCCTCAGAGACTTCCGCTCAGCAGCAGCTGCGGCCAGGCCAGCTCAAGGCGAGATATCAGCCAGTCCTTGTGAAACCTCCCTGCATGGTGGAGACAGACAGAGACAGGGCACCAGGCCAGGTCCCTTCCAGTGGAGGGGGCAGCAAGTGAGCAGAGGCGATCAGAGGGGTGGGAATCACAGGAGAGAACAGTGACTAGGGAGAGTGATAGAGAAGTGTGTGCCCCTGCTGTGTGCATGTGCAAATGTGCCTGTGTGCACATGCGTATGTGTGCTGCACGCTCAAGTGTGTAGCATGTGTGCAAGTGTGTAGGTGGGTGTGTGCAAATGTGGGAGCAGGCGTAGCTGTGTGCAAAGGTGTAAGTGTGCACTGCATAGGCACAAAGGATGTGTATCAGTGTACAAGTGCTGCATATGCAAGTTTGTGGCTGTGTGTGCAAATGCATGTTGGTGTGTCTGTGCCTGTGTGCAAATGGGTGTGTGCAAGTGTGCAAGTGTGTCACACAAGTGCAAGGGTGTATTTCTGCAAATGCACATGTGTGCAAGTGTGTGGGTATGCATGCAAATGGGTGCTAGTGCACAGGTGTGTGGGTGTGCAAGTGTATGCAAACACATATATGTGCACATGTGTTCAATGCGTGTGTGTGCAACTGTGCACATATGTGCAAGTGTGTGTGTGAGTGCCCTGGAAAAGAGAGAGGGAGAGGAAGAGAGAAGGAAGAGCAGAAACATACCTATGGTAAAAGCCAGTACTGCCCAGCAGATGTGTCCAACGGAGAGCACCGAGAGGCAGGACCAGCCTCTCTTTGTTCCTATCTCAGTAGCAGGCATGTAGCAGCACAATGACTTGTGTTGCTTGCCTGGCAGATCACACAGGTCACAGATGCCTCCTCGTCACAGGATGTGGTCGCTGCACCCTGTCCTAACTCCAGTCCTTTCCCTCACCTTCCCCAGCTAACCCCTTCCCTCCAAGTCCCCTGCCCTGATCGCTGTCAAGGTCAGCAGACCACGCCCCATCCATGAGGGAGCCAAGGGCAGTATCTGCTCAATGCCGTCACTCCCTGTGGGCCAGCTTCTCCTCGCCCAGGAACAAGGGGATTTCCTGACTGTCTCTTTAGGCAGGGTGACGTAAGCTGTTTTGCTAGAGTGCAGCCAAAGAGCCTTCCAGGTCTTCATTTATCTAGATGTGGAGTCCTTTGGGAATGAGCATGGCAGGCTTGCTCCTGCCCAGCATCTTGGAAGATCTCAGACCAGTGCTCCCTGTAGACGATTGGGACCTAAGAAACAGAGCCCTGCAGAAGGCCTGGCAAGACCACATGTCCCAGGGTGGCTGGTGTTTCCAGCGGTGACACTTGGGATTGAAATCAACCTTTGGAGGGCAAGAGACCCCACAGCAGCAGCTGTGCCACTGACTGGGGAGTGCCCAGCCTTGGCGCTGGAGTGGGGAAATGGCCTGGACATGAAATGTGTGGAGACCTGACCCCTGCGCTGGCCCCTGCAGCAGAGGCAGGCCCAGGCAGGCAGGGACCTGCTTTTCCCAGGGCTCTCCAGGGAGTCCCTGCACAACCCTCAAGAGCCTACCCTGCATTATCATCCTCAAGGTCAAGAAACTCTCCTTGGGGGATACTCCAGAGACAGACAGCCTGGCCATGCCCTGGCAGACCCACCCACTCTACTCCAGGACTTCCGGATCTGGTCTGCGAGTCACGGCACGGGGGCGTCTGCCATCGAACCAGCCACCTGCATCAGAGCCGGGGCCACCTCCTCCTCCGTCTCGCTGTAGCTCTTTGAGCCTCAGTTTCCTCATCTGTAAGGTGGGAGGTGAGGATGCCCAATTCAGTGTCTGATGAAGACAAAATTTATCCCCTCATCCAGGGCTGGTCTGGAGCAGACCCTCCCCCTTCCTCCTCATCTCGGCCCCAGGACAGGCATGGCTTCCCTCCCTAGCCTTCCTCCCTTGGAGCTCCGGGCACTGAGGACTCTTGGCAGATCTCATTCATGTCATTCTCTCTCTCTCTCTCTCTCTCTTTCTCTCCCTCTTTCTCTCTCTTTTTTGGAGACAGGGTCTCACTTTTGTCGCCCAGGTTGGAGTGGCCTCAGCCTCCCAAGTAGCTGGGATTACAGGTACGCACCACCATGCCTGGCTGCTTTTTGTATTTTTAGTGGAGACAGGGTTTCGCCATGTTGGTCAGGCTGGTCTGGAACTCCTGACCTCAAGGGATCTGCCCACCTCAGCCTCCCAAAGTGCTAGGATTCTCTCTCTATCTATCTCTTTCTCCTCTCTCTCTACCCCATCTCTTTCCCACTGTCTGTCTCTAATCTCTGCGTCTATGTCTCCGTCTCTCCCTACACCCCCACCTGGATCTCCACCCCCATTCTTCACCAGCTGACTCCTTCATTCATCAGAATGCCTCCCTCCTGGAAAACTTTCCTGCCTCCAAGCCCCGATGGGGTTGGAGCTTGTATGTGTCCTAGGGGCTTGTATGTGTCCCAAACTTTCCCTATCTTCCCATCAATCGTGGTGAGCTAGAATTACCTGATAATCTGCCTGCCTCTTTCTTGGGCTACAGTCCCCTTGAGAGCAAGACTGGGTCCAGTAGACTGTTGTATGCCCAGTGCCCAGCACAGGGTAGATGTCCATTAAATATACATGAACCAGCGACCGATTGAGATTGAGACCTGACTGGAAGCATCTTCCAAACGGCTGCTCGGAGAGCAGCCCATCCTGCACCCCAACTCATGCCCCATCCCCCACTCCTCCAGCTCCTCTCCTCCCAAATCCCTGCCATCACAGCCAAGCTCGAGCTCCACGGCAGCTCTGCCATCATCGGATGCAGACTCATCCGCTGTTGCCATGGAGACCAGCCAGCAGTGAGCTCTGCGCCCTCCTGCTGCAGGGGCTGAGCAGAGTATGGGGACGGCCTGAAGCAGGCAGAGAGAACCATCAAGGAGGAGGCAGGGGCACGCATGGCTCTGCACCCAGGCAAACCTGGAGTTGGGCCCCATCTGCCCCTACTCTCCTTCTTACACCTGTGACACCGCAGGCAAGTTGCTTCATCTCCCTGAGCCTCCCGTGAAATGCAAAAGATCCCAGCCACACAGTGTTATTGAGGGATGGGATCGACCCATTAGGGCGTGGGGCTGTCTCTGTGTCATTTTGGTGTGCCAACGCCTGCCTTGGCTGTGTGGGAGCTGTTTTGAGTGTTTCTCTCCCCTTGACCTTTGTGTCCAACTCTCCCCACCTCAATTCAGATGAGGCTGAAGGAAGGAGAGACTCCATTTCCACGATAGCACAAAAAGATTTTCTGTGACATTTGAAAACGAAGAAGAAGCCTACAGGGTTGTTAACCAAATTTTGAACTTGGTCTGGCCCTGAGGGCTACTGATGTGGGGACCACATTGGTTGCTTCCTGCAATGAGCTAAGGGCTATGGGCAACTCTGCTCACAAAGAGCTTAAGGTGGCATCTCACTTGCAGAACAGCCTCCAGGTCTCACCGGAGTCAGGGAAAGTGACAGTTGTCCTGTCTCCTTGTTGCTTTAAATGGTAGCTATCTCTGGAGATGGCTGAATGTCCCTGTGTCCACTGGGGACTTTGGGAACAGAAACATGCCAAGATGCTACAACCAGCCCTGGGCACAAAGCCAGCTCTCCAGCTTTCCATGCCCAGCATTAGTCCTGGCATGCAGCTGAACACCTGTGTCTGAGGTGGACCCAGGCCCTGATGCAAAATGTGCCACCCACCTCCTTCTCCCAAATGTCAGCTTGACCCAGCTGAAAGGCAGAGAAAACTTGGCAGTGTTCCCAAAGGGGACAGGAAATTGTCTCTATTGTTAAATGGATGGATGGATGGATAGATAGATAGATCGATAGATAGATAGATAGATAGATAGATAGATAGATAGATAGATAGATAAGTGGATGGGTGAAAGGGTGGGTGGGTGGATGGATGGATGCGTGGATGATTGGATGGATGGGTGGACGGATGGGTGGGTGGGTGGGTGGGTGGTGAATGGGTGGATGGGTGGATAACTAGATGGGTGGACGGGTGGTTGAATGGGTGGATGACTAGGTGAAAGAGTAGATGAATGGATGGATGGGTGGGTGAGTGGATGAATGGATGGATGGATGGATGGATGAATGGATGCATGCATGGATGGGCGGGTGGGTGGATGGATGGGTGGGTGGAGGATTGGATGGATAGATGGATAGATGAGCGGATGGGTGGGTAGATGGGTGGCTAGAAGGAAGGGAGGAAAGGAAGGAATACAAGAGCCATTCTTGGTGTAAAGGCCCACAAGGTCAGGAGTTTGAGGCCAGCCTGGCCAACATGGTAGAACCCCATCTCTACTAAAAAGACAAACAATTAGCCAAGCCTGGTGGTGTGGGCCTGTAATCCCAGCTACTCAGGAGGTTGAGGCGGGAGAATCACTTGCACCTGGGAGGTGGAGGTTGCAGTGAGCCGAGATTGTGCCACTGCACTCCAGCCTGGATGACAGAGTGAGACTCTGTCTCAAAAATAAATGAAGGAAAAGAAGGAAGGAAGGAAGGAAGGAAGGAAGGAAGGAAGGAAGGAAGGAAGGAAGGAAGGAAGGAAGGAAGGAAGGAAAGAAAGAAGGGAGGGAGGGAGGGAGGGAGGGAAAGAAGGAAGGAAGGAAGGAAGGAAAGAAGGAGAGAGAGGGAAAGAAAGAAAAAAGAAAGAAGAAAGAGAGAAAGAAAGAAAGAAATAAAGAAAGAAAGAAAGAAAGAAAGAGAAAGAAAGAAAGAAAGAAAGAAAGAAAGAAAGAAAGAAAGAAAGAAAGAAAGAAAGAAAGAAAGAAAGAGAAGGAAGGAAGAAAGAAGAAAGAAAGGAGAAGAAAGGAAGGAAGGAAGGAAGGAAGGAAGGAAGGAAGGAAGGAAGGAAGGAAGGAAGGAAGGGAGGGAGGGAGGGAGGAAAGAAAGAGAAGAAAGGACGGAAAGAAAGAAAGAGAGAGGAAAGAAAGAAAGAAAGAAAGAAAGAAAGAAAGAAAGAAAGAAAGAAAGAAAGAAGGAAGACAAAGTGGGGAAGATTGCACCAGGATTGCCTCAGATGGGTCTTGCTAGGAATAAAATTCAATAATACCAAAAAGAGCCTTACAAAGAGATAGAGAGAGAGATAAGGTCGAAGAGACTTTTGTGTGCTTCATGAATGAAGCACACTAAGGAAAAAGGTTCCAGAAATTTTAGAGGAAAACAAAGTGGCTGAACATAGAATTTTGGAGAGGATAATAAAAATAAATAATGCCGTAAACTCCTAGAAAACCTGGTAGAAAACCTTCAAGGGCTTCAGTTAACTCCGGAGTGAGCCGTGAGCTGTGTCTGATTCCGTAATTTCACGGAGCAGGACACTGAGCCAAGGGCCATTGAGACTTGCCTGTGACTCGGAGCTGGTGAAACACAACAGTAAGGTGTTTATTGGAGAATTTTGAGTATGACTAAGTCATTCTTTACAGAGCTTAGCATTTTCATCATCTGTTTTAGGATGAGAAAACAGCATCAACAGCATTCGGCACAATCGACAGGTTGTGTTTGCTGTTTGCTTATACCTCCTGAAAAGGGACTGTCATGTAAGTTTTATTATAATTCCCCTCGAAGCAGCCACAGGTGCTCACTGGCTCACCGACAATGAGGAGGTGATGCAATGGGCGCAGTCATTCCTCACGGCCATCAGCGTGTGCAGCTTGGTGAAGCACCACAGCACCAGGCGTGGCTCAGTTGACCCGCTGAAGGTTTCAGATCATGGAGGCAGAGAGGAGAAGCTGGTGACAGAGGGCAAGGTGGGGTCTGTGGAGGCTCTGCCTCTGCCACTGTGGAACCCTGAGCCAGCCCCCTGCCTCGGGCCTGCCTATATTCCTACAAAGATGTGAAGAGGTATTACATGTAGTTAGACGGGTTCTAACATGTCTCCTAGGGCTGGTATTTGGAAGAAATAATAAAGAGGAGAAGGACATTGCTGCTCCCCCATGGATCCCAGTGGGTCCAGCCTGAGGTTTGGGGGCAGCCCCGGTCTTCCTTATTGAGTCTGTGTGATCTCAATTTCCCCTCCTGTGACCTGCAGCTTCCTCCCACAGAGCTTTGCAAACTGTTCTGGCAGTGGGATCCTTTTGGGAAATAGCACCTTACTCAGGACCCCAAATTATGACACGGAGGCATGTGGTACTGAGTGAGAGGTAGGCCACCCCTCCAGGCACCCCACCTGCTTGGGCTCCCATTTCCACCCTCTCCACCCCAAACTCTGAAAACCCCTGTGTGACAGGGAACTGGCTTTGTCTTGTCTCCTCACAGCCTGACAGCCACAACTCTGTTATATTGTAAGACCCCTGAGGCTAGAGACTATGTCCTGTCTTTTTATCTCCAGCTCCTAGCAGCATTCCTAACCCAAGGCAGCCACACAGTGTTTGTTGAGTGAATGAATGACCTGGGAACTAGTCGTTACAATAATGCTACATAACAGACAGCCCCAGAAATCTCAATGACCTACAGCAAAAAAGATCAACATTTTTTCCTATTGGTGGGTACAGGACAGCAGAGGCTGAGCTCCAAGTGTAATTTCAGGGTACATAGCCACACCCAGCATTGACGCGGAGCAGGAAAAATTCTGCACCCACTCTTGGCGGGGAAGGGCAGGAACGCACTGCAAAGCCACCTGGCGAAAGAGGCAAACATGAAATTCAACACCAGGGAGGGAGGGAAGAGTTAGAAACAGGAATCCAATCTGCCACAAACTAGAAAACGGAAACAATAAAAAAGAATGCACCCGTGGCAGGGTAGAGGTTGTTACGGCGCCACGTGTTTCAAGCTGCTGTCGGCTACAAAGCTGCGGGTGAGTGGAGCGACCATGCGCTGTTATGCCACGCCCCCTCTGCTGCGACCACGCCCCCTCTGCTGCGACCACGCCCCCTCTGCTGCTACCGGACCACTGCGCAGTGACCGTAAGGAGAGCTCATTCTCATAGACTGGGATGGCGTGCTGGACATCGGGACGCCATGCAAACAAGGCCCACCTGTGCAAACAAGGCCCACCCCACAGAGGGATTGAAGCCCTGCGTTCTACTCTAACTGCCTGAGCTGCCACTCCTCAGAAAATGACCGATTAGGAAGGGAGGCTGGCCTGGCATCTCCAAAGCTGTCAGGATAGAGAAAAATGGGGATATTGCCAGCACCTCAGGCTCGGGGGCGGTATATCCGAGGATGTGAGGGTGTCTGTGTAACTGGCATCGGAATAGAAAGGTCCCGCCTCCCTCATGCACCGGTGTCCGCACACACACTCACACCCTCCCTTCCTCCTGCTCCCCCAAAGGGACTCAATTCAAAGGTGTAAATACACCGTGTCTGCCCACCTGAGGGCTGCTGTGAGTGTCAGATGAGAAAACGCCTGGGGTAGTGGGCCGAGACTGAAGCGTGCTCCACGCCTACCAAGCGGCACTCAACCCCAATTCTGCCCTCAGGGAGAGAAGAGAACTCCAGCCAGACCCCAGTGTTTTCAGAAGTTTGTCAGTTTAGACTTTCCTTTTTTTCCTTTCCAAAGTTCCGCTCACCCAAGAGAATAATGTAAACACTTATGATGGCGTTTTCGTAGTCCAGGAGGCATTGATCATGATTGTGAACCTGAAAAGAACTGAGTTATGAATGTTTGACAATGCAGTCATGCAGCGCTCTACATGTTACAATCTTCAACGGTGAACATTGCTTTTATTTTCCAAGCACTTTCTCATCTGTTGTCTCATAGGGGAGGAGTTATTCTCCCAATTAGGGCGATCAGAAAACAGGGATCAAGGCCAGGCATGATGACTCATACCTGTAATCCCAACACTTTGGGAGGTCGAGATGGGAGGATCAACTGAGATCAGGAATTTGAGACCACCCTGGTCAACATGATGAAACCCCATCTCTACTAAAAATACAAAAAAAAAAAAAAAAAAAAGCTGGGTGTGGTGGCATGCACCTGTAATTCCAGCTACTCAGGAGGCTGAGGCAAGAGAATTGCTTGAACCTGGGAGGCGGAGGTTGCAGTAAGCCGAGATGGTGCCACTGCACTCCAGCCTGGGCGACAGAGCGAGACTCTGAGAGAAAAATGAAAGAAAGAAGGAAGGAAGGAAGGAAGGAAGGAAGGAAGGAAGGAAGGAAGGAAGGAAGGAAGGAAGGAAGGAAGGAAGGAAGGAAAAGAGAAAGCAGGGGTCAAGAAGGATCAGGCCACTCGCCTACTGAGGGATGGTGCGTGGAGGGATCAGACCTCACAGCTTGCTCTTCTTCCCCCTAGAACCCTTACCACTGCCAGATCACTGGGCTGTGGGAACTGCACTGCTTCCCTCAAAATGCCTTCAGCTTTCTTTCCCCCACCCCTGAGACTTAAGGATCCCACCTCCCTCCCCAGGCCTGTGTCCCATCCCCATCTGTTCCTCATTTCCCTGGGGTCTTTTTGCATCTCCCTCCTCTCCCTCTGCACAGCCACCATCCTGCCTCCCTGTACAAACCCTGAAGTGACCTGCTCTCCCCGCGGATCCTCCAGACAGACAGACTCCCGCCTGCTGCCTTGGCGTGGGCTCCCCTGAAAGCAGCGTCTGGGACTCGAGCTGGTGGCAGGTGTGAAGCTGTGTCTGCAGGGGGTTGAACTGTGTTCTCCCAGCATCTGTACATGTGACCTTATTCAGGAATAGCGTCTTTGCAGATGTAATCAAGCTAAGATGAGGTCTTACTGGATTAGGGTGGGACTTAATTCCAAAGACTGGCATCCTTAAAATAAAGGAATTTTTCCTGGCTAACATGGTGAAACCCTGTCTCTACTAAAAATACAAAAAATTAACCGGGCGTGGTTGCGGGTGCCTGTAATCCCAGCTACTGGGGAGGCTGAGGCAGGAGAATGGCGTGAACCCAGGAGGCAGAGTTTGCAGTGAGCTGAGATACTGCCACTGCACTCCAGCCTGGGCGACAGAGTGAGACTCCCTCTCTAAATAAAGAAATAAATCAATAAAAATAAAGGGATTTTTTTTCTTTTCTTTTTTTTTTTTTTTTTTTTTTTTGGATACAGAGTCTTGCTCTGTCGCCCAGGCTGGAGTGCAGTGGCTCGATCTCAGCTCACTGCAACCTCCACCTCCCAGGGGTTCAAGCAATTCTCCTGCCTCAGCCTCCCGAGTAGCTGGGATTACAGGTGCCTGCCACCACGCCTGCCTAATTTTTGTATTTTTAGCAGAGACGGGGTTTCATAGTGTTGGCCAGGCTCATCTTGAACTCCTGACCTCAAGTGATTCACCCACCTCAGCCTCCCAAAGTGCTGGGATTATGGGAGTGAGTCGCCACGCCTGGCCAGAAGGGGAAATTTGGACACAGAGACACACGCATGAGACCACCAAGGCAGAGGCTGGAGTGAGGTGTCTACAAGCCAAGGAACACTAAGGCCTGCAGGCAAGCGCCGGAAGCAAGGAGAGAGGCGGGCGGTGGCTTCTCCCCTGGAGTCTTCAGAAGGAACCCACCTCGCTGATACCTTGATCTCGGGCTTCTGGCCTCCAGACCCGTGAGAGGATCCATGCCTGCTGTTCGCAGGCTCTCAGTCTGTGCGATTTGTTACAGCAGCCACAGGAAACCGGCACAGTGTCCCTCTCCCTGAGGCATCTACAGTTCTCAGAAAGAGATGAGGCCAGGGTCACTTGCAGAAAGTCCTTTGGGAAGCACCGTGATTGGGGCAGCTGTGGCCTGGCGGGGAAGGCAGGACTTGGAGTGGGAGAGAGCTCTGTGCCAACTGCAGCTCATCCCCTCGGTGGGGGCAGGTGCTTAGTGTCCCCCACCAGGGGCTCCTCAACTCTCAAGGGGTGAGTTCAATGCCCATATCCCAATGTTAATGATAATAATAATAACAGAGCAGCAGCCCTTGCCAGGCACCCTGATGGGCCTTTGGAGATATTACTTCTCACCCTTCAAGACGAGTCTTGCCATCCCAGGTCAGAGGAACTGACCGTGAAGAAGCACCCACAACAGCTGGGGGCACCGCAGGCGACCACCGCACTTCCAGCCTCTCCCGATGGGAAGGTGGGGGCACGCAAGGAACTCTTGCAGGAATGCTTGCACCGAAGACCCCAAACAGGGTGGCAGAGGCCCAAGGCTGGCTGGAGTGCCAGGTTTGGGGCTGCGTGCCCCCCGCCCTCCCATCCACTCTCCCCCGCCCACTCCCCACAGTTGAGACTCCTCCCTCCTGGGCAAGGGTCTGGTCATCCCCCTGACACCTGGGTTCCCCTGAACCCTGCTCTGAAAGTCACCTTTCATGCATTTGTCATTCACTCAAAGCCCACTCTGAGCACCCAGGTTGTGCCTGATGCCATGCTGCAAAATGGAGCCCTGACTTCAAGAGGCAAGCCCAGCACACCTCCAACACAGGCCCAGGCCTTGGGGCGGTGGGAGAAACCTGAGGCCATGCTGGCTTCCCCCCAGCTCCCCATCCCCACCTTCTCCCCGCCCCCTCCCAGGGATGCCTGTAAGCCCAGGTTTGTCCAACTGGGGCCCTCAGGAGCTCCGGGTGAGGGGCTCAGGACACGCTTATCAGCTCATCTTGCTGGAGGAACCATTTTACTTAAGTAAATTGGAATGGGAAGGTTAAATGTCGTTGTGGTCGTCGTCGTTGTTTTGAGACAGGGTCTTGCTCTGTTGCCCCAGGCTGCAGTACAATGATGCACCACGGCCTCTAACCCCTGGGCTCAAGCGATCCTCCCACCTCAGCCTCCCAAGTCTTGGGCACCACCACACTCAGATAACTTTTAAATGTTTTGTAGAGATGGGGTCTCCTTATGTTGCCCAGGCTGGTCTCCAACTCCTGGGCTCAAGTGTTTCTCCTGCCCTGGTCTCCCAAAGTGCTGGGATTTTAGACATGAGCCACTGCACCTGGCTGGTGTTAACTTAAATAATTTGATTGTTGCACAACCTAAAATATAATTGTTCTACTAAGACACATCGGACTGTATTACAGGGCATGATGTAAAAGTCATGAATTTCTAAAAGTCTCAGTGGTTCACAAACTTCTGTTCTCTTCTGCCTGCAGCCCCACAGGATCCGCTCTGGCCTGGAGCAAACTCTGGTTTTCCCAAGACAGCAGCTCCCCAGCCTCCCTCCAGGCCCCATTCCAGAATCGCAGCCTCCTCTTGGCCCAGAAGAGTTTGTCCCGAAGTCTGCTGAAAGGCCGAAGCCTGGAGTCACACGAGTGGTTCCTGGGCAGCTGTTGAAGCCTCCCTCCCTGTGGTGGTGGCAGCAAGGACACCAGCCATTAATCACTCTTCTCTCCGTTCTGTCAGACCCGGCAGCCTCCTGAAGATGCTGCATAAACACACTTAACCTTTAAAGGGCCGGGTGGCAGCCCCAGGGAGGGAGAGCCCAACATCCTCACCCCAGGGATGAGCCCCCGCCCTCCTCTGCTCTCAGACTCTCCTAGTCGGGGAAGAGGAGGGAGTTTAAACAAGAAGGAAGGGCTCCTGGTAACCCTCGTTCCACCCGTCAAGCTGACAGAGCTCTGGCCACTGAGAATCCAGGGGAGGTTCTCCAAGGAGGACAAGGGTCAAGGAGTGATATCGGCAGGGGTGGCTGTCCCTGTCTGTCATTGCTTCCCCAGGGGCCTCTGCCACTGTGGCCCCTGAGGATGGGGCCTTTCCTGCCCACAGGAGTGAGAAGCAGTGAGGGTCCCAGGCTGGGGGAAGGGGGCTCTGCCTGGGGCCTGACACCTGGGGGTCTGCTTGGCTGGAGAGGGTCCCCCACCACTCCTTCCCTTGGCCTCCCTCCTACATTCATTCAGCAAAATCAGGAGCCGCTTCCAGGTTCCAGGCATGACACTGGGAACCAAGGATGAAAGGAGAAAGAAAAGACAGTGTCTGACCCCAAGGGAATCCCGGTCAGTGTGGGGTGGGGAGCAGGCTTGCAAGACATTATTTCCAGAGGATGAATGTAAATTCCAGGATGGGTAGGAAGGAGGCGCTGTGGAGCCTTGAGAGGAGAATGGAGCTCCGGTGCTGGAGAGGTGGCTGTCAGAGACAGGCAGCTCAGCAAAGGTGACATTTGACCTGGGTCTTACAGTATGGGTAAGAGTTCTCTGAACAGACAGAGGGAACTTGAATGTACTGGCTAGGACCTGAGAGTGAGGATGTGGAGGCCAAGGCTCAGGTCCTGGCCACCCTGGAGGGTCAGTGAGGCCAGCCCCAAGCACCACGACCACGCGGTGGACCCCAGACTCTCATGGTGGATGCGTTACCTGCTGCTGGCAGCTCGCTCCAGGACCCCTCAGCTGCAGAAAGCCCTGCCCATGGCGACACCCTCCCCTGAGGGGCCACAGCCAAATGCCTGTGCTGGAGAGCAGGGCTGGCCACCTCAGCCCAGGCAGGACAGCTCTGAGGGCTGCCCTCAAGCCAGGCTCTCCCGCAGCCGCTCCAGCATCTGCCTCCATTGTTCTTCAATAACCATCCTGCAGACTCAGCCTGCTGCCTGGGAAACCAAACCTGCAACACACAGAGGGTGACGGTAAAGCTGTAATTTAGAAACCAATGGGCAGTAAACCACATCAGAAATAAAAGCTCCCATCAGCTGGAAACCCAAGCTCGTTCCAGTTTCACAACCAAGGCTCACTCCCTCCAAATGCCCACCACGGAGGACCACAGAGATCGAGGCTTCCCGGGGAGCCGCTGGAGATTCTGTCTCCCACGTCCTTGAGGTTCCTAAACCCCTAAACCAGGACACCACACACTCAGGACGCCACCGTAGGCTAGAGAGGGTTTGTCCTAAAGAAACACTGTCGCATCAGACATGGGATTTCCCGGCGTAAAAGAATGCGCTACAGCTTCAGTGACACCGAAGATGTGATAGCCAGTGTCCCAGAATGTGGAGTAACGGCACCCAGACGCCTGTGCTCAGAATATCTCAGAGCCATGCCTGCTCCGCACCAGAGATGCGGAAGCCACAGAGTGCACACGGATGGCTCACTTACCCACCGTGCACGGCCTGCTCCAGCAAAAGGGGCCGGCTGAATTTCCGGGGCAGCAAATGAAGCAAGCTCGGCTCTCAGAGAGGGAAATCAAGAGGTAACAGACGGAACTCACCTCCTCCTCCTCTTCTTCTCTCTGTATCCCTGGCTAAGAGGCTCGAGGTTGGAGGCAAATGGATGGCCTTTGAGTGCTTAATTTGTCCATCAATTATACTCTCCCGCCCAAGCCATTGCAACCTGCTTTCCATAAACATCATGAGCCTTTGGCCAGGCACTGACCTAACACCAGCCTGGAGTGGCTGCTGAATGGCACTTGTTCGTTTGTTTGTGGTGAGGAAGCTTAGTTGCCAGGGATTTGTTAAAAAAGACACCGTGGTGTGTTGTTCATTCACTCGGACCTGCCTGGTTACCTTTATCTGTAGTGGAGAGAGGGAGGCATTCTGCCCTCTGGATTTCTAACGTACCAAGCATGTATGGCAATGGCTTACAAATGCCAGTCCCTGTGAGGATGGTTTGTTCCCGTGACAATGTGCAGGTGAGCAGGCATTTTCCCCTCTCTCCTCCTCCTCATCAGATCTCAGGGGATTCAAGGCTGGGAGCATGAGGAGTCTCAGGGTAGAGGACAGAGGAGGCCTGAACTAGGACCAGGGGGAGACCCTCCCCACAGGTGAGATGGAGGAAGTGACTGGGCACAGAGTGGGCTTGGGGACTGCAGCACACCATGGCCCTGTGGCAGGGGTGAGGCAGGTGTGAGCCCCTCCAGGGACAGCCTTGAGCCAGAGGGTGCTGAAGGGGTCTTACCATAGGTGGCCTCAAGTAGCAAGCTGGTCACCTTGAATCCCGAGATCAAGGCCAGTAGAAGCCTGAGGAGTTGCTGGGGACAAGGCAGAAGGGCTGGGCCCGGGGTCGCAGGGAAGCGAATTGCGGGATAGGACAGGGATAGCAGGCCCCTGAGGCCCTTCGTGTGAGCTGCAAGTGTGGGCAGGGCCAGAAAGGGCACATGCGGGCGTGAGCAGGTAAGAGCAATAAAGCAACAAGCAGAACCAAGGCAGGGCCTGGCAACAGGGCCTCAGCCAGGCGCTAAGCTTCCAGGCCCACCCAACAGCCCCAAGGCTGGGCCAGGCTCCATCCCTGTGGACTCAGGGCCAGGCAGGGCCAACAGAAGGCCAGATAGGGAGAGCAGGAGCCAGGCAACTCCCATTCCAGGGAGCAGCGCTGTGGCTGCCCCAGGAGCAGGAGGGAGGAAGAGCAGGACAGAGCCTCCACAAGCCTATCTGGGGAGCAACCCTGGAGCTCAGCTACCTCGACTGCAGCTCAGGTCTCTGAGGCCTGCAGCTCAGCACAGCTTCTTATCTGAGATGCTTTACAAAGGGCCCTTCCCGGAAGGCCCTGCCTCTGGCCCCACTGAATTCCGGGAATGGGGTCTGCCCAGGTGGGCCTGCCCACTAACTCTGAGAACCCACGCAGGTTGGGCGCGGTGGCTCACACCTGTAATCCCAACACTTTGGGAGGCTGAAGCAGGAGGATTGCTTGAGCCCAGGAATTTGAGACTAGCCTGGGCAACATGGCAAAAGTCTGTCTCTACTAAAAATACAAAAATTAGCTGAGGCGGAGGAACACCTGAGCCCGGGAGGTCAAGGCTACAGTGAGCTGAGATTATGCCACTGCACTCCAGCCTGGGCGACAGAGGCAGACCCTGTCTCAAAAAACAAAAAGAGAGAACCCATGGGGACTGGCATGAGCTTCAGGTCGTGTTGTCGGGGTTCAAGATCTCCATCAGGCACTTAGTAGCTATCCATCTTATAAGCGAAACTGAGCCTCGGTTTTCTTGTGTGTAAATGAAGAATAACAATTATTAATAGCTACCTCATAAGATTGATGTGATAATTTTATTTTTTATACTCTTTTTAAATTTTTTAAATTTCTGTGGGTACATGGTAAGTGTATAAATATATATATATATGTATGGGGTACATGAGATGTATTGATACAGGCATGCAATGTAAAATAAGCTCATCATGGAGAGTGGGGTATCCATCCCCTCAAGCATTTATCCTTTGAGTTACAAACAATCCAATGACATTCTTTATTTTAAAATGTACAATTGTTATTATTGACTATAGTCATTCTATTTTGCTATCAAATGATAGATCTTCTTCTCTTTTTTTTAACTATTTTTTGTACCCATTAACCATCCCCACCTCCCTTCCAGCCTCCAACCACTCTTCCCAGCCTCTGGTAACCATTCTTTCACCCTCGATGTCCATGAGTTCAATTGTTTTGATCTTTGGTCTGATAACTTTTTTTTTTTTTTTGAGATGGAGTCTTGCTGTGTCGCCCAGGCTGGAGTACAGTGTCACCATCTCAGCTCACTGCAGCCTCTGCCTCCCAGGTTCAAGTGATCCTCCTGCCTCAGCCTCCTGAGTATCTGGGATTGCAGGCACACAACACCACAGCTGTCTAATTTTTGTACTTTTAATAAAGATGGGGTTTTGCCGTGTTGGCCAGGCTGGTCTTGAATTCCTGGCCTCAGGTGATCCACCCGCCTCGGCCTCCCAAAGTACCGGGAATATAGGTATGAGCCACTTCGCCCAGTCCTGTGATAACTTTTTAAACAATATACTTAAAAGATGCTTAGCACAAGGTCAAGCAAACCCTAAATGCTCAAAACATGCTTTTTAAAAGTATTATTATTGTTATTCTTATTACCAGTGACAACTTCAGTCCCCGCCACAGAGGGCTGTGGAGACAACCCCAGTATGTTCTTTTTCTCTATATATTTGTTTGATCCTCTGGCAGAGTGACATTTGGAGATTCAGAGGTGGCCGATGGCTCCAACTTAAAAGAGCTGTGGAAAAAAGAGATGAAGAAACAGAAGAAACATTCCATCAAGCCCAGAAACTAAAAATTAGCCAGGCGTGGTGGCACACACCTGTGATCCCAGCTACTCAGGAGACTGAGGCAGGAGAATTGCTTGAACCTGGGAGGTGGAGGTTGCAGTGAGCCAAGATTGCACCACTGCACTCCAGCCTGGGCAATGGAGTGAGACCATGTCTCAAAAAAAAAGAAAAATAAGAAAAGAAAATGAAAACTGTTCAGGGCCATCTTCCGATTCTCCTGCTGCCTCTTTTTTTTTTTTTTGAAACAGAGTTTCGCTCTTGTTGCCCAGGCTGGAGTGCAATGGCACGATCTTGACTCACTGCAGCCTCCACCTCCTGGGTTCAAGCGATTCTCCTGCCTCAACCTCCCTAGTAGCTGGGATCACAGGTACCTGCCACCACACCCGGCTAATTTTTTGCATTTTCAGTACAGTCAGGGTTTCGCCATGTTGACCAGGCTGATCTGGAACTCCTGACCTCATGTGATCCACCCGCCTTGGCCTCCCAAAGTGCTGGGATTACAGGTGTGAGCCACCGTGCCCGGCCAACTCCTGCTGCCTCTTCACCCCTAATGTTTCCCATCTCACCTCCAAAGAGCAGCCAAACAGAAGCTCAAGAGAACTGCTCCAGCTCCTCCCTGCTGCCAGGGCCTGCTCAGACCCAGGGGGATGTCATGGCCCGGATCTGTCTGTCTTGCCTACAGGTAGAGGGCGGCTTATGTGTCTCCAGCAGATCCCATCTGCACCCCTCTCACACCCTGAGACCCTACCTCGGCCTCTCCTTCTTGCTGAGACATCTCCTCCCTCCCCAGTCCTCCAGCTTCAGGTCCTCACGGCTGACAGCCCCTGGCGGCTGCAGGAATTAGCAGGTGGCATCCTGACTCCCGCCTTGGTCCTCAGACCCCCTCCCCACACCCTGGCCCATTCCGGGTACAAGGGCGGCTTGGTTGCCTTCATTATAGACTATAGCACAAAAACACAATAAAATAAAATGAATGTTTTCTCAGCGAAAATCCATTAGATGAGTTACTGTTGTAATTTAATAATGGGATGGGAAACTACAGCAAGTTACCGAACTATATAATTAAAGTAAATCTATTTTAAAGCCCTTTATTGCTTAGTATTTCTCAGATCCCAGTCTCTCTTTCACCTCCACTCCCCTCCCCCCACCACCCCCTTCCCTTTTTCTGAGCCTGAGGAGGGGCTGGGTGTCGTGGGCTTCTTTGAAGTTGTCAGTACCTCGGTGGCAAACACAGCTTCCTGCTCTTTCCAGGAGCGGATCCTATGCCTGGCAGCCCTGCGGCCCCAGCCTGGCCTCCCTTTGTCAGAGCAGGGGCAGAATGATGCTGCTACTGACTGATCCAGGACCCGCCTCTGCGAGATCCTGGGGAATGAGGCTTGACTTTTGCCCTAAAAGTGAAGCTGCCAAACTGGGCAGAGGGTGATGAAGGAGAGTAGGGAGATGTCTGCACTAAGAATCCCCTCCACAGAGGACAGATGCCACTGACCCCTGCACCTCCGATTTGCCAGTGATCGCCAATTCCAAGACAGTACTGTGGTTAAGAGGCAGCAGGAAGCTAAGGCTCAGAGAGGTTTGGAACTTGCCCAGGGTCACACAGCTGTGTCAGAGCTGGAATCGGATCTCAGGCAGTTGACACAGGCCCAGCTGCCTCTAAGAAGCCCCCAAGTCTGGATTCCTGTGTGCTGGCTGTAAAAGCCTGTGCTCCTGGCCAATTATTGCCCGTTTTCAAAGGAGGAAAGAGCAGAGAAAAGCTTGTGGCTATTACCGCCATGGTCATTTTCTGCTTTCTGAAGAAGGCGAGCCCCAGGAGTGGCAGAGTCAAGCCAAACCTGCAATCTTGCATACCCCAAACCCTCTCCCAGTTACACCCCACCCCCTCCTTGGTAAAGAGATGAATTACCTTCATCAGAAGTGCCAGGATAGGTCCTTGGGGGGCTGACTGGAAGCCCTAGCACCTGAGATTGACCTGGCCTGCCACAGGGAAGGGGACCCTGCAGCTGGCCAGCTCAGGACAGGAAGGGGCCGGCCCAGCCTCTGGTCACTTGAAGTGAGCTTGATGAAAGAAGTTTTGGGGTTCATTCAAACGCACGATGCATTCTCCCCCTTCCAGAGCCCCCAGACCACACTCAGGTACCACTGTGCCACTGGCAGCCACAGAAAACCACGTGACCCAAATGAAGCCACACAGGCACTTTGAAATCACAGTGAGCTCTTGGCATGAGAGAGAAAATTACTCCCAAGGAAGACTATCCTTGCCCACTGACGGGTTTTCCAGGGAAAGTTGGACCTCTGGAGATCCCATGCTGCCAAAGAAGCCAGTGTGCCACCCCAGCCCTGGGCATGAGTCCTGTCTCCCTCCTCGCCCAGCAGAGCCAAGCTTCTGCAACCAAGAAGGCACCAGGAGCCCCAGGCGGCTAGGGGATGCTAGAGAGAGATGTAGGCTCTGCCAGGCTGTGAGTCCATGCAAATGAGATGCAAAGTGATATGCAAATCCAAGCTTCTCTTTCTGAATCTCAAGTTGTCATCTGGTGGCTGAGCCCTCCCAGTGCTCTGAAGGCCACTGTCTCCTTCCAGCCTTGTGCACATCAAGGACAGGGAGCTCTGGCGATGGGGTGATGGGGGAAGGTGAGCAGAGCTTTGTAGCTGGCAGGGGCTGGATGGTTGCCGACCCCCCTGCAGGCCTGACAATCCCTCGGGACGCCCAACCCAGTGCCGAGTTTCCTGGGGCTCAGTGGTTGCCACTTCCTTCTCTGCAGCCTTCCTTTTTGGCTCCAGTGAGGTGCCCCAAGACACCTCAAAGCCCCAAAGCTCCAGCCCAAGGCAGCTCCAGGTTGAATGCACAGCGACTTCGGGAATGCAGATGCCACACACACCCTTCACCTATTTGGCTGCAAGAGGTATTTGTTGAGCCTGGAAACCACTGAGAGTGGAATTCTCCACCAGGATTTTCAAGCTTGGAGCCATCTTGGACTGCTTTCCACATGAAGGAAGAAAGCCGAGCGGGGGAGTGCACCTGCCTGCTCAGCCAGGACCGTGCCTCTGAAAACATGCTTCAGTGTGCTCAGGAGTTCAAGAGCTCAGGGCTCCCTCTCAACCCCAATCTGCCCTCTGTTCCCAGGCTGGGAGCACCTAGAACCTGCTTAGAAAGCGCTTCCTGTGGCATGTAAGAGCTGCAGGGCTCTGAACTAGAGAAGGGGCCAAAATTCATAACAATGGTGACAAAGAGGCCAAGAACAGAGGGGCTGGCCTTGGAGCAGCCAATTACAGGACCGGGAAGGTGAGAGCTGAGAAGGGAAGGGGCTCTGGAGGCAAAGGAAAAGCAGACAGTGCAAGAAAACTTCAAAAAGGGTTGCAGGGGCAAGGGTGGGGGCCCAAAGACAAACACCCACCCTAGCCCCACCCTCCAGCCCTGCCTGAGGTCTAGCCACATGACCACGGACCTCATGAGGGCTCAAGATTTCTCTGCAGGGCCGTGGCCCTCAGCAGGCCCAGACACCTGGTCAAGGCCTCTGGCTTTTCTCTACTCTCCCTTGCCCCTCCAATATCTCCTTGTCTGAGATGAGAAGAACAGTTGGGGTGGAGGTGAAAAGTTGGAAGCCCAGGTAGTGTCCCCCTTTATATCTCCGTCAGGGCATGGCCTTCTGAACCCTATGCTACTGGGCTAGTGCCTGGGGTGGGAGGTGCCGTCAAAAGTGAGCACCTTCTTGCCTCGTGCAGCCTGAACCAAGTCCTGTTGATCCTGTCACCTGCCCTACTCTCCAGAGGAAGAGTGAGCTATTTCATAAATCACCCTCCGGTCGGTGCATATGAACACTCTTTATGCCCACAGAGCTGTATACAAGAACACGATGTGCTTCTCCGGACCGTGAGCACACACTGAGCTTCGGCTGCACGCTAGGCTCTGTGCTGGCCCCAGGGTTCAGGGATAGCTGGCAGGGGAAATTCTCTCTGGCACATTCCTTTTCCCCTTCCCGTCCATGCCCACACTGGCTCTGTGCCTTCTGCAATTAATTTTGAAATTGGGGCTCCCCATTGTTCCTCTATGGCGACCATGAACCAGGGCACAAACAAAGCCCTGAGAAAGAACAAGATAATTCACCAAACTAAATGGAAAGCCAAATCCTGACACTGAAGGTACTCCCTCATATTGAGAGGGTGCTGGAATCTCCCCTGATCATTAGGCAGCCCCTCTGGGTAATGTTGGTGGCAGCAGAGTGCTATAGACTGCATTGTGTCCCCTCCAAATTCATATGTTAAAGCCTAACCCCTAAACCTGACGATGTGGTGGTATTTGGAGATGGGGCTTTTGGGGATGTGATTAACATTAGATGAGGTAATGAGGGTGGGACCCCCCGATAGGATTAGTGCTTTAATGAAGAGATACCCGAAGGATCATTCCCTCTCTGCCATGTGAGCACACAGCAAGAAGGTGGCTGTCTGCAAGCCAGGAAGAGAGCCCTCATCAGAACCAACCATGCTGCTCATTGATCTCAGACTTCCACCCTCCAGAACTGCAAGAAAATAAATTCCTGTTATTTAAGCCCCCAAGTCTAAGGTATTGCATTCCTAAGTGTACCTTTTAGAGCTGATTAACAGGCATGGCATCAGGTTTGCTGCAGAGGCCACAAATAACTCTCTAGAAACAAAACATGGAAACAAGAGTCCGCTCTGCCCCAGATGCCAGGATGGGAGCCATCTGGATGCTGCCTGGATTACACACTTTCCCTGCCACCCTCCTGTGTGTCCACAGCTGGCTTTGCTGTGATCTACCTGGACCAGCAGCTGCCAGCCAGCCCGCTGGGTGCACAACCCCAGATGCATGTCCTTGGCCTGCCATGTGGGGCCTTCCAGCCCTGGCCAGCTCTGAGTTGTATGAGTGGGATGAAGAACCAACAGAGGAAGTTTGAGCTACACTCACCATGTCCCAAGTGCACACTCAGCCTGGGCAGCTTCTGGAAATCCCACCAACTCTACATGTTGGTTGAGGGAACACCACAATTGCTACCATTATAAACATCCTGGGTGCTGGAGTGGGCTGGGGGGCACATACCTGTTAGTGATGGGGAAGTGGGGTTTCAGCCCAGCTGGTCCCCTAATTAAAATTGTTCCTTACAGCTTTATTATGTAGGTCATACTCCTAGCTATCCAACTAACACTGTGCTTTATTGAGAACTTTCTACAGAACAAGCATTTTGTTAAATACTGACATACAATGTTTCATTTATTTATTCTGTGAAGAAAGGGGAAATACTATCTGATATGGTTTAGCCCTGTGTCCCCACCCAAATCTCATCTCAAATTGTAATCCCCACCTGTCCAGGGAGGGACCTGTAATCCCCACATGTGGAGGGAAGGAGGTGACTGGATCATGGGGGCAGTTTCCCCCATGCTGTTCTTATGATAATGAGTGAGTTCTCTCGAGATCTGATGGCTTTGTAAATGTTCGGAAGTTCCTCCTCTGTTCTTGTCTCTCTTGCCGCCATGTGATGAAGGTGTTTGTTTCCCCTTCACCTTCCACCATGATTGTAAGTTTCCTGAAGCCTCCTGAACCGTGTGGAACTGTGAGTCAATTAAGCCTCTTTCCTTTAAAAATGACCCAGTCTTGAGTATTTCTTTCTAGCAGTGTGAAAATGAACAAATACACTATCTCTACCTCCATTTTATATATGAGAAAACTCAGGCTCGTGGAGGTCAGATAACACATCCAGTACCACACAACTAAGAATCAGTCAAGCTGGATTCACACCCAGATGTTCTGACTCCAGACCCTGCATCTTCATCACTGTCTCCTGGGGCCATCCTTGCTGTGACAACACCTGGAACAGCATCCAGTGCATGGAAGGCTGTCAGTAAATGGTGGCTACCCTCTCACCCCATCCTTACTATTGCAGCATGGTCTCTTGTGTAAGTCAACCAACCTAAGCTCCCACATAGGTCTCTGCATGGGTTTATTAATTAGCTTATTAGTTAGGGCTGCATAACAAATTATGCCAAAATGTAGTGGCTTAAGACAATATACATTTATTATTGCACAGTTTCATGGCTCAGGGTTCTGAGCACAACTTGGCTGGCTTCCCCAGCTGAGGCTCTCACAAAGCTGCCATCAAGGTTGGGGCTGCAACATCATCTGAAGCCTACCTGGAGAAGGATCTGTTTCCAAACTCATGTGGTTGTTGGTGGAATTCTGGGTTCTCTACAGCCTGTTGAACTGAGGGCCTCAATTTCTTGCTGGCTCTTGGCTAGGGGCCACTCAAAGCTCCTTGACACATGCTGCCTCCATAGGCAACTCACAATGTGGCCACTTGCTTCATCAAAGCCAGCAAGGAAAGGAGGAATGCCATCTTCCTTGCTAGATGGTTTTCCTATATTGCAATCTTAACGTAATTGCACGGTTCCCACCCACACTCAAAGTGAGGGAACCACACAAAGGCATGAACGCCAGGAGGTGGGACTTGAGGCAGGGCACCCGAGAGTCTCCCAGTCAAAGTGTGACATGACAGTCGCAGATAATCATGTCTCGGATTCACAGAATGCAGGCGGAGAGGCAAGGGCAAGTGAAGGACTTGCCCGAGGCCAGCATGGCTCGGTGTTCACATTTCAGATTCCCACCAACTCCTGTGATGTAGTCCAGCCACATAGACACGTCCAATAGATAAAGATGATGTTGCTATGGAGTCCTGGCATAGGCAGACCAGGGCCAGAAATGATCCAGGTAATTTGCAAATATCAAGGCAATCAACCCTAGACTGTGAATCCCGTGAGCCAGGAGAATATACGTTTTACTCACTGCTGCATCCCAGCACCTAGCAGTGCAGAGGACTACTTTCTGCCCAGCCAGTATCTCTTGGGTGAAATGAATGGTTCCATTGATGGCAGCAATCAGGACTGGCTTCCACTCAGAGGATCATTTGTGAGGAGGGGGAGAAAGCAGGGGGAGGAAGCATGGGTTAGGTACCCAGGCATGGGACAGGTAGCATGCAGCACTTACCCCTCTTCCATGCCTGTCTTCTCATCATAAATGGTGAGTAAACACAGTGCCTCACGCCTGTAATCCCAGCACTTTGGGAGGCCGAGGCAGGTGGATCACCTGAGGTCAGGAGTTTGAGACCAGCCTGGCCAACATGGCGAAACCCCACGTCTGCTAAAAAATACAAAAATTAGCTGGGTGTCCTGACACGCACCTGTAATCACAGCTACTGAGGAGGATGAGGCACAAGAATCACTTGAACCCAGGAGGCAGAGGTTGCAGTGAGCTAAGATCGTGCCACTATACTCCAGCCTGGGCAACAGAACGAAGCACTGTCTCAAAAAAGCAAAAACAAACAAACAAACAAAAATGGTGAATAAAGAAATGAACTATCCAAGGAGCCAGAGAAATCTTCCAACCTCGTTAACCTGTGCTAGTTTCGACAGGGATCATATATCTACAGAAAACACAGGTAAACTCGGCTTGTATAGGGCAAGTAGGGAGATGATGTTCCCCCTGGAGCCAGGACTACCCTTCCAAGCCACAGCCCTTTGCCTTTAGGAAGAAAGAAAAGGCTTTGTGATGAGAGTCCTCTTTAAAAGGAAAGAAATGCAGTCTCGTCAAAAGCCCAGTGGTAACACTTACCTAACACAATGCGTGCTGGTGACAACGTCTAATGAAGACTTTTATGATAGGGATGTAATTGTTAAAAAAAAAAAAAAAAAAAAAAACAAAGATTAAAAAATTGGTTTCATTGCTTTGCCATCCAAGAGTTCATTTGTTTCCTCATTCATGCACTAAATAAGCCCCTAATTAATCTTGAACCTTGGAGAAAGGCGACTAGATTGCCATTTTCTCCGTAAGGACGCACTTCACATTTTGGGAAGTTTGAAGAGGCTCTTCAGCCTTTTCCTTTAGTGGTATTTTATCAGCATTTTAGAGAAGCTTCATTAGGCTGCCGAAAGCTGCTAATTGCATTACCATATTTTTAAGCCCACAGGTTTGGGTCAGATTCATCGTTCTCCCAATTCTCCCAGTAATCTGCGGGTCTGACAGGTCAGAGATCCAACCGTTGAGGAGAGAGGCCACCGCTCACACCAGCGGGGACCACGTTGCTTTCTCTTCTCAAGGAAAATTTAGCTTCAAAAGTCATTGTGATGTCACCACTTCTAGGGAGAAAAAAAAATCCTCCGGCTTTCTAGCCAAGAAAAGAAACACAAAAGGACTGTGTGTGTGCATGTGCATGTTTGTGTATAGATAGATAGACATGAATATAGATGTACAAATGTGTGTTTAGAGAGATATAAATATAATGTATATGCATAGAAATGAATATCTGTATATGTGTGTGCATAGATATGAATATATTATATATGTGTGTAGACAGATATAAATATATGTATATGTGTGTAGATAGATATGAATATATGAGTATATGTATTTATGTGTAGATATGAATATATGTATATATGTACATAGATATGAATATATGTACATATGGAGATGGATATGAATATGCACATATGTATATATAAATAGATATGAATAGACTTGTGTATGTGTATAGATGATGTGCGTGTATATCTGAATATATGCATAGATGTATATATGTAGATCATGACTACATATGTGTGTCATGTGTGTAGTAAATGATGATGCTTATATTTTATCTGGATTCTCCCCTCTCTTTAAAGAAAATTTCAATGGAAAACTAATTTCCAAACCTAGGCAGCCCAACACCCTCCCAGGAGCCCCACAGACATTATCTCATTTAATCCTCTCTACAACGTTGTGAAGAGTTAACTACTATTTCTGCACTTTGCAAAGAAGGAAATGGATTCTCAGAGTTCATACGTCACAGAGCCCCCAAGTGGTGGAGTCAAAACTTGAAGGAAGGCCAGGGGTTCACCGGCATCCATGCTTAGGTGGTAATATTCTTCCTGGGAGTCAGGAGTCCAGGAGGTGACGGACCTGGGTCCAAGCCAGCTCCAGGCCTCCACACAAGCATCTTTACCTGTGAGTCTCCTGTCGATGGAGTGATAATGTTCACCCTGTGGAGATAAGAAGATGAAATGAGATAAAATGTGTAAAGCTATAAGCCCTGGTCTGTCCACTAGCTGCTTACACAGGTGCAGCCCTGACTGGGGGCATCGCAAGACAGCTGAACCCCATAAAACCAGGGCAGGCACCCCACATCCTCAGCAGACCCCAGCCAACACACAAATCTGGGTCCTGCCAGCTGGCACCACTCAGAGACCGGATGGGGACAGTCCCATCTTCTGGCTTGAAAAGACCTACCCAGTTTCTCCTCTCCCGAACCTCAGCCTTGGAGTCTAAATAGACACTGTGTTGGGGGCAGGTTCCTGGCTGAGCAGTGACACTTTTGCCCCTCCTGCTCCATTTCTGGTCTCCAGAGTCTTTTTTCTTCTAACGCGAGTGCCTGTGATCTAGCAGCCGCTTTTCAAGCAGAGCTCCCCGACATGCCTTCCCTCCTACCTCCTCCCCTCCTACTCCACTCTGCAACTCTGAGGCTCCATGCAAGCGCAGGAATGACGGAGCTGGGCTTCAGGGCAGCAGAAAGAGATGACTGAGAGACCCCCTCCGACTGTGGCCTCCGGTCCCTGAGATTACCACTTGGGGCATGCCCCTCTGCTTATCCCCTAATCCTGCCAATGCAGCAGAGAAGCCAGATATTCCCAGGCATCAGACCCACTATAGCCAACACCCCCCAGCCAATCCCCCGCCTGGCTGGTGGAAAGGTAGTGGCCAGCTTGCCGGGCATGGCCCACATGATCTGGGCTTCCTGGGGAGCAGGTCACAGGCAGGATGGAACCAGCTGGGTCTTGCCCTGGAGACTTTTGTGGCCACCTGCTGTCCACTCCTCCTTAGGCAGACCAGGTGGCCCTTGCCTGGTAGCCTGGGGTGGAGGAGTCTCCTTATTTTGTGATTAACAAAGACTCAGATGGCCATTGGGCAGTGCTGGCCCAGAGGCCCTGTATTCCCAGCCCCGGGGGGGACTGCACATTTCCAGAGCTGTCATTGTGTGAACACAGAGCCTCTTTGCTGATCACTGAGCCCTTCCTGGGCCCTACCCTCCCCAGTTACTGCCGGCATGCCTCAAGTGGTAATCTCAGGAACCAGAGGCCACAGTCAGAGGGGGTCTCTCAGTCATCTCTTTCTGCTGCCATTCCTTCTGAAACTATTCCAGTCAATAGAAAAAGAGGGAATCCTCCCTAACTCATTTTATGAGGCCAACATCATCCTGATACCAAAGCCTGGCGGAGACACAACAAAAAAAGGGAATTTTATACCAATATCCCTGGTGAACGTCGATGCAAAAATCCTCAATAAAGTACTGGCAAAGGAAATCCAGCAGCACATCAAAAAGCTTATCCACCACAATCAAGTCAGCTTCATCCCTGGGATGCAAGGATGGTTCAACATACACAAATCAATAAACATAATCCATCACATAAACAGAACCAATGACAAAAACCACATGATTATCTCAATAGATGCAGAAAAGGCCTTCAACAAAATTCAACAGCCCTTCATGCTAAAAACTCTAATAAACTAGGTATTGATGGAACATATTTCAATATAATAAGAGCTATCTATGACACACCCACAGCCAATATCATACTGAATGGGCAAAAATTGGAAGCATTCCCTTTGAAAACCAGCACAAGACAAGGTTGCCCTCTCTCACCACTCCTATTCAACATAGTGTTGGAAGTTCTGGCCAGGGCAATCAGACAGGAGAAAGAAATAAAGGGTATTCAATTAGGAAAAGAGGAAGTCAAATTGTCCCTGTTTGCAGATGACATGATTGTATATTTAGAAAGCCCCATCATCTCAGCCCAAAATCCCCTTAAGCTGATAAGCAACTTCAGCAAAGTCTCAGGATACAAAATCAATGTGCAAAAATCACAAGCATTCCTATACACCAATAACAGACAGAGAGCCAAATCGTGAATGAACTCCCATTCACAATTCACAAGACAATAAAATACCTAGGAATCCAACTTACCAGGGATGTGAAGGACTCTTCAAGGAGAACTACAAACGACTGCTCAACAAAATAAAAGAGGACTCAAACAAATGGAAGAACATTCCATGCTCATGGATACGAAGAATGAATATCATGAAAATGGCTATATTGCCCATGGTAATTTATAGATTCAATGCCTTCCCCATCAAGCTACCAATGACTTTCTTCATAGAATTGGAAAAAACTACTTTAAAGTTCATATGGAACCAAAAAAGAGCCCGCATTGCCAAGACAATCCTAAACAAAAAGAACAAAGCTAGAGGCATCACACTATCTGACTTCAAACTATACTATAAAGCTACAGTAACCAAAACAGCATGGTACTAGTACCAAAACAGATATGTAGACTAATGGAACAGAACAGAGGCCTCAGAAATAACACCACACATCTACACCCACCTGATCATTGACAAACCTGACAAAAACAAGAAATGGGGAAAGGATTCCCTATTTAATAAACGTTGCTGGGAAAACTGGCTAGCCATAAGTAGAAAGCTGAAACTGGATCCCTTCCTTACACCTTATACAAAAGTTAATTCTAGATGAATTAAAGACTTAAATGTTAGACCTAAAACCATAAAAACCCTAGAAGAAAACCACATGGGCAAGGACTTCATGGCTAAAACACCAAGAGTAACAGCAACAAAAACCAGAATAGACAAATGGGATCTAATTAAACTAAAGAGTTTCTGCATGGCAAAAGAAACTACCATCAGAGTGAACAGACAACCTACAGACTGGGAGAAAATTTTTGCAATCTACCCATCTGACAAAGGGCTAATATCCAGAATCTACAAAGAACTCAAACAACTTCACAAGAAAAAAACAAACAGCCCCATCAAAAAGTGGGCAAAGGATATGAATAGACACTTTTCAAAAGAAGACATCTATGCAGTGAATAGACACATGAAAAAATGCTCATCATCACTGGTCATCAGAGAAATGCAAATCAAAACCACATTGAGATAACATCTCACACCAGTTAGAATGGCAATCATTAAAAAGTCAAGAAACAACATATGCTGGAGAGGATGTGGAGAAATAGGAACACTTTTACACTATTGGTGGGAGTGTAAATTAGTTCAACCATTGTGGAAGACAGTGTGGCAATCCCTCAAGGATCTAGAACTAGAAATACCATTTGACCCAGCAATCTTATTACTGGGTATATATCCAAAGGATTCTAAATCATGCTACTATAAAGACACATGCACACGTATGTTTATTGTGGCACTATTCACAATAGCAAAGACTTGGAACCAACCCAAAGGTCCATCAATGATAGTCTGGATTAAGAAAATGCGGCACATATATACACCATGGAATACCATGCAGGAATAAAAAAAAGATGAGTTCATGTCCTTTGCAGGGACATAGATGAAGCTGGAAACCATCATTCTCAGCAAACTATCACAAGGACAGAAAACCAAACACCACATGTTCTCACTCATAGGTGGGAACTGAACTATGAAATCACTTGGATGCAGGGCAGGGAACATCACACACTGGGACCTGTCAGGAGGTGGGGCGCTGGGGGAGGGATAGCATTAGGAGAAATACCTGATGTAAGTGATGAGTTGATGGGTGCAGCAAACCAACATGGTACATGTTTACCTGTGTATCAAACCTGCACACTGTGCACATGTACTCTAGAACTTAACGTGTAATAATAATAATAATTAATAAAATTCATAGTAAAAAAAAAAAAAGGCCGGGCGCAGTGGCTCACGCCTGTAATCCCAGCACTTTCGGAGGCTGAGGCGGGAGGATCACCTGAGGTCGGGAGTTTGAGACCAGCCTGACCAACATAGTGAAACCCTGTCTCTACTAAAAATACAAAATTTAGCCGGGCATGGTGGCGCCTGCCTGTAATCCCAGCTACTTGGGAGGCTGAGGCAGGAGAATCACTTGAACCCGGGAGACAAAGGTTGCAGTGAGCCGAGATCGTGCCATTGCACTCCAGCCTGGGCAACAAGAGCAATACTCCGTCTCAAAAAAAAAAAAAAAATCGAGAGTGCCCAGGTCTCACCCCAGAGACCCTGATCCAACAGGTCTGATGTGGGGCCCAGGCATTGAAGGTTTTAAAAGGTCCCCCGAGAATTCTAGTGTGCCATTCAAGTGAGAACCTCTGGTGTCAAAGGCCAAAGACGCACCCCTGTGGGACCACCGTGTTAACAAATTGCCTCCCAGTCTTGTCATCTGGACAGAATGAAGCTCCAGGGCTTTGAGTGATTTAGAGCAGAACCACGTGATACTTGGGGGCGGGGGCTCCCACTTGAGAAGCCATCTCAACACCCCAAGACAGGCACTGACCCAACAGAAGAAACTTGCCCTTCTACTTCCTGTTCCCATTCGTTGGGTCTCCCCTCTGCTGCTCTCAGATTCCAAGCTGGGCTCCAGGCTCAAAGCCAATTCTCTGAAACCCAACTCTCCGAAGGGGGCCAACTCAGGGAGTTGCCTTAGCAGGCAAGCCGGGACTGGCCATCTTCCAGTAGGACCTCCCTCTGTGCTAGTTGTAAGGATGAAGTGAGATATTAAATGTAAAATGTTTTACATTTTTTTTACATGTGCATGGCGTATACACGTGCTTTATAGACCCTTGTACGTAGCTCTCAGAATTTCTCTTTTGCACCCATTTCAACAGTTCAGCTCTTCAATCCATCTTCAATTCCTCTTTCTCTGCTCCCCGAATATCCCCAGTGTCACTGCCTCAGCCCAGCCCTTGGCGCAGCAGAGCGCTGCTCAGAGGTGGTGCTCAGTGAAGGCTGGAATGATGGGATAAATACAGGTTAGCCCTAAGTGGCAGGTATATCTGAATGGCACCACTATCTGTCAGCCACTCCAAGTGGACACCTGGGCCCAACCCCTCACTCCTCACTCCCCCTCACCATCCTGATGCTGGCACCAACCCCCCAGCCCCACCATCCTGAGATTGCACCATCCTCCTGCCCTTTTCTCTGCAGCTGCCCCACTTCCACTCCACTCTCCAAACTTTGCCCACTGGAAGATACGCACATGAAATTACTTACTAACCATTCCACTTTACCCAAGTGATTTGCTTTTTAGAACACATACTTGAACTGAGTCAAGGTCATTTTTCCTCCGTGAAAGACATCCTCACTGGGGTGTTTCCGATCCAGCACGCGTTCCTGAGAGCTGAGAACAGAGGGGTATAATCCCATTCCAGACCAAGGGAGTGTGGTTCCTGGGATGGGCACCTGTCTCATGGGACCTTTCTGTGTGCCTCAGTTTCCTCATCGGTAAAATGGAAAAATTACGGGAGCCCCTTGACTGAGTTGTTGTGAAGATTAAATGAGATGCTACATGCAAAACTTGGAGCACAGCCTGGTCCAGTGTGTTAACCGTTATTATTATCACCATCATTCTTATTTTCAAGTGTGCACAAAAAAGGGCCTGAGGACTGCAGTTCTGCACGGTAGGAAGTAATGGCTACAAAGTTGCTCAGTTGGTCACTTCCCTCCCCTCATAAAAATCCCTCCATGGCTCCCTAGCACCCTCAGGCAAAGTCCTTCAAGATCTGGTCCCTGGGCCAGGCGCGGTGGCTCAAGCCTGTAATCCCAGCACTTTGGGAGGCCGAGACGGGCAGATCACGAGGTCAGGAGATCGAGACCATCCTGGCTAACCCGGTGAAACCCCGTCTCTACTAAAAAATACAAAAAACTAGCCAGACGAGGTGGCGGGCGCCTGTAGTCCCAGCTACTCGGGAGGCTGAGGCAGGAGAATGGCGTGAACCCAGGAGGTGGAGCTTGCAGTGAGCTGAGATCGGGCCACTGCACTCCAGCCTAGGCGACAGAGCGAGACTCTGTCTCAAAAAAAAAAAAAAAAAAAGATCTGGTCCCTGCTGATCTTGGCAATCTCATTTTGCACCACACCCCGCTACCCAGCCGGCTGCAGCAACCAGCTTCTCTGGACCAGGTGGTGATTGGTCAGCATGGGGCTAGCCCTGAAAAAGGCTTGCTTTAAATCTGTTAATGCGGCAGGATGAGTTTGCACAGCATCGGGTCACCATCCACCCTAGGCGGTATCCTCCGGTTTAAGGGCAAAATGCAAATTATACATTTTGAAATAATCAGCAACCAAGATTATTTATCTGGGGCAAGGAGCTCTTATTTCCCCAGCAAATGCTGCCCTATGGGGTCTGCCGTATTTCCCGACTGCTGCTTGTGTGTGTGGCAGACGTCTTATCTCATTCGACATTATTATTTTCTAGAGGATAAGATAGCAATGTTTGCTCTACTCAGAATTATCAGCCCATGATTGCAGTTACCTGTACTTTATATTCAGCGCCAACACAGAAAAACCTTCTAAGACTTGTGAAATCAACCTGAATTGGGGGATAGGAGTGGATATAAAAGAAAGAAGACTATCGTAAGAGCTAAGGAGTAAAATATTATCCTGATTAAGTATGGGGGAGGAGTCAATGCACTGAGGTTAAAAATGCATCGTTTTTCTTTTCTTTTTTTTTTTTTCTTTTTGCAAATTGCGTTCTTGTGTGTTTCGTGATGACTGATATGATATATCCTTGGCTTTCGGAGCAAGAAAAGTCATCAGGGTTTCATTTGTTATGTTTATGCCAAGAGAAATCAATCTCCACAGACACAGAGAAGGCTGCTCATACTCGCGATGCTGTCTGGGGAATCGGCCGGTCACACCCTTGGCGGACGGCAGAACAGATACTGGGTAAGATACGCTTTGGGCTTATTGATTACAAAGCTTCTTCATTACTTCTGTGGAGCTGCAGATCAATAGGCTCACAGAAACATAATAGATTTTTTTAGAAAATCAATTAAACAGAATATTTTTTACAGAATTGAGTTTGCACAGCCGTGTCGTAGGTGTGCAGTTTCACATTTTTAATGCAGTTTCTCTCTAAGAGCCGCGTTATAATGAAGAGCTGGCAAAGCCTTGGTTAAAAGTTCACGCATAGCAATACGAATGGGTCAAATCAGAGGGAGGGAGACAGGACTGACTCTCTGGGGAAAGCAGAGAGCATGGCAGCTGCAACGTTGCTGGGGAGCAGTGGTGTTGGCCACCTGGCCTGCCTATTGCCTACGCATCATCATGTGGGCAAAACCTATCCGTGTGCCTCCTTTTGGTCTAAAAAACGGAACTGAAACTTCTTGGAAAGCTCAGAATTGATGTCTGAATTTCCCCATTCTGAAAGCAGAAGGAAGCTCAGCAGGCATAAAGGTGAAATACAGCCAGGCTATGGCTGTCTAGATTTGCCCTGGCGTACACGCTGCTCTCTCCTCTAAGCTGTAGAGGAGTAGCTGGAGGTGCGGGGACATGGGGTTCAGGCTACAGAACAATGGTGGGGAGGAGCTGTGACCTGGACCCCAGGCCCATGGGCCACACACATGGAGCTTTTCAGGTCACGGGTAGGTAAGCCATTTCCCACAGTGCCAGGTTTATGCAGAGTGATCCTTGCAGGCGAGCTGCAGTGCCCCAGATCACAGTCCTGAGCCAGTAGGGGCTGACACCATCCCTGATTCACTGTACTTCCCTCCTGTTGCCACGTTCCTCCTGGTTTGGTATGATCCTGGAAGACAGGCATGAAGAAGAAAGAGAAGAAAGAGAAGGAGGAGGAGGAAGAAGGAGGGAGGAGGAGGAGGAGAACGAGGAGGAGAGGAGAATGAAGAAGAAGGGAAAAGAAGGAAGGAGGAGGAGGAGGAGGGAGAGGAGGAGGAAGAGAGGAGAATGAAGAAGAAGGGGGAAGAAGGAAGAAGGAGAAGGAGAAGGGGAAGAAGGAGGAGGAGGAGAAGAAGGAGGAGGAGGAGGAAGAGGAGGATTAGAAGAATTATTAGAAGAATAACTAGAAGAATTGTAAGAAGAAAGAAAAAATTCCCCTCCCATTTCTGGCAACTCTACGAAGGACCACTCACACGTATGCGGTGAGAAACCCAGCAGGAAAGCCTGAAAGCACTCCAGCTCTGCCGGACACAGGACTTCAATGTTCCCAACGGAGCATGATTAATAACAAGGCTGTAACTCCACAAAGAAGCCTAGTGATGACATTTAGAAATCTCCCTTAGGCTGGGCGCGGTGGCTCACGCCTGTAATCCCAACACTTTGGGAGGCCGAGGCGGGTGGATCACGAGGTCAGGAGATCGAGCCCATCCTGGCTAACATGGTGAAACCCCGTCTCTACTAAAAATACAAAAAATTAGCCGGGCTTGGTGGCGGCGCCTGTAGTCCCAGTTACTAGGGAGGCTGAGGCAGGAGAATGGCGTAAACCCGGGAGGCGGAGCTTGCAGTGAGCTGAGATCGCGCCACTGCACTCCAGCCTGGGAGACAGAGAGAGAGTCTGTCTCAATAAATAAATAAATAAATCTCCCTTAGCTTCGTTCTCATGGTTTGCATCGTTGGAACCCCAGGATGGAATCTCAGCCTTAATTGATGTCCATTTCAGGGGTGTATGTTGTTGAATCACACTTCCTTTTTTCTGCTTCTTGTCACCTTGGGCTTGTTCTTTGGTAGGTCAGGGGTTCCTCGGGGGCCTCTCTTCCTTCCCGCTTCACTCCAGGGCAGGACAGAGGGTCCTGCCCTCTGAAAATCTAGATTATTTACATCTCTGAAGGAGCAGTGTCTGGACTTTGAGTTGCTTGTAACACTTCTCTGTAAATTCTCCCCATTTTGTTTTGTTTTGTTTTTACCCTGAATTAGTAAGAATCTGAATTGAATCCTGAAAGCCAGAGTGAAATATGCAGCCTTCCTTTCTGCAGGGCTAGAATAGAATCAGAAAGACCCCCCCACGAATCTAAAGCAGCAGGCTGGGTTTGCCTAGAGACCAACACGTGCCTGAAGGTGGAGACGTCCATTCCCTTGTTCCTTTGCCTACCTACAGGTAGCATCCCTGGGAAGCGATTCGAAGGTGCTGGGGCTGCAAGTGTTGTTTGGGGAAAGGGGAAATTAGAAGGAAGTGCACATGGAAGTCTTTCTGATCCAATGATTTGGGGAAAATGACTTCTTCTGAGGCCATGTTTTCAGCCCAGTGGATTTCATGGCACCCAGTATGTATCTCGGCAAAACAGCAAATGAACCATCCAAGGATCAGCTGTCAGCCTTTCACATTTAATCGTTCAGAACTCAACCCAGATCCACAATAGACACTAGAATGCAAGGCTCTGAGAAAGCTCTAGGGAAGAACGATAGCACTGCCACAAAAAACAATGCGGAAACAAGAAGCTCCCTCCATGTGCCCTGTTGGGACATTTTTGCTTGGAGAACCGTAACTCCAAATTCTTACCTCACAGAGAGGGACCCAATGGGACCTGTTTAGTAAATATTCACTGAGTTCTGCCACGTGTGGACAATCTTCCAGGGAGAACTCCTAATTAATTAGAAAAGGTGCCTGCCCTCGAGGCACATACATTCTATGAGTGAGACAATTAGACAGACACAGATGTGACATGGACACCGCAGTGCAAGGATTCTGTCTGCATGTGCGTTGCTGAGTCCCCATGTTTAGAAGAGTACCCTGCATACTTACCTGGCAGGGGAGACACTATGATCACAAAGGTGGTTTTCCCAGGGTTAGGCTCATATTCCAGGTGTGCTGACCCCTGCAATTTCCCCAAATGCAGGAAATTCAACTCTATAATCGGTGGTTGGGGGGACTGTGTTTGCAATTTCCCATGTGGGTTTTTTTAAAAAGAAGAGGCTGGGCACGGTGGCTCATGTCTGTAAGCCCAGCACTTTGGGAGGCCAAAGCAGGTGGATCACCTGAGGTCAGGAGTTTGAGACCAGCCTGGCCAACATGGTGAAACCCTGTCTCTACTAAAAATACAGACGTGGCCAGGCACAGTGGCTCACGTGTGTAATCCCAGCACTTTGGGAGGCTGAGGCAGGTGGATTACTTGAGGTCAGGAGTTCGAGACCAGCCTGGCCAACATGGTGAAACCCCATCTCTACTAAAAATACAAAAAGTAGCTGGGTGTGGTGGCAAACACCTGTAATCCCAGCTACTCAGGAGGCTGAGGTAGGAAAATCACTTGAACCAGGGAGGCAGAGGTTGCAGTGAACCGAGATGGCACCACTGTACTCCAGCCTGGGTAACAACAGCAAAACTCCATCTTAAGAAGAAGAAGAAAAAAGAAGAGTACCCTGCACATAGCAGGCCCTCAGTGAATTATGAATCAGACTGAGTCTGTATCACGGCGTATGTCAGGTGGTAGCAAGTGATGTGCGTGCCAAGAAAAGTCTTCATAAGCACAAAACATAAAGGCCCTACAGGTGCTGAATGTAAACAGCCTTGACCCTGAAGAAGGACTGCATTTATAGCCCTCAAAATAGCCCCACACTCACCCTTTGCACACCTCACAATCAAGCCCACAGACCACACACACACACCCCCTCCCACATGCACAGGCACACATGTCATCTCATCTACAACATAACCTGTTGTCCACAGGCATTTTCTACAGTGCCACACCTCAGGCCTCATTTCACACCCAGTTTAAGTCATTTTTAACCCCCTCCCCATACAACAAAAGGATTTTTGGTAATTGCGGTGGGCTGAATAATGAGCCCCCAAAAATCCAGGTCCTAGTCCCTACAAACCTTTCAATGTGACCTTATATGGAAAGAGGAACTTTGCAAATGTGATTAAATTAAGCATCTTGAGATGGGGAGATTATCCTGGTTTATCTGGGCAGGCCCTAAGAGTCATCAAATGGATCCTAGTCAGAGGGAGACAGAGGTAGACTTGAGAGCAGAAAAGACTGTGCAACCACGGAGGCAGAGATTGGAGTGAAGGGCTCTGAGAATTTAGGAAGGGGCCATGAGCCAGGGAATGCAGGCTCAAAACCAGCACAGACTCCACCTAAGTCCCTAGTGCAGCCTCTATGAGCTGGAAAAGACAAGGCAAGGAATGCCTGGCAAGAGCCTTCAGAGGGAGTGCAGGCCTGCCAACACCTTGATTTGGGTCTGATTAAACCCATTTAAGACTTCTGGCCTCCAGAACTGTAAGAGAAGACATTTATGCTGTGGCCGAGGTAGGAGGAATGCTTGAGGCCAGGAGCTCAAGAGAAGCCTGGGCAATATAGCAAGACCCCAACTCTACAAAAAATTTTAAAATTAGCCAGGCATGGTGGTGCACACATGTAGTCCCAGCTACTTGGGAGGCTGAGGCTGGTGGATCGCTTAAGCCCCAGAGTTCAAGTCTGCAGTGAGTCAAGATCTTACTCCTGCACCCCAGCCTGGGTTATAGAGCAACACCTTATCTTAAATACATAAATACATTTCTGTTGTTTGAAGCCTCCAAGTTTGTGGTACAATTTGTTACACCAGCAGTAGGATACTAATACAGTTTTAAAGTAATCGACATTCTTTTCTTGGTTTATGATTTAACACTGTTTTCATAGAAGAATAAACTTTCATGTTAAAAAATTACTCAAATTCAGTAAAATATTTCATGGATGAACTAAAATTTGTATTTACCAAACACAAATACTTCTCCTTGCAGTTCACACTGTTTCACTGTTTGTTTGTTTCTTTGTGATGAAGTTTAACTCTTGTCATCCAGGCTGGAGTACAAGGGCGCAATCTCAGCTCACTGCAACCTCCACCTCCTGGGTTCAAGTGATTCTCCTGCCTCAGCCTCCTGAGTAGCTGGGATTACAGGAGTGCGCCACCATGCCTGGCTAATGTTTGTATGTTTAGTAGAGATGGAGGTTTCACCATGTTGCCCAGGCTGCTTTCAAACTCCTGACCTCAGGTGATCTGCCCGCCTCAGCCTTCCAAAGTGCTGGGATTACAGGTTTGAGTCACCACACCTAGGCTCTTTCACTGTTTTAAATTTGAATCACAGAGAAAGAGGATCTGTGGTCATACAGAATGACAGAGCTGAAAGAAGTCCAGCTCTGTCGCTTCATTGTTGCAATCCCTGTGCTGTCATTGTGCATTTCTAATCTGTGTAATGAAGGAGAATGTAATTCTGCAGGGGTTGGATACATAGACCACACCTGAGGCCCCTCAAATGATTCCACACCTTAGAAACGTGCTCTCTAAATGAACACCAGTGGCCATCCTTGTGCTGGGAGCTGACTGTGCAACTGGCATTTTCCAAATTAACTGTCACAAAGAATGCAATGTTTATCAGAGTAAGTAATAAAAATGTGCTAATTTGAAGCTTATATATATATTATTAGAACTCAATAGCAAGCAGAAATTGTTTAGAACAGAGACCAACCAAAAACATTTCCAGGGACATTGTTTAGAACTGCGGATGCATGGTGTTAATAAAAAGCAGACGAACTTTTAGCCAGTTTTATTATTGTTTGTAAATTTCCTATGGATACTGCATGTCCTCACTGCCTGCCCTGGGTATTACACTGATGTCTCATGGTGCAGGAAAAACGAAGACTGTTATCTTGGCTTAGATGCGAAGCCTTCCTCGGGCCCCACTGTGCCAAGAGGCTGAGTGAAATCCCCAGGGCTGTCTGTGCCTGGTCTCTGAGCACAGTGCTCAGAGAGCTGGTGGGAAGGGGACCCAGGAAGGAGGGAATTCCACAAAGAGCCCCGAAGCCTTTACTGGGTATAAAGTCAAAGGAGGCTTCCCTCCGTCCTAAGGCAGGGCAGCTTACAAGGGATTTGAGGGCAGGGCCGGCCTAGACAAAACCAGCACAGACCCCAAGTGGGTCCCCTGTGTAGCCCCTTCTCCCCTGGGGTAACCCAGCCCCCTGAGCCTGGCCTCCGAGAGAGACTTGCCCTCCCTCCCAGCCATTGGAACTCCCTACACTGGCCTTACCCCCTCATCCCCAGGGACACACCCCCAACCTGGAACTCATCGCTCAGCTGGAGACCAGCCAGGTGCCACCCCAAGTGGCTGGCCCTGCAAATTGAGGGGATCTGGATGTCTCCTGGCATGTGGTGGTGCCAGGCCGGTGAAGGAATGAAGTCACCAGGAAACAGAGAGGCAGCGGGAACAAGAAAGCAGAGGCCACCTGGCCCACACCCTCCAACGACCCTGAACCTGCATCTGCACCTGGTCGCTGCTTCCTAAGCATGCGACCTTTCTCCCCTGAATGCCCCAGGCTGCAGGCAGCCTCTTGGTGACAAGAAGACTCGGAGGTACCTATGCGCTTTGGGGTCAGGAGAAAGGGATTCAAACTCTGCCTGTCCCCTGTTTGCCCTCGGGCAACATTTCACTCCAAAAAACTAGACTGGAGCTGGGCACAGTGGCTCACGCCTGTAATCCCAGCATTTTGGAAGGACAAGGTGGGTGGATTGCTTGATCCCAGGAGTTTGAGACCAGCCTGGGCAACATGGTGAAACATCATCTCTACAAAAAATATATGTAAAAATTAGCCAGGCACGGTGGTACGTGCCTGTAGTCCCAGCTACTCAGGAAGCTGAGGTGGGAGAATCACTTGAGCCCAGGAAGTCAAGGCTGCCGTGAGCCATGATCGCATCACTGTACTCCAGCCTGGGCAATAGAGTAAGACCCCATCTTAAAAAAGAAAGAAAGAGAGAAAGAGAGAAAGAAAGAAAGAGAGAGAGAAAGAAAGAAAGAAAGAAAGAAAGAAAGAAAGAAAGAAAGAAAGAAAGAAAGAAAGAAAGAAAGAGAGAGAGAGAGAGAGAGAGAGAGAGAGAGAGAGAGAGAGAGAGAGGGAGGGAGGGAGGGAGGGAGGGAGGGAGGGAGGGAGGGAAGGAAGGAAGGAAGGAAGGAAGGAAAGAAGGAAGGAAGGAAGGAAGGAAGGAAGGAAGGAAGGAAGGAAGGAAGGAAGGAAGGAAGGAAGGAAGGAAGGAAGGAGAGGCTGGAAGGCTGAGCAGGGCAATGGTCCTGTGAGAACACCTGGTGCAAGGGTGGGCAGTCAGCCTTCACCTCCCACTCCCCTCCTTCCGGGCAAATGCTCATGGGCACTTCCAAATAGTAGGGCACAGTGTCATTTGCCCTGAGCCCCCTTCCCTGGCCCCATAACCAGAAAGGGGCTGACTTGCTCCCTAGAGTTAGATTCCAGCATTTAATAGGAGCCTTTCGGAGAGATGACAATCATTTTCAGCAGTCTCAGTGGAGGAGGCATTCAAGGACTTTAGGGTGACACCCAAGGTGGCTGCTGGGGCAGGCAGCCCCGTTTTGAGTTGAGCCAGAGTGGGAACAGGGTGGGAGAAGGAAGGGAGGGTGAACAGAGAGGCAGTTCCCACCCCATCGGTATGCAAATCACTTGCCGCTGAGATAAATGATCCGGCAGGATGGCAGGCAGGGTTCCCAGCGGGAGCCATTTGTCATTTCTACTCCTGATGTGTGAGTGAGAAAGTGAGAGCCTCCCCCATCCCTCCCCCTGACACAGGTAGCTCAGCCAAGCCTCAGGTGCCAGAGACAAGAGGCATTTCCCAGACCTCCACCTCCCCAAGTCTGGAGAGCGGCCTGCCTGGCACAGTCCTGGACGTGGGTTCTCCCAGCACTGCGCGTGGGAGGACACTCCTTGGCGGCCAGAGAGTGGGCCCTTTGTCTCCTGGAAGGACGATGTCAAGCCACAAACCTCCCTCTCTTGGCAGTCAGCTCTCTGGCTAATTGACAAGGCGTGCGTTGCTAAGATTTTTGATGACATCAGCAGAGCCCAACCATATCTGGGGTTCACAGGGCGGGCCTGGCACAGAACGGGGACGGGTCAGGCCAGGTTGTGTTCCAGCAAGAATTTGCGTCATGTTTGGACCCCATGGGCTCGTGTGTAAATGATTGATGAAGGGACGGATAAATCAATCAATCCTGGAGATCTTGAATTTGCCAGAAATCCAATCCAACCATCCCGCCCTTTCCTATTTGGGCTCCTCGTCTTGAGAGCAAAGGCTTGAGAACATCACACTAGGAAGGACGCAGAATGTCTGGCAGCAGATGCCAGGCAGTAGTGATTTACTAAGAGAGAAATGGGCTGCCCTTCCTCACGGCTAGGGATGCTGTCCCACCCACGCTGATAAGCTTGAGATGGTTTCCCACTGTGGTGATGGGCCGGGCTGGTGCATCCTGCCCTTTGCTAGAGCTCAGAACCTGCCCTTAGTAGGGACCCAATAAATATTTGTTGATGAACTAACAAACGACCAGAGAAGGCCCCTCGTGAGACCACATGGCACAGCCTTAATTCTGGAAAGAGTTAAAGCTTTTTGGCACAGTCAGGGGTTGAACTTACAGCCTTGGTGTAAAAAGCATATGGTCTCACTTTGTTCTTTTATTCTCTTGTTCTTTCACTCACTCACTCACTCACTCATTCATTCAAGAACTATTTCTTGAGGACCCACTACGTGCTCAGCATTGGACAATGATGATTCTCAGTACGTCATGGGGTACCAATGAACAGGACCCTGAACAGTGACCGGGGGCCTCTCCACTGACAATGGCCAAGAGTTCCCAGACACAAAGGGCCCCACAGCTCCTGGTGAACCCCAGATATCACTGGGCTCTGCTGATATCATGGAAAATCTTAGCAGCTCATGCACAGGATACACATCTGTCAATTAGCTGGTGAATTCACAAGCCAAAAGAAAGTGGTTCGAAGCTTTCCATTGCCTTTCCAGCACATGGAGAGTCTTGGCCAAAACACAGCGCTACCCAGGCTGCCTCCTTGGGGGCGTTCTTCCTTCTCTTGATGGTGAGGGGTTGGACAGGTCTGCCATCTCTCACTTGAGGTCCCCATCAGAACCCTCTGAGATCAACTCCACCTACAACCTCCCACCACCAAAACTTGGGAAAACTCCAGAAAGGCAAATTTGATTCAACTCACTTCAACAACACATTCTTTGATACCTACTGTGCACAAGGTCCTACTAACGCAGGGCAAGCAAGCTCTAAGATGGGGCTTAGTCCATGAGGGTTCTTGGTCTTGCCCAGGCAATAATGCAAAGGCAAGCAGGGGGTAGAAGAAAATGGCCTTGTTGAAGCAGCAGTGTTACAGCTGCGTGACAGCTCTGTGACTGCCCCTGCAGAGCAGGGCTGCCCCGCAGGCAGTGTGCTGAGAGCTGCCACTCAGGGCGGGTTAGCAGACATATTGATACCCACTTTTAATTGCATGTAGATTAAGGAGCAGTTTATGCAGAAAATTCTAGGGGATGAGCAGTAACTTTTGGGTCATCAATATGGTCATAGAAAGAGGTGGTAATTCCCGGCTGTTGCCATGGCAATGGTAACCTGACATAGCACACTGGTGGCCATGTCTGACCGGAAAGCTGCTTCTGCACTGGTCTGGTTTTAGCTAGTCCTCAATCTGTTCCAGTATCTGAGCCCCACCTCTGGAGTCAAGTCTCACCTCCTACCTCATTATGTTCAAACTTGCCAGAGGAAAAAGATCCAGTCTCTTTTATTCAGGTACTGATGACCTAGAGAAGAGAGACACAAACACAAGTAGCTATAATGTAAGAGGAGGTCAAGGGTTGCCGCCCACAAGGGGATGAGGTCACAGGGGATACGATGCTGGTGAGAGGTGAACCGGGTCTGCGCAGGGGCTGGGAGGCAGGGTCAGCAGGGGACAGCAATGGCATAGTAGCTTCCTGAAAAGAAGGGGGGCTGGGCTGGGCGTGGTGGCTTACGACTGTAATCCCAGCACTTTGGGAGGCCGAGGCAAGTGGATCATCTGAGGTCAGGAGTTCGAGACCAACCTGGCCAACGTGGTGAAACCCCGTTTCTGGTAAAAATACAAAAAACTATCCAGGGGTGGTGGTGTGTGACTGTAATGCCAGCTACTCAGGAGGATAAGGCAGGAGAATTGCCTGAACCGAAGAGGCGAAAATTGCAGTGAGCTGAGATCACGCCATTACACTCCAGCCAGGGCAGCAAGAGTGAAACTGCGTCTCAAAAAAAAAAAAAAAGAAGAAGAAGAAGAAGAAGAGGAAGATGAGCTGGAACCTGGGGAGGCGACAGGGAACAGTGTCAGTTGGGAATCCCCCATGGGAGGGGGCTGAAGGCATCTCTTCCCATCCGTGAATGGGCCAGAGGAGCAGAGACACAGATGAAGCCATGGGAGACCACCCCCTGAGGGAGGTGTGGCAGACATTGCAGGGGATCCAAATTCATTCCAATAACAGGATCCACGGCACTCCACAGGGGAAACTGAAGGATGTGGCAGGAGCCAGTCAGCTCAGAAGGAAAGGGCTTAGAAAGGGGCAGGCAGGAGGCCTGGATGGGGAGGGTGGAAGAGGACTAAGACAGACAGTGGGCAAGGGGATCTCAGAATCAAAACCAGAGAGCCGCAACTGCTGCCTAGGCGTCACACAATGCCTCCGCAGAGCCTGCGGTGTGGAGGCAATGTGCATTTGCTGCGTCTGTTGCCATGTGCCCCTGTGTGCATCTGTGACACGTCCCCAGTCATGCGTTTGCTGCAGACCCAGCCAGTGTGCAGTCACTACCCTCTCAGAGCTCATGTTTCACTTGGGGAGAGAAACAACGAGCAAATGGACACGCTGAATGAAGAAAAGGAAGCAGGGTGTGGGGAGGGCAGTGGGAAGGGTGCACAGAGAGGAGGGTGGGGTACGAACCTGCCTTCAAGGAACTGAAGAAAGGTCTCCTTCTAGCTGAGCAACATGGCTCACGCCTGTAATCCCAGCACTCTGGGAGGCCAAGGTAGGCAGACTGCTTGAGCCCAGGAGTTTGAGACCAGCCTGAGCAACATGGTAAAACCTCATCTCTATAAAACATATTTTAAAAATTAGCCAGGCGTGGTGGTATGCACCTGTAGCCCCAGCCACTTGGGAGGCTAAGGTGGGAGCATAGCTTGAGCCTGGGAAGCTGAGGCCACAGTGAGCTGTGGTGGCACCACTGACCCTGTCTCAAAAAAAAAAAAAAAAAAAAAGAAAGAGAAAAAGGAAAAAGAAAACAAAAGGAAAGGAAAGAAAAAGAAAGAAAGAAAAGAAAAGAAAAGAGAAAGGGAAAAAGGTTTATTTTCTCCTGGAAGGAGTAACCCTGAGAGGCTGGCTTTTTTGAGTCTCCTTTCACGCTGCCTGAGGATGTGGCTCCAGCAGGTGCGCCCCACTCATCCCCCCTCCCCCAGGCTGCTCTCGAAGGGCCACGAAGGAGTAGCTGGCTTTGATGGTGTTCCTGTGGTCTTACCCTTTATCTAAGCCTGGTCCCAGCAGGTGGCTGTGGGGCCCGGCAGGGCCACCTGAACCCCACTGAGAATGCATTCTCTGATCTTGTCTTTCTTGGCTGTGGAGAACAGAAGTTGAAGCAAGATTGCAGCTTTGGAAAAAGGCAACCTCAGGAAGCAAAGCTCGTTCTCAGTTCCAACCTGGGAGAGGCACAGAGACCCCACAGTTCTCCCTCTGGGAACAGCGGGCCCCAGCCTGACACAGGTCCTCTCCAGTCGGACACCACCACCATACTCCCAGCTGGTCCTCAGAGGGGCTGCTGGCCTCCAAAGCCTGCTTCCAACACTGCAGGGTGTGCTCATTTCTACTCTTGGTCACCAACATCCACCTTCCTGCATGAGAGTCCACCCACAGGCTTCTCCTGTCCAGAAGCAGCTTTACGGGTTTTTTAGGGGCCTATTGCCTGCCCTCCAGTGCCAGGAGTCTCTACCCCTGGGATCAGGAAATGGGGGCTGCGGGCAGGATTACAGGGAGGAGTCACTTCCTGGCTGCAGGTATTGAGACCAGGAGAAGGACACCAGCCCTGGATAATGCCCAAGTGCCAGTCTCCCTCCTTCCTCCTTGGCCCCCACACCCTTCTTTCTGAGAGCAGAGGTCTTGCACTTGAACTTGGGAATGTATCATTCCCCAAGACCCCTACACAGGACCACCAGGACCTTGCCTTCCTTCTCCAGACCCCAAAGCTGGTTTCTCCTCCCTCTTCCTTGCTGTGCCCATCCTTCTTCCTCTCCTAGGGTCCCCAAATCTCCCAGGTCTCCCAAAGTCCTGAACTGCTGCGTAGAATCAGATGTTCAGTTTTTCCCCTCCACTGAAATCAGGCAGCCAGCAGCCACTTCTGCACTGAAGGTGGAGTTTTGGGCAAGGTGAGAGACCTGCCAGGGGAGGTGGTGGGCAGTGCGCTGCACTGTGGTCAGTGGCTGCGGGAGCTTGGATTCCTGAGCAAAGGGCTGGCACCTGCAGTCCTCAGCCAGACCCCCAGGCCCACCTGCCCCTCGGCCGAGGCCAGACTACCTGCAGGGTTGTGACCCATACTCCCTTCCCTGGGGCCCGGCTAGGATCCTTTCTGCTTGTCCACGGCAGGCTGGGACTCACCCAAGGCTGTGTGTCCAGGAGGCCACTGAGCCTCCTAATGTCCACCAAGGAGTCCATGTGACCAGTGACAGGCACAGCCCCAAGCACGGACCACAAACACATCACCAGGGCAGCAGGAGGGAGCCAGAGGCTAGCACATCACATTTTTAAAAAGGTTCTGGCCCTAGGACTGGCTTCCCTGTTTGGATGCTCTTCCACTCCCCTCTCTGTTCTCGGTCTCCTGCTCTTCTCTCTACCACTCCCAGCCTCCTTCCCAAAGCAAAGGGAGGGCCCCAGGATGAAGAGTGAAGTCCCTTGCCTTGCCTCAGTCTCCCTTTTTGTGAAATAAACAATCCTATGATCCAAAATGAATAAAGGCCTTTGAATATATCCATTTCCTAGTCTCTGGATTTGGATTCTCCCAACCTAGGATTCCTCTGCTAGACAGAAGTCCTGACTCAGCTCCCCAAAACCTCCCCGCAACCCAGCTCTGCCTCCAGCCTCCCCCTACCTCCATTCCAGCTCCCTTCATCCCAGCCTCCCCCCTCCAGCTCCCCAGGCCCTAGCTCTGCCCCCCACCCCACCTTCCCCAGCCCCACCTTCCCCACCCAGCTCCACCTTCCCCTGCCCCACTAGCTTCCTCTACCAATTCTCTCCCCTTCCCACCCCAGCCCTACCTCCCTGCCCTGCCCATCCCTACTTTGCCTTCCCCGCCTGATGAAGCCTTCCCTTCTGCCATCCCTCAGCTGTGGCCTGGCATGGAGATGTAATTACTGCATTAGCCCAGTGGCCTGAAGAAAGACTGGGGTTGGGAGCGGGGTGGGCTGAGAACTGGGGGAGAGGAAGGTTCTTTATTAAATGCAGATGTTTTTAAATCACTGTAATTAACTGGAATGGATACCACGAATCACAGGCATAAAAGCTAAATGGGCTTTTGTTTTAACTGTTTGTCATATATTTAAAAGGGTCATTGGAGAATATAGCACATGGAGAGGTTCTTGCTCTCTTCCTGCTTGCTTTTGCCTAGCAAAGGCTTTCTTCGGACACGCTGGTGAACGCGCACATGTCCACGCACACACACACCCCCATCGATCCTCTCCTCTCTTTCTGAGTCTCACATCCACACACATACACACTCGGCACACACACCCTCCGATCTGTCACACACACACTCAGTGGGGCTGGCCTGGGTAGGACTTGGCTGCAAAGGAGTGTGGGTATCCAGCAAGGCAGCTGTGGAAGAATCAAGTTTCACCCCCTTGGGAAGTTTCCTCAGAGGCCTGGGGACATCCTGCCCCAGCGGCTTCGGGAAGCACCAGCGGCTTCTCAGTGGACACACGCACAGACCCGTGCTCAGATACATGCTACAGCAAGAGGCATATCTGTGGAGACTTGCCGCCCCAACTCCTTCCTTGTTTCACTAAAAAAGTTAGGGACAGACACACCCCCCTCTGGGCCAGACTCCCCCTTTCTCCCCGGGAATGTGGAATGTGGAGCCGCTTTTGTACTTGGGCACTGTTTTTCCCAGGTCAAAGGCAGCAGGGAAGTGGCGGGGCCAGGCCCTGAGTGGTGGGCTGGGTGCTGTGAGAGGCTTTGAAGGGCCCCTCTGGCCAAACGCTGCCACCTGCCCCTCTTCTGGGGCCTGTCCCCAAAATACTTAGGTGAAAGCAGGGTCTACAGCCCAAGCATGGCGCGTGGCAGAGAGAAAGTGAATCGCACAAGCAGTGTGCGTTGAAGGTGAGGGCGAGGGGTGCTCCTGAGGTGTCTCCAGGTCAACCCACACCCACCACCCCCAGCATAGATGTGCCACCTCAGGAAAGAAGAGCCAGTGCCAACTCCATTCCTTTCCGGGAAGCCGCCCCAATGTAGAAGCCTGCGGTTCCACTGCTGGACAAAGTCAAAGCTCTGGGGCCAGACCACCTGGTGCCCACCTCTGCCTCCAGCCACCAGAGCCTCCCATGCCTCCCCACTCCCATCCTTCCAGCACTCTCTGCCTGTCTTCTTCCTCTCCAGCCCCCTCGCTGGAGCTAAGCTGAGCCAGAGAGGAGAACTGGGATGAAGATCCTTAGATTTGGGGTCTAGTGATTGAGATGCTCCTGGAATGCCCCACTGAAGCCAGGAACCCACCTCCCCCGCTGCCCATAGAGTCCATGGTAGGCCAGTCATTCTTCTGTATCGCATTTAAGGTTGCAATTTAGCTACACTCTGAGCCAAGCTAAGACCCCTACTCCTCTTGAGAACGAGGCTTCAGTGGGAAATGAGTTCTGGACGCAGCCCGCATGCCAGGAAGTTTCATGTTCACCTTTCCTTGTAGTTAACCAGGGAAGAAGCCCAGGTGTCCAGTTTCCTGGTCAATGCCTGGTCCCCTAGAGCTTCCCTCTCTTCCCCTCCCTCCCCCCGACCCCTTCCCCTGCCGAATCTCCGTCTCAAAAAAAAAAAAAAAAAGTCACCAAAGAGCATATCTTTACCCAGCCTTGTGCGCTAGTATTTTCTATTCTATTTTTGTTTCCTTTTCTTTTCTTTTTTTTTTTTCCGAGATGGAGTCTCACTCTGTCGCCCAGGCTGGAGTGCAGTGGCGCAATCTCGGCTCACCGCAGGTTCCACCTCCCGGGTTCACGCCATTCTCCTGCCTCAGCCTCCCGAGTAGCTGGGACTACAGGCGCCCGCCACCACACCCGGCTAATTTTTTGTATTTTTAGTACAGACGGGGTTTCACCATGTTAACCAGGATGGTCTCGATCTCCTGACCTTGTGATCCGCCCACCTCGGCCTCCCAAAGTGCTGGGATTACAGGCATGAGCCACCGCGCCCAACTCTATTTTTCTTTTCTTTTTTTATTTTTATTTTTATTTTTTGAGACAGTCTCACTCTGTTGCCCAGGCTGGAGTGCAATGGCACCATCTCAGCTCACTGCAACCTCTGCCTCTGGGGTTCAAGCGATTCTCCCTGCCTCAGCCTCCCTAGTAGCTGGGATTACAGGCGTCCACCACCATGCCTGGCTAAGGTTTGTATTTTTAGTAAAGACAGGGTTTTGCCTTGTTGGACAGGCTGGTCTCAAACTCCTGACCTCAGGTGATCTGCCTGCCTCAGTCTCCCAAAGTGCTGGGATTACAGGCGTGAGTCACCGTGCCCAGTATAGATTTTATATATATATATGTGTGTGTGTGTGTGTGTATGTATATGTGTGTATATATATGTATATGTGTGTATATATGTGTGTGTGTGTGTGTGTGTGTATATATATATATATTTTGAGACAGAGTTTTGCTCTGTCACCCAGGCTGGAGTGCAATGGCATGATCATGGGTCACTATAGCCTCAACCTCTCAGCCTCAAGTGATCCTCCCACCTCAGCCTCCCGAGTAGCTGGGACACGAAGCACACATCACCATGCCCGGCTAATTACTTAATTTTTTTGGAGATACAGGGTCTCCCTGTGTTGCTCAGGTTGGTCTTGAACTTCCAGGCTCAAGTGATCCTCCACCTCAGCCTCCCAAAGTGCTGGGATTACAGGTGTGAGCCACCGAACCTGGCCAACATTATCTTTTCTATTCTATTCTATTTCTAGTTTTCACAACCCACAACCTGGATTTCACCCACTGGTGGGTGTCCTTCTGCAGTTTGCAAAGCACAGCTCCTGCTCTTCTGTGATGCAGGCTTCAGAAAACTCTCTAGGCCCAGGCGCCAGTTCTGCTCTCAGAAACCTTCCAGGACTGGTCGGGCATGGTGGCTCACACCTGTAATCCTAGCACTTTGGGAGGCCAAGGCGGGCAGATCACCTGAGCTCAGGAGTTTGAGACCAGCCTGGCCAACATGGTAAAACCCTGCCTCTACTAAAAATACAAAAAATAGCCGGGCATGGTGGTGCACGCCTGTAATTCCAGCTGTTCGGGAGGCTGTGGCACGAAAATTGCTTGAACACGGGAGGCAGAGGTTGCAGTGAGCAGAGATCGCACCACTGCACTCCAGCCTGGGTGACAAAGCGAGACTCTGACTCAAAAAACAAAAAACAAAAAGAAACTTTTTTTTTCACTTTCTAACATTACAGAAATTGAAGTGCATCTTATAATCAATGTCGAAAGAAACTTGTCAGCTGATGATATATCTTACAACAGGGTGAATTGGAATGGAGGAAAAAAAAGTAGTTGAAGACCATCCCTGCGGCTCCCAAGGTGAAAGTTACTGGGGTGGCCTGAACTTCCCAGTGTGGCTGGAAGGTGCGTGTGGATTTTTCTCGTTTGCTGTAAGAAAGTCTCAACATAATCTGGTTACCATACTTTTAACCACACCGATTTATGGGAAAGGATGCTCTGGGGCCACAATTTTATTTCTATTTGCACAGCCTTATGTATCGATTTTCAGATGTATGCTCTCAGCAGAAAAAAATAATTTTTTTTGCAGTAGCAATTAACCTAATAAACCACCTTTTCATCGTTCTGCATGTAGATTAACCACTTCAGAGAATACCAGATCAACACCGTGTTTTGCATGCCTGCACCTTCGGAGAGGAAGCTGCTATTTCAGAAGCCAGGCAGAACAAAGGGAGTCGTCTGGTGCAATCCTAGTAATTAGGGAGAAGAGGCCCCTCAGGTAACTGCTGAGAAAGGTTCCTTAATTTGACCCTGTTTCACACAGTCCAATTTTCAATAAAAAGAGACACTTCAGCACCGTCCCTTAGGAAATCGCCTGGGAGTCCATAATCCCTCGATCTTCCTGGGGGTTATTCTGTCTAAAGTCCTCCCTTCTGATCTGTTTGCGTCAAACCAGCCATCCCTCTTCCCGCTTCAGTATTTACCTAGGGACGTTTCCAGGGCCCAGGCCTCCGTGCCCCGTGGCAGTGTTGACAAAAAAGAGTCAAACTCTGTAAAATATTTGAAGAGATTTATTCTGAGCCAAATATGAGTGACCATGGCCCGTGACACAGCCCTCAGGAGGTCCTGAGAACATGTGCCCAAGGTGGTCAGGGTGCAGCTTGGTTTTATATATTTTAGGAAGGCATGAGACATCAATCAAATACATTTAAGAAATACATTGGTTTGGTTCAGAAAGGTGGAACAACTCAAAGGAGGGGGGCGGGGGGAATTCAGGCTATCAGTAAATGCAAACATTTTCTGGTTGACAGTTGGTTGAGTTTATCTGAAGACCTGGGATTAAAGGAAATGCTCAGGTTAAGATAAAGGATTGTGGAGACCAAGTTTTATTGTGCAGAAGAATCTCTCAAATAGCAGACTTTAGAGAGAGACCAGATTGTAAAATGTTTCTTATCAGGCTAGTTGATTATCTCCTGGATTTGAACAGGAAAGGAGGAAACAAAGGGGAAAAGAGATTCTCTATAGGATGTGGATTTTTCCCACAAAAGACTATGCAGGGCAATTTTCAGGTACGGCAAGGAAATATATTTTGAGGTAAAACATTTTGATTTTCTTTCTTGTTATGCCACAGTCAAATTGGAAAGTCAGTCACAATATACAGGCTCAAATAAAACCCATCTGATGAGAATTTATGGTTTGTAGGGCATGACTCCCCAGACCCCTTAGATAGGAATTTGGGCAAGATTTAAAAAAAAAAAAATCAGAGTTTAGTCCTCAGCAATATCAGCCAAGTGTGGAGGCTTCTTTCTCCTTTGGTTGGCACCTCCCTTATCATTATCACTGATGATCTGCTTGAGCTTGCTTCTCTTTCTCACCATCAGTAGGAATCCAAAGCAGTATCTGATGGTTTGTTTGTTAGTTCCTTATTTATTGATCGAACAGAACGTCAATCAAATACGTTTGATTGTAGAAGTCGAAAAAGTAGAAAGTAGAAGAAGTAGAAAAAATACATATGCCAGCTCCTCATCCCCAAACTCCCCTCCCCTGCCCAACTCTGATATACGCAGGATACACGCTTTGAATCCAAAACAGCCCAAATGCACTGGCATGTTTTCTCCCCAGGTACTTTGGGTTCCAGGTTTATTTTTCGTCCCCAGATTTCCCTCTTTGAAGACTAACCTCCTGGTAGCCCAGAACAGCAACAGCGGCTGCATCAAATGCAATCTTCCTTGTGGCAGAATTCTCTTCCAATGGACCATAAAATGCTCCACCCTGGTCCCCAGGAAGCCTGGGCATTTCTGGATAGCCAAGATCCTGCCTTCAGTGCTTGCTCCTTCCCACGTGCCAGCATTTCCCACCCAGACCTCTGCAGGCACACAGTCTTGGGTACCAAGGAGCACATCAAGGATTTAGGGCCTAGCTGCCCACGGCTCTGATATACGCTGCCCGGGACACAATGGCTTTTCAGGTGAGCTGGTGGGCGGAGTTCACTCTGGCTCACCTGTCCATCCATGGCCTGGTCCTGCCTGCTGTGCCGGCCTCACCTGAGTTTCTCCTTGCTTCACACCGAATCCCCTCTGTGCACCAAGAGGCTCACAGCTTCCTGCCTTTGACCCACTCTGCTCGTGCAAGGCTTAACTCAGGCATATCTTCCTCCAGGAAACCTCCCAGGGTCCAGGCTCAGGTTCTGGTCCCCCTTGAGGCCCCAGTACCCACCCCACACTCATCTGAAGTTACCTGTTTGTCTATCTGTGCCCCTGACAAGACAGAAGGCTCCCCAAAGGTAGTGTATTGGAAAAGACTCCTTCAGTTACAAATGACATAAACCCAACCCGATGGGATTAAGCACAAGAAAAATGTGCTGGCTTCAGAGGCTGAAGGTTGGGCTGGCTTCCGATGAGTCTTGATGCTGGGGCTCCAGTCACATCCTCAGGACTTGTTTCTGTCGCCTCTTGGCTTAGCTTTGTCCGCTCCCTTCCCAGGCAGGTGCTCTCAGCTTCATACACAGTAGGGAACCAGCCTGGCCAACACGACGAAACCCCGTCTCCACTAAAAATGTAAAACTTAGTCTGGTGTGGCAGCACGCACCTACAGCCCCAGCTACTCGGGAGGCTGAGGCAGGAGAATCACTTGAATCCAGGAGGTGGAGGTTGCAGTGAGCCGAGATTGCACCACTGCGCTCCATCCTGGGCAACACAGTGACACTCTGTCTCAAAAAAAAGAAAAAAAAATATATATATACAGTAGGGAAGAGAGTCTGGTTTCTTCATAGTTCAAGTAAAATAATAGAAGAGAGTCTTGTTGGGCCTGGGTGGCTTGGCTTGCATCAGATACCTATCTCAAAACCAAGCCTGTGGCTGGGAGGATGCAATGTGTTAATTGAATCCAGGAGTTCACTGGAACCATATAATAATAATAATAATAGCTAATCGTTAGTCATCTAAAGTAGAGAGAGGGTCCTTAAACAAAACTTGAGGTAACTATTATCATAAGAAGGTGCAATAGAACTGAGCCACAAAATCACCAAAGCCAGCTACTGCAGGCACTGCGCTTAACCATCTTTTCGGGGCGCAGGCCTAGGGTGCTGATGGTGGCTTCGCACCCAATGCACACTCGCTGAGTTGAGCTGAAAGGAGGGAAGCAGCAAGACAACCACTGAGGCAGGTTCCTGGGAGCCCTCTGACACCCATGCACCATGACAGGCAGCTGTAGACTTCTACGCCCTTTCATACGCTCTGGAAACTCACGTGTGCATAGAGAAAGCTTTGCTGAAAGCCCCAGCTGCCCAGCAGTCAGGGACACATGTGACCCCCTGAAGAGGAAACAAGGGGGTTGCTGCAGGAGGCAGCTGGTCCCCGCTCCCGGTCCCCCAATTCCCTGAGAGCAACTTCCTTGAAGGCCACCTGGATTTTCTGAGGGAGTTATTAATTCTTAAGCTGGAACGAAGAAGATACTTCAGTACTGTTTTTAGCCACTTTCATCAACTCTACCAACTAATAATTAAAATGCCTGCTGTTAAAGTTTATAATTTACTAAATGAAAACCGGGATGCAGCATATCAGCTATACTGTAAAAGCAATACTTGCTTGGTATGGAACATATTGAGAATATAAGAAATTATGGCAGGGGACGGTGGCTCACGCCTATAATCGCAGCACTTTGGGAGGCCAAGGCAGGTGGATGACTTGAGTTCAGGAGTTCGAGATCAGCCTGGGCAACATAGCAAAACCCTGTCTCTACAAAAAATACAAAAATTAGCTGGGTGTGATGGCACACGCCTGTGGTACCAGCAACTCAGGAGGCTGAGGTGAGAGGATCACCTGAGCCTGAGATGTTGAGACTGCCGTAAGTGGTGATGGAGCCACTGCACTCCAGGCCGGGCGACAGAGGGAGACCCTGATTCAAAACAAAACAAAACAAAACAACAGCAAAAAAGAAATTATAAAAAATATGCACCCATAAAAAGGAACAAGATCATGTCCTTTGCAGGGACACGGATGGAGTTGGAAGCCATTATCCTCAGCAAACTAACACAGGAACAGAAAACCAAACACTGCATGTTCTCATCTATAAGTGGGAGCTGAACCATGTGAACACGAAGACACAGGGAGGGGAACAACACACACAGCCTGGGTGGCGGGCAGGACGGAGGGAGAGCCTCAGGAAAAATAGCTAATGCATGCTGGGCTGAATACCTAGCTGATGGGTTGATAGGTGCAGCAACTCACCATGGCACACATTTACCTGTGTAACAAACCTACACATCCTGCACGTGTACCCCGAACTAAAAATTAGAAAATAAAACGGAATTGTAAAAAATAAAACCAGTTACCAATAACCTCACCACCCAAAAACAACAACTAATAACATTTTGGGGGGTACTTTTTTTCTTCCAGGCTTTTTCTTTTCTTTCCTTTTCTTTCTTTCTTTCTTTCTTTTTTTTTTTTTTTTTTTTTTTTGAGACAAAGTCTCGGTCTGTTGCCCAGGCTGGAGTGCAGTGGTGCAATCTCAGCTCACTGCAGCCTCCGTCTCACAGGTTCAAGCAATTGTCCTGCCTCAGCATCCCGAGTAGCTGGGATTACAGGCGTGAGCCACCACGCCTGGTCCTTCCAGTCTTTTTCTAGATGTAGATGATGCAGATTTTATGCAGCAGTGGTCATATTATCAAAAAAAAAAAAAAATTGTATTTTCAGTAGAGACGGAATTTCACCATGTTGGCCAGGATGGTCTCAAACTCCTGACCTTGTGATCCACCCGCCTCGGCCACCCAAAGTGCTGGGATTACAGGCGTGAGGCACCGCGCCCGGCCCTTCCAGTCTTTTTCTAGATGTAGATGATGCAGATTTTGTGCAGCAGTGGTCATATTATCTGTATGTTTGATGTCTCGCTTTTTCCTCTCTGAACGCTTCACTTTTATCAGTTAACTTACAGCTTTTGTAAACATTTAATAGCTGCGTAATAATACATTGAGATGATATGTATTAACCTATTTAAGCACTTTCTAATAGGCTGCTTTTAAATATGTGCTATTATAAAAATGCAATCTGAAGTATTTTAAAAGTTTGAATTGGGCATAAGATGTATTTCGAAGTGGATGATAAATTTGACCTCAGACAACCACCACTGTGATCTCGATTTCCAGAGACTCCTGAGTACTGTCTTCTCTCGCCTCTCCTTAGAACTGTGAGAGGACATTCGCCTGGCATTCTGAATGCCTCCGGCTTCAACTAGGGACTCGTACAGGGTTCTCTGGTGATGAATTCATCACAGGGATGTGACTGACTGCCCTCCTAAAATTCTCTTCGGGGAACAATTCTCTGAGGTTTCACATGGTGCCTAATTGACAACTTTCTGTAATGGGCTGGGATGATAACTCTATCTTTAAGCCACAGATGATGATTAATAGAGTTCCAATAGGACAAGGTCCTCACTTTATTCTCACCTTCATTATTTTAATCTCTCTCTAAATGATTGGCTAATGGATCTGGATTGCTGTAAGGTTCTGCGAATGGTGGGTGGGTGTCTATAAATCCCTCAAAATCACTAGAGGTCCTCTCCACTTGATTAAGGGGGCTGCCTCGCCCCCAGGCTCAGGAGGGTGAGTATAACTGGCAGAAGTATGCATTAGACATGACTCTGGAGTGGCCAGACGACTTCAGCCTCCCCTGAATGGCTGAATGGCGCCAACAAATTATATTTGCTCCTTGCGGGTAAGGATAAAGAGTGAAGGGTGAAATGGCAACTTGGAGGCCATCAAGAATGCAGAGGGTAGTGAGGAATCATTCATTAAGGTGTCAATCGACGCATCCAGTCATTTAGCAATACACTGAGCCAGCTGGTCTGTGCCAAGCACAGTGCCAGGCATTGGGAAATCGAGATCACTGGAATGGTCCCGGGCTTCCCGGGTCTCACAGCCTCATTGTGGAAAGAAATAGCTACAATCTGGCAATGACCCTAGTGATAAAAGTGCTGTTAAGGACATGGAAACTAGAGGGGCCAACTTGCAGGGCCGACTTCACGTGTGGGCGTGTGATCTGTGTTGTACCACAGGGCCCGCAGGTAGAGAGACCTCGTGCTTGGTTTAACGTTCTGCTGGTGGGTTTTACTACCTGTGATAGTTGATAGCGGAGGTTAACTTGATTGGATTGAAGGATGCCTAGATGGCTGGTAATGCATTGTTTCTGGATGCGTCTATGAGGGTGTTGCCAGAGGAGACTGACATTGCTCCTCCTGCCCTTGGACCTCAGACTCCAGGTTCTTCAGCCTTTGGACTCTGGAACTTACACCAGTGGTTTGCTGGGGGCTCTCGGGCCTTTGGCCGAAGCCTGAAGGCTGCACTGTCGGTTTCCCTGCTTTTGAGGCTTTTGGACTGGGACTAAGCCACTACTGGCTGCTTTCTTCCCCAGCTTGCAGATAGTCTATCATTGGACTTTTCACCTTGTGATCGTGTGAGCCAATTCTCCCTAATAAACTCCCCCCGCCCGCTTTTTTTTTTTTTTTTTTTTTTTTTTTGAGACAGAGTCTCGCTCTGTTGCCCAGGCTAGAGTGCAATGGCACAATCTCGCCTTACCACAACTTCTGCCTCTCGGGTTCAAGCGATTCTCCCACCTCAGTCTCCCAAGTAGCTGAGATTATAGGTGTGCACCACCACGCCCAGCTAATTTTTTGTATTTAGTAGAGACGAGGTTTCACCATCTTGGCCAGGTTGGTCTCAAACTCCTGACCTCAGGTGATCCACCCACTTTGGCCTGCCAAAGTGCTGGGATTACAGTCATGAGCCACTGTGCCTGGCCCCATTCATCTGTCTGTTTATCTCTCTATCTACCTACCTATCTATCTGCCTGTCTGTCTACCTACCTACTTGCTTGCCTATCTATCTATCTGTCTATCTACCTCTATCTCTACCTCTTTCTATCTCCTATTGATTCTGTTTCTCTGCAGAACCCTGATGGATACACCAGTGTAGAAGGCACTCTCTGCCATCCTCCCTGCTCCCTACCTGGGCCAGCTGTCAGAGTCAGGATGCAAGGGGATGGGGCTACTGAGCCTGGGATGCATCTGAAGACTCTGCTCCTCCAAGTTCCTACCACAAGCAGCCGTGGGAGCTGGCCCTACTTGTGCCCATGGTCTGGCTACAGGTACCTTCTCATTTGCCTCTTTCAAGGACCCTGTGGTGTAAAAGCCCTGCACACTGCCTCTCACCAAAGTCTGCTGCTGGGACATTAGTGTAGAAAGAGAGGTCTGCTTTCTTTCTGACTGCTATTGTATTTGGTTTGAGTCGGACCCCAGGATGGAGGCACTTGGTGGCAGTTAATGCCCTTAAATCAAGCCCAATAAAACCTTTCATGCTGCTAATCACTGCACTGTGTGACACTCTGCACCCAGCGGTCTCCAGTGCTCACAGAATCTCTACAAAGGGACTGTGGCCCGCCGAGTGGCGGGGGGTGGTTGCCGCAGCCATTGGGATGATGTCTAACAAGGTCTTTTAGTGATGAGCACAGGATTCTCCAAAGAGATTTTTGCTGAAATGTCAGGCTCTGACACTTTTTTTTTTTTTTGCGCATTGAAACACGTGTCATTGCTGAAGAACTGTGTTGTCTTCCGGGAACAAACACAGAGGCCCATTGTTTATGCTGCCAATTAGGAACCGTGTTTGGCCCCAACACACAAAGGCCCAGTTGTGTTCAGACGGCAGAGGGAAGTGTCTTGGATCTTTCGACACAGGTCTTTGGGCAGAGGAGCCTGGGCTAGTCACTTACAGGGTTCCAGGGAGCCATTTCCTCCTGATTGGCCGAGCTGGCGATCCCGTTGGGACCTGGGAGAGTGCAGGTTGTTAGGGATGCCACCGGCTCCCATGACATCCCTCCATTGACAGCTCCCCTGCTGGGCTTTCCAGGGGCTGCCACCCTGGGGTGTGCTGTCCCTGAGGTCCTACAGATCTCCTCCAGCAGAGCTGGAAGAGGAAGTTGGGCTTGGAAGAAGTAGCAGGTAAACTGAGCCTGTCAAAGACTTTCTGGCTAGGCAGGGAAATGTTTGCATGCTCCCCATCAACAGGAATCCATTGCCTCCACAGGCTGGTCACAGAGGCAACACGGGCCTTTGTGAGCAATGCAATCCATGTCCCTGTGCCCCAGAAAGAAGCTCTGCCCAGTGGCAGAGGCCCCTCAAATACAACATCAAAACCGCTTTAGTTTGACTTCTCTCAAAAAAGCTGGCCCACTAACTTGGCCTGTTTTAAAAGTGAAGATTAATAGAAATAAGATTTCCCTTGGGCCAGGCGTGGTGGCTCACGCCTGTAAGCCCAGCACTTTGGGAGGCCGAGGCGGGTGGATCATGAGGTCGGGAGATCGAGACCATCCTGGCTAACATGGTGAAACCCCGTCTCTACTAAAAATACAGAAAAAAAAAAAAAAAACTAGCTGGGCGAGGTGGCGGTGCCTATAGTCCCAGCTACTTGGGAGGCTGAGGCAGGAGAATGGCGTAAACCCGGGAGGTGGAGCTTGCAGTGAGCCGAGATCGCGCCACTGCACTCCAGCCTGGGCGACAGAGCGAGACTCCGTCTCAAAAAAAAAAAAAAAAGAAATAAGATTCCCCCCCCCCCAAAAAAAATGCAACAGTTACTACACCTGCTCTTCAGGGGCAACTTTCAATTGTTAAGTGGGTGAAGGCACTTAACTGAAAGGGAGGCAAATTTTCTTTCTTTCTTTTTATTTTTGAGATGGAGTCTCACTCTGTCATCCAGGCTGGAGTGCAGTGGTATGATCACGGCTCACTGCAATCTCTGCCTCCCGGGTTCAAGTGATTCTCCTGCCTCAGCCTCCCATGTAACTGGCCAGGCGCCAGTCGCCATGCCTGGCTAATTTTTGTATTTTTAGTAGAGACAAGGTTTTGCCATGTTGGCCAGGCTGGTCTCGAACTCCTGACCTCAGGTGATCTGCCCACACTGGCCTCCCAGAGTGCTGCGATTACAGGTGTAAGCCACCGCGCCCAGCCTGGGGAAGCAAATTTTCTAAAACACACTTGTGGCAAAACAGTGCTGAGTTCTTCAAATGCACCATTTCCATCGTTGTCCCTGGCATCACTAAATGACATCCACACTCCCAGTCCCATCAGAGAGGAGGATTTGGATCTGGCATCCTGGATCTAATGACTAGCAGAAGTTTCCTTAAGTAAATTATGGCAAATTCATTTGATAAAACAATATGCCGGCTATTAAAATGATTGCTATAAAGAGCTTACTAAATAACATGAAAGATTATAACGGGAAAAAGTTTCTTACTCCTAGACTAAACATGTTTCTCTTCCTCACAGAGTAATTCAAAACATCTTGTAGAGCATGAGCACATCTATAGATTTTTAAAAATTATGCTAAGATATGAGTCTGGAAGGAAACATGTTTAAATGTTAACATGGGCTTCTTTGAGGGGCAATGTAATATTTTTCTTACTATCCTCCTATATTTTCTACATTGTTTCATAGCTAGTGTGTGTATTATTTTATAGTTGGAAAGAATAAAATAAGCAACAATAAACAAACAAGGCGTGGCTGAGATGAGAGGATAGGGCAGGAACTTTATTTTCTAGCCTCTCCCTCATTCCAGTGGCAAGCTATGCCCCTGGTCTGACAATTGGCAGTTGGAGACCCTGCCCAGGTTATGAGAAGTGAACACCCAGGACCTCTTGGCCAACTCCAGGTTATACCAGATGCCAAGTTTAGAGGTTTGGCAACCTCTTAATTTCACTAGTTTGGGTTTGGAGTTTTCCCCCAACTTCTGGCTAGGGAGGTACACTCAGGCACACACACACACACAGAGGAATCTACACATCTACACATCTCAACATGAGAGGCGCCCTGTAGGAACACGTTGCGTGGCACCTTGCATGGTCCCGTTGAAGGAAGGTGGACTCTTTGGTAGATGCTGTAATCCCAAATCTCCAAGAGACACTGGCCCTGGAAGCCTAGCTGCCGATGAGACAGGTTTTGGTGATAATCCCCCAAGTCATGCTTTCCAAAATAAAGGCTTTGTTCCAGGAGCGACTGTGAGCATCAGTACAAGGCACCTCCCAGGAGATTCTCCGTGTTAGTCTAAGGGCAGAACCTGTCTCCAGGAGGAGGGGAGCACACTCAGATCCTAGGAGATTGGCAACACTGTGACTGGCTCTGGGTAAAGCTGCCCTCATTCCCAGTGCATCAACTGACTGACATCTGTGGCTTGGGCAGCTGCATTAAGCCAGTGAATTTCTCTGCTTGGCCCGGCTCCTCAAATGATTCAACCTGTTGCTTTTAACAAGAATTGCAACTGAGTGTCTGAGATTAGACTCATTCCCAAATGACCAACAAAAAGAATCTGCTTCCATTGCCCAAACCAGCTCCCTCACCCTTGTGTATACAGAACAAGGTGGCCCCGGAGCGCTGATCTCTTCCTTGTTCCCCTGATATGCACCCTCCTCTTCGGTTCTAGTGCCATCTTGATGGCACCTCCCCTGACATCCACACGCGGAGGGAACCCAGTAATGTCTGGTACAGAAAGTCACACATTCTAAATTAGTACAACCTCTATGGAAAACAGTAACGAGAGTTCTCAAAGAATTAAAGTAGATCCACCAGTTAATCCAGCAATCCCACTACTGGGTATCTACCCAAAGGATCAGAAGTCATTACATGAAAAAGACACACGCACATGCATGTTTACAGCAGCATGATTCACAATGGCAAAGCTATGGGACCAATCTAAGTGCCCACTGAGTATTGAGTAGATAAAGAAAATATACCGTGGAAGAGTACTCAGTCATAAAAAGGAATGAAATCATGTCTTTTGCAGCAACTTGGATGGAGCTGGAGGCCGTTTTTGTTTTGTTTTGTTTTGTTTATTTTTCTGAGATGGAGTCTTGCTCTGTCTCCCAGGCTGCAATGCAGTGGCACCATCTCGGCTCACTGCAAGCTCCGCCTCCCGGGTTCCCTCCATTCTCCTACCTCAGCCTCCCGAGTAGCTGGGACTACAGGCGCCTGCCACCATGTCCGGCTAATTTTTTATATTTTTAGTAGACACAGGGTTTCACTGTGTTAGCCAGGATAGTCTCGATCTCCTGACCTCGTGATCCACCCGCCTCGGCCTCTCAAAGTGCTGGGATTACAGGCGTGAGCCACTGTTCCTGGAGGCACTATTCTAAGTGAAGTAACTCAGGAATGGAAAACCAAATGCCATATGTTCTCACTTACAAGTGGGAGCTAAGCCGCGAGGATGCGAAGACATACAGAGTGATAAAACAGACTTTGGGGACTTTGAGTTGGGGAGGTTGGGTACAGTGTACACTGCCCCAGTGGCAGGTGCACTAAATCTCAAAATTCACCACTATAGAATTCATTCATTGCCAAAAACTACCTCTACCCCCAAAACTATTGAAATAAAAAATAATAATACAAAAAGAAAGTCAAACATTCATCCAGTAAGTATTTATCAAGCACCTGTTACACACCGCACACTGGGGGACGCAACAGTGAGCCAACTGGACACAGTCTGCTCAGGCCGAATCAGCTGGGCACTTAGTAAAGCGGCCAAAAGGAAATGAGTGGGACTCCAGCCCCACTGTCGGAGCGCAGCAGGCAGCTGAGCTGACCGTCACAACATCTGGGATAAAAAAGTGTGGAAGTACCTTGGCTGAGACCAGATTGAGGCTCCCTTGGGTTGACCTGAATAACAGGCTGAAGTGGTAAGCGATTGATTTAGTCAAATATTCCTAAAGGCAAACTATCATCTGACTGTTCACCAACTCCCCTCAGCCCTCCTAACCCTGCTCCTGAAACTGTCACTCACCTGGGCTCCTATCTGGAGCCACTTTGACACCCCAAGTCTCCTGCCCTTCAGTCAGCAGTTAGAGTTCATGTCTCTCTCTAAAATGGCTCCAGCTCTCTCATCATGGCCACTACCCTATTTATCTCCACATTACCAACAGTTGTCTTCCCTTCCTTCAACAAACATTTATTAAACACCTAACATGTGCCAGCCGCTATGCCAGTGCAAGACACAGAAGCAACCAAAAGGGCAAGTGCAGAACCCACATTCCAGTGGGAGGGACGGGCATTAACTAGGGCTCCCACGTAAATGGAGATGAGAAAGTTGATAGAATAAACGCATGGATGAATGAATGAATGACCCGTTGTTTAGACTGTCACATGACCCCTACTCTGATCCACCCTACAGATGCTGCTGGGATAGCCATCCCCTACTACAGCTTTGCTCTTGCCACTTCCTGCCTTAAACCTTCAATGGCTCCCTACAACACAGTAGATTAAGTTCTAATTCCCTAGCCCGGTGGCTCTCCATGCTCCAACCTCCCTTTCTAGTTTTGTTTCCTTCTAACCTTCTAGGGATGACCTACATACTAAACTAACTATTGCTGTATTTGTTTGGTTTGCCTGTCCAGAAAATGTACTCCCAATCCTGATGTTGAAATCTTACCCATCTGAGAGAGGAGAAGTATATAGGATGATGGAAGGTGGTGTACAGGAGCCACATCCTCATCCTCTAGAGTAGGAAGTCATGATGTCAAAACAGGAAAATCAAGAAGGAAGAGAATGAGCATATTATTTAGAAACATTAAGGTAAATGGCAGAAGAAACAAAAAAGGACTTGAAAGTAGTTGACTCCGGGATAGCAATTCAGAGTGAGGAGGCTTGCAGGGCATGAGACTGGGTTTTTTGTCGTTGTTGTTTGTTTATTTGGTTTTTTGCTTGTTTTGTTTCAAAATTAGTAATACGTAATTGTCTTTTAAAACTATATACATGGGCGCAGTGGCTCACGCCTGTAATCCCAATACTTTGGGAGGCAGAGGCACGTGGATTGCTTGAGGCCAGGAGTTCAAGACCAACCTGGCCAACATGGTGAAACCCCGTCTCTACTAAAAATACAAAACAATAGCTGGGTATGGTGGTGCACACTGTAATCCCAGCTACTCAAGAGGCTGAGGCAGGAGAATCACTTGAACACCGGAGGCAGAGGTTATAGACAGCCAACATTGTACCACTGCACTCCAGCCTGGGCAACAGAGTAAGACTCTGTCTCCAAATAATAATAATAATAAAACTATATACACGAATTACTTTGCATTTTAAAACTGTTTTTAAGGTCGGGCGTGGTGGCTCATGTCTGTAATCCCAACACTTTGGGAGACTGAGGCGGGAGGATCACTTGAGCCTAGGAGTTGGAGACCAGCCTGGGCAACAAAGTGAGACCCCCATCTCTACAAAAAGTCAAAAAATTAACTGGGCGTAACGGCACAAGCCTGTAGTCCTAGCTACTCGGGAGGCTGAAGCAGGAGGATCACCTGAGCCTGGGAGGTCGACACTGCAGTGAGCTATGATCACGCTACTGCACTCCAGCCTGGGTGATAGAGTGAGACTCCATCCCAAAAAGCCAAACTGTTTTTAATACATACAATATAGCAAGAGAAACATTTAAATAAGAACTAAAAATATTTAAAAAGATAACGTGTATAAAGTACATAGCTAATGTCTGGCGTGTAATAAGCAAAGGAAAATAAGGTTATCGTTACTTTTGTCTTTTCTATAAATTCTGCTGTGAAACAGGCAGGGACGGGGATGCTAGGCTTCTTCAGGTTTTACCACGTCACAACCTCGTGACAGCTTCCTAACTCATCTCTTAGACTTCAGTGTTTCCCTCCCTGTATCACACCATCCTGCCTGTCCATGGCTTATTCGTCTTCCTGAGACTATTTTTATTTTGCAATCCCTGTTGAAAGACCACAAAGGTTTCCTACTGTGTGTTAGGAGACTGGTAGCTGCTATAACAAAAAAAACAACAACAGCCACAACAACTCTCAGTGGATTTACCTAATACATGTGCACTTTTCATTCATCTGGTATTCCTGGCTTTTAGGAGATGTTTCCCCTCTTAAAGTTTAGGGACATGGGCCCTTTTCCTTTTGAGGCTCTTCCATCTCCTGGGTCCTCTGCATCCTGGCAGGAGAGGGCACAACTGCCTCTCAATTGCCCTAGAAGACAGAGCACAACTGTCTCTCAATTGCCTTAGTGTGGACGTGAATCACATCATTTCGGCTCACATTCCTTCATCCAGAACTGGTCATATGGCCCTGCACAGAAGAGAAGGGGTTCTGGGAAATGTAGTCCTGGCTGGACACAGATGCCCCTTCTCAGTGGGAACTCACACTGGGGAAGTATAGTATGGATTTGGGTGGAGCCATCTCTGCCACATTCACCACCTGCAGAACCACATCCAAACTCTTAGCTCAGCCCAGTGGCTCACTTTCTAAGCCAAACTGTTTAGATTCTGCCTTCTAACAGGAGCCTTCTGTAGTTACCGTAACCGCATCTTGATGTCATCTCTAAGTCTGTACATTTGATGGGACACATTCCATCCATCTCAACACAGTGGAGCTTTTCAAGTGCAAATGCCGTCTGCTCTTTGAAGACTTTCTCTTTTTTGTAGCCATCCACTGATCGAATTACTGGAACTGAATAGAGTTTGAGAGTTAGATGGGACCTTAGTCACAGAGTCCAATCCCACTGGTATAAGAAAAAGGGAATTCACCCAGGAAGATGAAGGAAATCCCAAAAACATGGCATTCCCAGCAAACCGATGTCCCTACCTTGCCAAGAATTCAGCCAGAACCTGAAAAGCCATGACAGGTCATGACGCCAGGAGTGTGAATTGTATGTGATGCGAATGAGCCCAGCTGACCTCGTGGCATTCGGTTGCAATGTGGATTTGTTGTGGATGGGAGTCAGTCTCCAAAACAGCCCCAAGAGTTCCACCTCCTGGCACTCACACCCTGTGTGGTCCCCTTCTACACCGTGCCACGGTTGGTCTGGGTGACCAATGGCATCAGGCAGAATTGGTGTGCTTCTGATGTTCAATTAGGAAGGGCTTTGGCTTCAGCCATGGTGCTCTCTCTCCTGCACTCCTCACTTTGGAGTGAGCCGTGTCATGAGTGGCCCTGTGGAACAGTCCCTGTGGCAAGGGACTGAAGCCTCCTTCCCACAGCCATGTGAGTGCCCCCGGAGAAGACGCTCCAGCTCTGGCACATCTTCGGAGATTACAGACCAGGTTGACAGCTTGACTGCAACCTCACGAAAGACTCGCTCTGCAAGACTATTCTTGGATTCCGGATTCTCGGAAACGGTGTGAGGCACACATGTTTGTTGTCTTAAGCTGTTAAATGTTGGAATAATAATTCGTTTCTCAGCAACAGATAACTAAAATAGTCCTTTTCATTGTCTACTCGCAATCAAGCGTGCATTTTGGTTTACTTGGGAGAGGGAAAAAATATTAAAATTATATAATACATTAAAGATTTTTTTTTTAACTGGGTTCTACAAAGGTCTCAGGAAATACCTGTCATAAACGTCAAATTTCTCATTTGGGCATGGTGGCTTCCACCTGTAATCCCAGCACTTTGGGAGGCCGAGGCAGGTGGATCACTTGAAGTCAGGAGTTTGAGACCAGCCTGGTCAACATGGTGAAACCCCATCTCTACTAAAAGCAAAAAAAAAAATGAGCCAAGCGTAGTGGTGCATGCCTGTAGTCCCAGCTACTCGGGAGGCTGTGGCAGAAGAATCTCTTGAACCTGGGAGGTGGAGGTTGCAGTGAGCCAAGACTGAGCCACTGCACTCCAGCCTGGGCACCAGAGAGAGACTCTGTCTCAAAAAATTAATAATAAATAAATAAATGTCAAATTGCTGTTATTTCTTCTGTGTGTTGTCCTGAGTCTCTGAATAATTGGTACACTACTAAGATAAAAGAAAAAGAGAAAGAGGAAGGAAGCGAGGAAGGAAGAGAATATGATGGATGGAAGGAAGGAGGGAGGGAGGGAGAGAGGGAAGGTAGATAGAAAGGGAAAAAAGGAGCGAAGAAAGGAGAGGATGGAAGGAGGAAATGAAAGGACAGGAAGAGGAAAGGAAGGAAAGAAGAACCCTATCCATCCCTCTAAAGCCATCTTGGATCCCATATCCCTTAGGGAGCTTTCCCTGACCCACCCTCACATCTAATACCTAGATGTGATTTCTTCTACAGCACGTTGATGTTAACCTTCTTATGACATTAATCCGTTTACCTAATTTCATTAATTTAGCAAAACTATTTGTGGAGCACCCAGTGCCAACTCTGTTCTAGGTGCTTGAAATACATTAGTGAACAAAACGCACAAGGATCTTGTACTGGTGAAGCTGACAATCTTACGATAAACCACAAACACAGTAAGCAGCAAATAACAGATTATGGAAGGTGATGTTACAGAAAAGAGAACAAGGAGAATGGGGAGGTAAAATTGTGTCTACCTTTTTCACATCCTTGCTCCGATCATCAGTGGCTCTGGAGGGAGGACAGGAGGGGTGGCCAGGTTAGCTCGGAAAGTCTGCAGGACTTTGCCGATGCCAGGTGCTTGCAAATATTTGCTCAATTAATGAAACAGTGAAGGAGCTAGCCCTGGAAAGAGGAGTTCACTCAAAGGGCAAATCCAAAAGTGACTGGCTGTTGACACAAAGCCCTGCTTCTGGTTTATCACCAGATCTATCACCCGAAGTGGGGCCAGAGAAGCCCATCGGGGTAACAGCCATGAGTGATCCTCCTTTCCACAACAGTCCGCAGCCTGAACCACCTTCTCTCTCTCCCTGGTACCCCAGGTTGCCAGTTTCACAGAACTGGATCAAAGCAACTGCAGTGCCCCCAAAACCATCTGCCCAGTATCACAGGGCCCAGATAAATAAAGCTGTTTTCAGTGCCTGAGATTCCCTGAACAGGTGACATCCTCATCTCAACTTCCTCAGTCATCTCCTGTTCCATACCCAGATGCCCTCCACAGATTTCCACCCCTGGGTCTTCTAGGGATAGAATCAATGGAAAGACAGAACTTTGCAATGTCCGAGTTCTGACCAAGGCTGGCCTCCAAAACATCAAAAGTGTCACTTTATGATTCAGACCCAAAGACACAAAGGCAAATGAAATATGCCTTCCATAGTTTAGATATGTAGTCCTATATAGTTTGGAGGCTGGAATTTGCTTTAATAATAGGCAAAGATATAAGGTGTATGTTTTTCTATTAGTTTTAATACACCACAAACAGTAAATTTAACAGCAAGGCTATTAATATAAAATAAAACAATAATTTATACTCGATACCTAGTAATAGAACTTCAGATCTAAAAGAAATCTTAGGCCACTTTCAACTTCACCGAAGAAATAAAGAAGACTGGGTATAATGTCCTCCATTTTTACAGACCACTCCCCAACACATGCATGCATGCACACATACAAGCTCACACACGTACACAGACACAAACACAAGCACTCACATGTGCAAATATTTATGCACACACACTCACGTGTAAGCACAGGCGTGTGCTCACGCACACATACACACACACATGCATGTAGACTTACCTGCCTCTGCAGCTGTCTCTATTGCCTCTTCTGCTGTCAGTGACAGAAGTGATCCTCTCTCTCCCTGTACCATTGACAGGGTCCTGCCTCCAGCATGTGCCCAAAGACCTTTCTTATTCCATATGCAACCCCTTTAGAACATCTTCCCCATCTGGGTCCTCTCTTCTGGCTCACTCTTCTCAGCACATTCACTGCTTGAGTCTCTCCCTTTACAAACAGAACAAAACACTGAACCAAAACTACTTTATTGGTTTCACATTGACCTTCAGTCCCATTCCTTCCTTTCATAGTGTGAGGGTCCTGGGGTTGCCATAAGAAGTATCACACACTGCATGGCTTAAGCAACAGAAACTTCTTCTCTCCTAGTTCTGGAGGCCAGAAGTCCAAGATGAAGGTGTCAGCAGGGCTGGGTTCTTCTAAAGGCTCGGAGGAAGAACCTGTCCCAGGCCTTTTCCCTAGCTTCTCATGGCTTGCTGGCAATCTTTGGTGTTCCTTGGCTTATAGAAGCATCACTCCGATCTCTGCCTTCATCCTCACATGGGCTCCTCCCTGTGTGTGCGTCTCTGCATCCAAATGTCCCCTTTTTAGAAAGCACACAGTTGTACTGGGTTAGGAACCACCCCAATGACTTTGCTTCGACTTTGTCTGCAAAGACTATTCCCAAATAACATCACATTCTGAGGTGTGGGGAGTGAGGACTTCAACATATCTTTTTAGGGGACACATTTCAATCCACCACAGTGGCCCAACCAATGGCATGGTTCCTCCTCACTCTCAGTCTCTGTCTCCAGCCTTCCTCTCACCTTGCAGCCTGCTGCTGTCCCCTGCTCTGCCTTCCTGAGGACAAAATGACCTTGAGGCTGCCTGATTCCATCGGTGCGCTCCTGTTCTTACCACATGGACACCGTTGGCCACGTGCTCCTTTCTCAACCCCGTTCCCCTTGTGTCCCCTCCAGTTCCATGGGGCATCCTGTGGGATTCAGCATCTCTGGCTGTCCCTTCTCAGCCTCCTTTAGGGTTTTCTTCTCTCTTTGGTGCTCCTCAGGCTCAGCACTCAGCCTTCTCACCATCCCTCCTCATCCCTACCCCCAAGCTCATCATCTGTGATCCTGCCTCCAACTTCCAGCCCTGTGCAGACCATCCCCAGGAGACTTCTCCAGCCCAGACACCCCAAGTCTGACCGTCACCACTTGACGTGTCCCAGGTGGCTGCAACTCCAAATGTACCAAACCAGGCTCATCCCTTCTTCCTCAGGGTCCCACTCAAAGACTCGAGCTCAGCCTACTCCTCCTTCCATAGCCCCTGCCTCACCATCCATCTTTCTCACTGAGAAAGACAATGGGGCAACATCCTTTATCATCCTCCTTACCCTCCAGATAAGTCAGACTTCAAGCCCCCAGAGTTGAAGTTAAAGTTATCTTTCAAGTGGGTCTTCTCTGTTTAACTTCTGTTGCTACTCTAGGAGAGTCCATAAGTTCTAGTTTCCTGGCTGCAGAACTGTGCAGGCTGCCTACCCCCTGCCATCACCTCCTCCCTGGCCCTTCCTCCTCCAGGTCATCTGCCACAATGTTCCCAGGGAGCTCTTTCTAACAGTCAAGTGTAATAATGTCTGGCATCATCCAAGAGCTCCATATTGCCTTAAGGATAAAGTCCCCAACTCCTTAAGGTCACATGAGATGCTCCTTGTATCCATAATCTGGCCTTGGGTGTGGTGGCTCACAACTGTAATCCTAGCACTTTGGGAAGCCGAGGCGGGCGGATGGCCTGAGCTCAGGAGTTCGAGATCAGCCTGGGCAACATGGTGAAACCCCATCTCTATTAAAATACAAAAAATTAGCTGGGCGTGGTGGTGTGTGACCGTAGCCCCAGCTACTCGGAAGGCTGAGGCAGGAGAATTGCTTGAACTCGGGAGGCAGAGGTTGCAGTGAGCCAAGATTGTGCCACTGCACTTGAGCCTGGGTGACAGAGCCAGACTCCATCTCCAAAAAAAAAGATAATAATCTGGCCTCTGCTCATCTCTCCCATCTCCTCTTACCTGGTCTGTTGCAGCCTCACTGATGTCTTCCAGCCTCCTGAAAGTGCTGCACTGCAAGCTCTCTTTGGTTTCCTTTACTCTGACCATTTCCTCTTTCTTCAATGCCCTTCCATCAGTTTCTGACCTATTACTGCTTTCCCTTGCATCTTTCAAGACTCAGATCTGAGGCCCTTGGAGAAGTCTTACTGAGCCCTTCAGAATGACCTGAGTCTCTTCTGTCTCCTGCAGCACCCATGCATTGTAATCATAGCTCAAGCACGGCTTGCAGTCTTAAATCCCTGGCACCTAGTTCACTCTCTGGCACGTAATACACGGCAATAAATATTCAGTGAGTATCTCTAACACAGTGAGGAGTACAAAGGAGAAGTCAGAGGCCCAGAAACTTGCCTAAGGTCAAACAATTAGTGAACAGTGGAGTTGAGACGCATCCTTACTCCTCACTTTAAGGTTCTAGTCTCTATTCCAATATTATTATCAGCATAGTGGGAAGACAACGGCATCAGAATCGCTTGGGGAGCTGATTAGACATGCAGATTCATGGGCCTCATCTAGACCTAAGGTGAATTTGTAATGCAAACAAGCTACCCCGGTGATTCTCATCAACAGAAAGTTTGAGAACCGACACCCTACGCCTTGCTGCTTGTCTGAAAGGCCTCTGTAAATTTATCACATTTTTCTAACGCAGTTCAGTTGTTATCTATTGGTGACAAGCAGGGAGAGCTGAGCCCAGCTTTCTTACATTTTCATTGAAAAGCAATCATTTGTTGGAGTCCTGAAGCTTTTCCCTTTAAGAGTCCATCATTAGGATGCAAATTATACGTGTAAAATCAACAGAAATAGGAGGATGGAGTAATTCAGGCACCAGTGTGTGGTAGGAAGTGACTGGGCTTGGAGAGGGGTATTATACGCAAATACAAGCCCCAAAAAGGTGCCTTTATTTCTCTCCAATTTTCATTGCCTCAGAATCACCTGGAGGACTGGATAAGATGCAGATACCTGGACCCCATCCCCAGAGGTTTGGATTCACTGAGTCTGGCAATGGGGTCCGAGAAATTGCCCTTCTAACAAGCTCCTAGGTAAAGCCAATGCCGCTGGTCTAGGGAACATACTTTGGGAACCCCTGAGCTAGTTAACATTTTTGCACAACACAGTAATCTGTTTTGCAATAGCCATGGAGATAGGGACGTGATCATCCTGCCTTTCCTCTTAAATCCCTGCACAGATGTAGATCTTGCTACCTTCCAAAATGGAGTTTCTTTTTCTTCCCATAGCTTGTTGGGGTGCAGGTGGTATTTGGTTACATGAGTAAGTTCTTTAGTGGTGATTTGTGAGATTTTGGTGCACCCATCACCTGAGCAGTATACACTGCACCCTACAAAATGGAGTTTCTATTAATAACTCCATTTGATGGAAACTCCATTTTGTAGGGTGCAGTGTATATTTGAACAGAACCGAAAGTTGCCTGGTATCTACCACCCGCTGATCTTCAGTTGGCCTCTTAGGGTCTCAGAGAACATATCTGTGCCTATTTGCATATGGGATTTTCAAAAATACCTGAAGACAGCCATCCTGCCTTGCTTGTCTCTTCTTCCCTGCACCAGTCTCTCCTGCTTCTTCAGCTGTTGGTCAGACTGGAGGATTTCCACCAACGACTGGCTGTATTCTGAGTCAGTCTCTAACTTTGTCGATTTCTTTCTTGCACCGTAGTGCCCAGAATTGGCCAAAATATTCCATTTGGGATCTGACCAGCTCAGAGTGCAATCTCTTAAACTGGACACTATTTTAACGTAGTGTTGCTGTTGTCTTAAACCAATCAGTTCACACATTTGCCTTGTCGAGCATGTGGTCATCTATAACTAGAATTTTTTTATGACCTTGGATCCAGCTAGGTCTTCTTCATTTGTCCTCAATTAGTTGACATTTTAATTTAAGAGATACATTTAACATTTACTCCTCTTTGTTGGTTTCGCCCTTTTTTTTTTGAGACAGAGTCCAGCTCTGTCGTCCAGGCTGGAGTGCAGCAGCGCCTTCTTGGCTCACTGCAACCTCTGCCTCCCGGGTTCAAGTGATTCTCCTGCCGCAGCCTCCCGGGTGGCTGGGACTACAGGCACCCGCCACCACGTCCAGCTAATTTTTTGTATTTTTCGTAGAGACGGGGTTTCACCATATTAGCCAGGATGGTCTCCATCTCCTGACCTCCTGATCTGTCTGCCTTGGCCTCCCAAAATGCTGGAATTACAGGCCTGAGCCACCAGGCCAGCCCTACAGATGATCAATTTATACCTTGGTTATAAGATGGTGGTGGCAGGGCTGATAAGAGGATGACCAACCCCAAACATGAACGTACCCATTGTTACAGTTGTGCCTGGGGTTCCTACTCATACTTGATCAGTTCAAACAACCACTAATAAGTATCACTGCTCTGCAGTCGTAAGATTCATGGCCACCATATGCCTCAACGTTTCTGGGTCAACTTCAGCTTCAAACACTCTCTCTACTGTCACAGGTCCACATGCCAAACTGTGAGTCCAGTTTGGGGTTCAGAACATACAGTCTCTATAGTTCTGCCTTTTCTTGTTGCTCAGAGTCTAATATCATTGGAGAAGAGGACGATTTTTGCCTGATTAAACTGAGGGAGGGGAGGAACCAGAGAGGAACTCAGAGGTGAGAGCCACAAATCCAACGTCAAAGACAATGCTAAATAATGTATTTTGGTTCAAGTTTCCAAAAAGTGAAGTTCTGCTTATTACAATGATTGGTCCATCCAGACACCTGGATTCCTCATTTATGTAGCGGCAGTCTACTTCGTGGGCGCTGCCTATTTTGAAGATGTTATTTTGCACTCCCTTCTGGAGCATGTGATAATGCCTCTACCTTTGAGAAATACAAAAGATGCAGGTTCTCTGCAGTGGAGAATTAAATGAATGTAAATAAAACGAATAGACAAGGCAAAAGCCTCCATGTCAGTTCCCTCTGCCTTCAGATCCTTCTAAGGGATGTGGGTTCTCGGGAGGGGAAATACACAACACAATACAACAGACATTTGACGACCCTTTAGAGGGTGGTTTGTGAATCTGACTACCCGAGGGCTTAAAATATGGCAGAAAGAAGAAAGGAGCTCATGGGACCCTGAAGGGAAACGAGAGCAGGGAATTTGTCTCTTTCATCCACAGACGTTTCAAAGCATGACACTTGCGGTAACAAAATTGCATTGCGAAAGTACTAGTGTGTTATTATCTCCTCTTCAAGACGGGGACACGTAGACAGGGAATGGCCTCTTCCAATATCAACTTCCAAGTAGCACTGCTGATCCTTCACCGAACGATGGGGTTAAGGCTAGCCTGCTTCTGCGACCTTGCATGAAAATGGAGAAAATTTTTGGTTTCAAAATCTTCTCCGGGCTTGAACTGAAAGTTAAAAAGGACTTTTCGAATTGCACATTGCGCCTGACCTTACCTACCACTAATGAATAATGGATATCGAGGAGCCGTGGAACGGAGGATCACGGCGGCGTACGGAGCAGCGGGGAGGAATCGTGGGGTGCGTAGGGGCCGGAGCGCCCGGGTTCGGCCCGGACCGAAGGCTTGTGTGGTGGGGGTGGGGTGTCTGTGCTCCAGGGAAAGGGCTGTTTCCCGGGGGGACTGTTTCGCAGCGAGGCTTGTTGTGCTCGCAGCTGGGCGCTCCCTGGGGAGCCACAGCGCGCAAGGGCGGGCCGGGAGGCGCGGGGTGAGCACGATGCTCCAGGGCCCCTAAGGGCTAGTGTGCGTGTGTGTGCAAGGTGGGGCGGTGCAGGGCGTATGCACGGCACGGGCGGGACGCGCGCCGGTGCGGGAGCCGGGCGCCGCCGGGCGAAATTACCGGATAAAGCCCGGGGCGTCGCGGGGCGCTGGCCAGGAGAACCCATCGGATGCGCAGACCCGGGTCGGCGCCCCTCCCGCCAGCACCCTAACGCGGAGCCACAGCGCCTAGGGACCGGAGGGCAGGCGGCGGCGGTAAAGGACACCACGCAGGTCTACACGTACCCCCCAGAGTAGCGCGAGCCCCCAGAACTGGCGCGCGTCCCGGCCAGTCGGAACGCGCACCGCTCGCACCCCGGCGCGCTCCCAGCGCGTTGTAGGGAACCACAGCGCGGGCGGGTATTAAGGGGAGAGGAGGAGGCGTGGCCTGGCCGAAGAGCCAATGGGCCGGGGAGGGGCGCGCGGGGGAGGAGCTCAGGCGCAGAGTGCCGATTGGCCAGTTCGCCCTCCGGTATGCAGATGCGGTGGGAGTCACGTGCCAGGGGCCGGGACGACTTCCTGTTGGAGGCCAACGCGGGGCGGGGAAGGGGGCGCGAGCGCCCCGTCTGGCTGAAGCGGGGGGAGGGGGGTTCTTGTCAGTTAGAGCAACAAGATGGCCGCGGTGGCAGCT